>NC_067398.1:608695842-609295842 GCF_016432865.1 Antechinus flavipes
AAGAGAGATGGACAAATGAACACATTAATGATGTGCTAATCTTGCTAATAAAGTGATTAAATTACAAAAAAATAATTTATTCTTAATGTAACTCCCCCAAAAAGAATACTTTGGTATATAGAGTAGAATAGATTGTGTGTGAAAATATAAATCTCTATTACCTACAGTTTGCATTTTAAAATATATTATTAAATTAAACATTTTACTTTCAAAGCTGTATAATTTATCTGAGTTTCCTTCCAACCTCCATAGATTCAAGGGAGGTAAGTATTTTGGAGTCTTGTTTCTTATTTCAAGATCTTCTACAAAGGCAATAATCTAAGAGCTAAAGGCTAAACTTTTAGGATGCAGCAGGAAGGCCTGTCCTCTAGGCCACCACAATCTTTATTCTACTTTATCAGTTGCTGACAACTTATAAGAATGAAGGATGAGCTAATGGCCTGTGTTAAGCAAACTCAGAAATCAAACATATCAACTGGAAAACTAAATAAGTACATTCCAAAAGAAGATGCAGCCAAGTGAATTGCCTTCTGGAATGGAGTCTGCCCTGGCAAACAGCTGAAGCAAGACATTGATCTGTAACATTTCCAGCAGCTCTCCAATCAGGCTGCTTGACAGCACCATGTTTCACTGGGGAAGGACGCCTGGACTTTTGGAAGGCAGAACTGGATGAAGGGAAAAGGATGATAACCCCAAATCAATAACAACATCTCGCACTTGCCTAGCATTAGCTAATTGATCTTGGCTATGTCTTCTATTGGAATAGGTCAAAATCTTCATTTTGCAGGTGAGGAAACCTAAAGTGATTTTTCCCAAGACTCTCAAGTAACTAATTCTTTAGTTGCCTTTTAATTTCATCACTGTGGAGCATCTTTCGGGAATGGGTCACCATGTTGGATGACTATTCCAAATCAGGGCATTATTCCAACTTAGCAATTATAAGAAATGAATGGGAGTGTCAGGACAGTAATAATGATACTATGTGTCCTTAACTTACTGCTCATCCAAGCATCTCCAAGACATTTACACATTATGGATATTTTCTTTCAATCTTCTTCTGAGTGACTTTTCTTCTCCCCATATCAACAGGACTGAAACAGAAGGGATGAGTACCTTTTCAAGCATCATGAAACATATTGGTAGTAGAGTTAAAAGTGACATAAATGAGATCATACATGTAAAGCATTCTGTATACTTTAAACTACATAAATGTGAGGTGCATCAATACTTATTAACCCTACAGACTTGGTCCATTTGTAAATCGATGTTATTGTGATCCAACTAGGCCTTTTCTACTGCCTGGCAATCTTTTTATTCTTTCTGAAACGAACTGATTATATTCTTTTTTGAGTTTCCTCTTTTCTCAAGCTTCCTATTTTTTCCCCCTCATTCTCAGCCTAAGAACTCAACTTCTTCTTTATCAAGAAAATAGAAATCACCCAATCAATTAATATCCTACCTCTTGTGAAAGGGTATTTTTTTTTAAGGCTCAGAAAAAGATATGTGTGCTATAGTGCAAAGAGTGCTGAAGGATTAGTTTCAAATCTTACTTCTGACATTATCTATGTGATTCATACTTCACTCAAGGTTTTAATTTCCTTATCTGTAAAACGAGAAAGCTTGGTTAAATGGTCACTGTAAATCTATGATCCTATGAATATGCTTTTAATCTCTTTATCCTCATCAGTTCTCATGGATTCAAATATTATTTCCATTTTATGTCAATATGATGACTCTCAGATCTCTATTTTCAGCGACAAAAGAAGTAATATCCTAACTTCTTCTCCCTTGCAGATTAGGCTAGAGTTTGTTATATTTATTTATTTATAGGTATTCAGTCATTCCTTGATACTTGATTGGATCAGGAGTCCAAGAGCTCAGATTGTTGACATCACTTTCTCATTGCTTGAGTACAAATTAGTCACAAGGCACACCAAGGAACTCTCAGATGCTTGAAGAAAGGATTGAAATAGGAATTTCATTCATTTGAATCAATTTATCCTTGATAAATATCTTTTCCTTAGGGTTAAGTAAGCATTCTTTTGTTAACAATTGAATGACCTACAAAATAACTATCCACTTTTTTCCAATATTGAACCTAAACTGCCAGAGGACTAGACCACCCCAGAAAGTCAATCCTGTTCTCTATCCTTAACTCTTGTCCTGCATTGCCATCTACCCACTAGACATTTCCTATTGTTAATTCAAACTCAACTCAAAACTAATTCAAACTTAACATCCAACTTATCTTCCTCTTTCCTCTAAACTCCTTGTCCCTAGTCATCCAAATTGTCACAATAAAAATTAATAATAAAGAGAAATAGAGGTAGAGTTTCAAGCATGATCAATTTACTAACAAGGTGAGCAATTACCAATAAAAAGGATCCAAGTTACCCATAAATTGGAGAATGGCTGAATAAATTATGTTCTATGAATGCTATGGAATACTATTGTTCTATAAGAAATGACCAGCAGGATAATTTCAGAGAGGCTTAGAGAGACTTACATGAACTGATGCTGAGTGAAATGAGCAGAACCAGGAGATCATTATGCACTTCAACAACAAGATTATATGATGATCAATTCTAACAGATGTGGCTCTCTTCAACACTGAGATTATTCAAACCAGTTCTATTTGTGCAGTGATGTAGAGAGCCATCTACACCCAGAGAGATAACCATGGGAACAGAGTGTGGAATACAACATAGTATTCTCACTCTCTCTGTTGTTATCTGCTTGCATTTTGTTTTCTTTCTCAGTTTTTCTTTTTCTTCCTTCTTGATCTGATTTCTCTTGTGCAACAAGATAAGTGTATAAATATGTATACATATATTGGATCTAACATGTATTTCAACATATTTAATATGTATTGGACTACCTGACAGTTAGGGAAGGGGGTGGGGGTAAGGAGAGGAAAATTTAGAACAAAAGGATATGCAAGGTCTATGTTGGAAAAATCACCCATATATATGCTTTGTAAATAAAAAGTTTTAATTTAAAAAAAAAAAGAGAAGAAGGAAAAAAACAAGTTATAGTAACTACAAAAAAGGGGGGAATCCAAGTGTTCTCCGTAGCCATTGACAAAGTGAAGGGTTTATAGAGAACATTGCTATGGTGAATTTTGAGTAACATTTTTGATTGATTTCTGATTGGCTTAGATTTGATTAAGATTGAAATGAGGAAACTGGTTGATTCACCATATTGGTCTAGTGTTGGGAGTCTTAGGGGGCATTTTTGGTGTGTAGCAAATTGTCTGTCTGATTGGCTATACATCAGTTACCATAGATATCATGAATTAGTGAGCTAGCTAGAAGGTGAGGCACTCATGTTAAGTGTGGTTGAGAGTTTAACTTAAACTACCACAAAAGGAAGCATAGATTACCACAACATGAGGAAGTGGTCAGTGCCACTTTGGCTCTGCAGGAGCTCAGTTCAACTGCATTGGAATTCAGCTCTGCAGAAATGAGGAACTTAATCTCTTATAGTGATTATGTATCCTTTAATCTAAAAACTCTCTGAATTAGGCCTTATAAACTAAAATAAATCAACAGGATAATCAATACTAACTTTATTAAGGATTGTTTCTTTCAAAGCCATCCTTTATTCTTCTTCTTTTCTCTCCCTTTACAATAGTCCCACTGCCAAATAGTCTAATCAGCTACCAAGAGGTTAATTTTACCTCTACAACAATTCTCCCAATTGCCCCCACTTCTTCCTAGTACATTGCCTTACCTGTTAAGCTCATGTTCTGCTATTTAAATTACTTCTATAACTTCATAATTAGTCTTGCTGCCTCAATATTTTCACTCCTCTCATTCAGTGGTATAAAACTCAAAAAAAAAAAAAAAAAAAACTCTGTGATCCTTAATTCTTATATAAAAATCCCTACCAATAACATATTGATTTAATTTTGAAACATAATAGGAAAGGAGAGAATTTGAAACTCAGAATTTTTAAATGATGTGTAAGAGTGAATGTTGGAAATTATCCTTTTTATTTTGAAAATAAAAAGCTTTAATTAAAAAAAGAAAAAAATTTAAATGAATGTTAAAATTGTTTTTACATATGAGGGGGAAATAGAATACTAAGTAAATAATAAAAAATGTAATAGTTTATTGTATTTTTATTTATTGTTAAATATTTCCAAATTACATTTTAATCTGGTTTGGCAGTATTGTACTTCATACAGTTTCCTGAATAATTATTTGATGTCTCTGTTTAAATTCATTCTCCCCAAAGCTACAAAATAACCTTATTGAGCTACTGTTTGCTTTTTTCTGACCATAATCTTCCATGGTTCTTTTATTGCCTTAATATAAAATCCAAATTCTTTAAATGGATGATCAAGTTATTTCCAAACATTTCCCATCATCTCTTTTCACACTTTCAACTTCATTCAAAACAGTCTACTAATTATTCCCTAAACCTTGCTCCATCTCCTTATTTCCATGCATTTTTACAAGCCACTTCTATCCATCCCCCCATGCTTAGAATGCACTCTTCATAATCTCCACCTATTAGAATCTTTATATTCCATTAAGCCTCAGCTCCCAAAAATCATAGAATTTCATATGTGAAAAAACTTTAAAGATCTTTTATTCAATTGAATCTGTACATGAATATCTTGTTAATATACCTGACAATTAATCATCTATCTAATCTTTGCTTATAGACTTCTGGTGATGTTGACTTCCACTACCCACCAAGGCAGCTCATTCCATTTTTTTATATGGCTTTATTGTTCTTTTCTTTTTCTTCAGTATATTAAACTTACCCAACAGGGTTCATAGAACAGCATATTGTGGGTGTGAGCAGGCTGTCGCATATTAATAACCATGAACTATGCAAGAAAATGGCATAAAAGACAACCTCAGAGATACCCATTCAAATACAAAGAAATATCCAAATAGTTAAAAGCAATTTCTTTTTCTTCATTCTTTAAGGCAATGACCTATAGATAAGTGAGTTTGAAAGAATAAAAATGAAAATGAACATATTTATTTTTTATTGACATGTTAAGCATTATGCTAACCTAAATAAAAATGAAAAAACAAGGGATAGTGGATAGAGCACCAGCCCTGAAGTCAGAAGGACCTGAGTTCAAATCTGGTCTCAGATACTTAACATTTCCTAGACCCTGGGAAAGTCTCTTAACCCCAATTGCCTCAGCAAAAATAATAATAATAATAAAATAAAAATAAAATAAAAAACACACTCCCTGTCATCAAGGACCTTGCATTCTACTGAGAGACAAAACAACCGAAAGTAGAAATGGCCAAGAAGGGGTACTAAGGCACAAAAGTTTGGAGATTGTGACTGAGATCAAACAAAAGTAGAATGATATACCTCATCAAGGAACATCAGAAGTGATTTAATCATGGTTAATGGTTTTATATTTGGAGGAATGGAAGAAAAAGATGTGTATGCACCTATACAATAATTAATAAGGCTATAGTAGAAACACCCAGATACTGGAAAGGGGAGTGATTGGAAGCACAGAGTTGAGACTTTCCTGAACTAGTAGTCCTAGAAAGGAAGTCCCAATCAGGGCAGTAGGATCCTAGTGCTGAAGCTTTTTCACTGTAGCAAGGAAATTGGCAAGATTGTTGTAAAAATGTCTAAGGAGTATTCACAATGAAATTTGACTTCTATTCCTGGCAAGATCGAAAACACATTAATAAAATGATGGCTAGTAAACATATACAATGCATGAAACAGTTTTCACAAAGTGCCAATAAGAATTTCAAAAGAATAGGTTATACCAGGCTCACATCATTTTCTTTTTTGACAGGGTTACTAAACTGGGAATTAGAGTGATGATGACATATAGTTTATATAGATTTCAGCAAAGAATTTAATATAGTTTCTCTTTGCTTGTAGAAAAGATGTCAATATGAAAGCTGGACAATAGTATGGTTAGGTGGATTTGGAACTTATTGAATGAATAACTCCAATCAGTGGTTGCTAATGGGTCAATGCCCAGGTGAAAGAAGCGCTCCAGTAGAGTGATTCTAAAATTTGTACTAGGCTTTATTCTGTTTTATGTTTTTGTCCTTCACTTGAATAAAAGGTATAAATAGCATGCTTATTCAAATGATAGAATACTAAGTTAACAAAGTGAATGACAGTCAAGATGTAAAAGGAAACTAACAAGCTAAAACATTGAAATGAATATAATAATTTATAATAATATTATTTATAGAGTACTTCTAGGATTACAAAGTACTTTATAAATGTTATCTCATTTTATGCTCACAATAACTCTGAGGTATCCTAATAAATGATAATTCATATTAGTACAATATTTTAGTCATCTACTGATGAATATTTTAAAATTCCTACTATGTGCCAGTTACTGTACTAGGAGGGATATAAAGCAAGGCAAAAGACTGTCTTTGACCAACAAAGAATAACATGGGGTGGGAGTGGTTGTCATTGTTTGATTTGTTTGTTTTTTGCAACCTTTAAGGTTTGTAAAGTATTTTAAATACTTAACCTCATTTAGTCTTAAACATAATCCTTGTGAGATAGGTACTCTTATTATCCTCATTTTAGAAATGAAGAAAGTCTCAAAGAGATTCTACTCATAACTTTAGAACAAGCTTCTTATTCTGGAATTTCACCCTCACCTTGTAACCTTCTCACTCTGAAAACTCAACATAGCTATTTTATCATCTGATATTGGAAGTACTCTTTGCCCCTGTGGCTTTTCCTCTGAAACCCCACTTTCAGTAAAATGCCCAGGCCAATCATATCTTCTTTCTTCTCAGCTCTTCACTCCTGACTTTTAGACTTTTCTCCCCATCCCTCCTATTGCAGGTACCTTCTCCTCTGATGTTCAGTTCTCTTGATTTAAGCACCAGGAAGGAACCAGCACAATCAGTGAGTGCACAAGCAGTAGGGCAGGGATCCTGGTTCCTGGCACTAGCAGGAGGGTGGAATTTTTAGTTTGGGGTTCCAGAGCAGAGATTTAGTTTGGGGTTCACCAGACCAGGTGAAGTAAAGCTAAAGGCACTATTGCCCTCACCCCAAGACTAGAGGTACTTACACTAATACTTCTTATTAAAAGAAATGAACCTACAAAGAAGAAGGAGCCCATAATTACTATTTTTTACCTCTTCCTGGACATTTTTACTTTTTAGAGCCAAATCATACTCAATTTTGCCCTAATTTTTCTTTACTTACTATGGGAATAGGAAAGATGGGGGGTTTATCTTTAGAGGAGGACACTGAAGTAAAAAAAAAGCTTCTACCCCCAAAGAATAATATTAAATATCTCCCTCCCAAGTGAGAATTTATAGAAAAACTCAAAAAAGAATTTAAAAATCAAATGAGAGAAACTGAGGAAAAACTTAAAAAATAAAAAACATCCAAAAGAAACAAGATTATGAAAAAAAGTTAACCAACTGGAAAAGGAAGTACAGACTCTTAAAAAAGAAAATAACTCTTTGAAAATCAGATTTGGGCAAGGGGAATCCAGTGAAGACATGAGATCAAGAAATAAAACAAAAAATATAAAGAATGAAAAAAATAGACCAGAATGTGAAATATTTCATAAGAAAAACAACAAATCTGGAGAACAGATTAAGAAGAGAAAAATATAAAAACAATAGGACTACCTGAAAGCTGGGGCAAAAAAAAAAAGAACTTTGACACAATAATGCAAGAAATAGTGTAAGAAAAATTGTCTTGGAGTAATAGAACATAAGGGAAACGCAGAAATAGGAAACATATCCATCACCACCTTAGATATCCTTTGTGGAAAATATATAGGAATATTATTGCCAAATTTCAAAGAGAAAATTCTTCAGTAAACAAGAAAAAATTCAAATATGCTGGAACTATAAATAAAATTGTACAAGATTTATCAGCAGCCACAATAAAAGACCGCAGGTCCTGGAATCATATATGCCAACAATCAAAAAGAACTAGAACTGCCTCCAAAAGTAGCATATCTAACAAAATTATCTTTAATGTTTAATGAAAAAAATGCATTTTAAGTGAATTAGCAGATTTTTAGGTCTTTATCTCAACCAAACCCAACCTTAATAGAAAATTTAACATATAAGAGCCAATATCAAAGATTAATTTCAAAAAACTTAATGTAATCAAATTGTTTATTTTTTTAACATGGAAAAGCATATCATAACTTTAAGATTGACATCAGTAATTGCATAGCTCAAAAGAAAGATTGGAGCAGAATTGGATATGATCTGACATTAAAAAGCAAAAGTGTCTAGGAAAAGGAAAAAATAGTAATCATGTTATACAAATAACGAGCAGAGAAAAAATAGACTGAGAGGCATTAGAGAGGGGAGGAGGGCTCATAGTTCTGAAAACCTACTCAGATCATCAATGATATACTATGAAGAGTTTAGCACCCTCCAAAATCTATTTTTAAAATAATGGGTGGGAGGAAAAGGAGAAAGGAATAGAATAAGGATAAGGGTATAGAAGGAAGTGTAAATTTATAGCAGTGGGTATGTAGATTAAAGAGCACGGGAAAGCAATTAGGAACTATGCCCAAAGATGCAATAAAACTGTGCATACCCTTTGATCCAGCAGTGCCACTAATTGGTCCATATCCCAAAGAAATCATAAAAGAGAGAAAAGGACCCACATGTGCAAAAATGTTTGTAGCAGCAATTTTTGTGGTGGCAAGAAACTGGAAATGGAGTAGATGCTCATCAGAAGGGGAATGGCTGAATAAGTTAATAGCATATGAAAATAATGGAATGCTATTGTTCTATAAAAAATGAAGAACAGACTGGTTTTAAAAAAAAACCTGGAAAGAGTTACATGAATTGATGCTGAGTGAAACAAGCAGAACCAAGAAAACATTGTTCATGGCAACAGCAGGATTGTAGTGTGATCAACTACAATAGACTTGGTTCTTCTCAGAGGTTCAATAATCTAAGGCAATCCCAATAAACTTTGGATGGAAAATACCATCTGCATCCAAAGAGAGAACTGTGAAAACTGACTGTAGATCAATTCATATTATTTTTACTTTTTTTCTTTTGATTTTTCCCTTTTGTTCTGATTTTTCTTTCCTAACACAATACATCTGGAAATATGCAACAACAACAAAAAAGAATTTACATGTATGACCAAAAAATGTTTTTACATGTAACTAGCAAAAATGAAAATAACAATTAAAAATTGAAATTTTAAACATTTTAAATAAATCAATAAAAAAGTATTGGGAAAAGAAAAAAATCTGAATCCCCATCTAACTCTGATCTCTGTCATGCTGTCTTTCAAAGATAAGTATGCAGTTGGGAGGAAGAAATAAAGATAATCATGGCAACCCTCATTACTTGATTTCTCCTTAAACCCTGCTGAAGTAATTACAGCATATAAAGGGAAATACAATTATAAAAACAATGTTGTTTTGAGGTTTTAAACAAAAATCCAAGAGCAATTTATATTTTGTTTATCCCTTCGTGACTTGAAAATGAGTTCTTCACTTAAATTTGGTATAAAATCAGAGAATGTCTGACCATTGGCTGGTTGAAGGATCATGCCCCTATTGCCTTTAAAAAGAAGAACATATCTTTTAGGAGTAATCGGGACAGACATTACTCTAAAGAGTATTAGCTTTGGAAGCTAAAAAGAGCAATTGAATGGGTTTTACTCCTCTTCTCTTAAAGAGAGTTCTTCTCTTCCTTCTTCATACTGGTAATGGCACCAATAAGAAGAGCCATTCACCCATAGCAGAAATACCACCCAGCAAGGACTTGAAAGTCAGAAGAGAAGTGCAGCTTTGTAAATCTAAAACCAAAAAATCTAAAACCAAGGAATGGAACAACTGATTGGTTTAAGATTGAAGAAAGGAATACCACAAGACTATATATTATCATATTATTTATGTAACTTATCTACAGAGTACATCATGTGAAATGCCAAGATGGATAATCAAAAGCTAGAATTAAGGTTGCTGGGAGAAATATAAATTTAATATATGCAGACGATGATATTATGATGGCGGAAATTGAAGAGAAATTAAGAAGCTTCTTGTTGAGAGTGAAAGGGTAAGTATAAAAGTCGGATTAAAAATTTTCATAAAAAAACTTAGATCTTGGCAATTGGTTTGATCACTTCTTGGCAAATAGAAGGGAAAAATATGGAAGCAGTGTCATATTTTATATTCTTGGGCTCAAAGATCAATGAAGACAGTGACTACAGCCATGAAATTAAAAGACACTTGTTTTTTTAAAGGAAAGCTATGGCAAATCTCTACAGCATACTAAAAAGCAGAAACATCACCTTGTCAATAAAGGTCCATATAGTCAAAGTTACACTTTTTCCAGTAGCAACATATGGCTATGAGAATTGAACTATAGGAAAAGCTGAGCAATGCAGGATTGACACTTTTAATTTGTGGTGCTGCAGAAAACTTTTCAAAGTCAGCAAAGAGATAAAATCAATCAATACTTAAATTAATTTAGGCTGTTCGTTGGAAGGTCAAAAACTGAAACTGAAGCTCAAATACTTTATCTGAACAATGTAAAGATGGTACTCTAGAAAAGATCCTGATGATGGGAAAGATGATAGGAAAGGAAAAGCAGACAGCAGGGAATGACAACAGATATTGTCATGGAAACAATGAACATGAATTTGGACAGACTTTGAGAGATGGTGCAGGATAGAATGGCTAAATGTTATGGTCCATGGGACCATGAAAAGGTGGATATATCTAAATGACTGAACAAGGAATTGCTGGGAATACAAATATCAGCAAGCAAGACAGTCCTTGCCTTCACAAAGTTTACATTCAAATAGGGAAAGCCACGCATATATATCCATCAAAATAATAAGAAATATTTAGTGGTGATTTACAATAATATTATGAGAAAATGCCATATGTCTCAATTCTCAAATCTATCATTTAGCACTGCTTCATACAGGCACATTTACATGTATGTAAAATGTAGAAAATTACAAACTTTATATCCATAAATAAATGTTCATTTTTACCATCCTCATCATTCATGATAAAAAAAAAAAGTCTGGAAAGGATAAGGATTAACAGCTGAATATCTTGCTAATAGAAATAGACTTCTATGTGGGATAGGAGTAGAGGAAGAGCTAGTGCAATCAGTAGCTAACAGGAGGCTGAGAATTCAAGCTGAAGAGTCAGGGAAGGTCATTGTGCCATGGAAAAATAACAAAAAAGCAGGAGTCAAGAGTACAAATCAGTCATCACTCAGAGGTCCAAGACCCTTGATTTATATTGAATCAAACTAAAAGGTCAAGGGCCAAGTAGTAAGTGCACAGTAACTGAGCTTTTCACTGATTGACAGTTCCAACTCCTATCCCAACACTCAGGGCAACCTGAGCATCTCTTTAACAAGAAAACTATGTAGGCTAGACACACCCTTTGGCTTTTTAACAGTGTCAATGCTAGCAACTAGTAAGATTTATAAATATAAAAACCATGAGTATAGTGAACCACTCACACAGAATTATAAAATATTTGAGCTAAAAGGGAATTTTGAAATTATCTAGTCCAAAAGCTCCTAACTTTTTCTGTGTCATGGACCCTTTTGTCAGTACTATTCTATGTGAATCCTATGGATCCCTTCTCAAATGAGATTTTTGAAATGCAGGGGAAGATTCTGGGAAAAGGATTGAGTAGGTCACTAAATTTCAAGCTCTTCAGATTTCCCCCACAAACAAAACAAACTTACACTCAGTGTGAACATAGACTGATAAAAAATCAAGAAGACTTGGGACAGAACAGGGATATTCCTGGTATCATCCAAGAGAATCTAAGGAAAGATCCCAGGCCCAGGATTAACCAATGTTAATTGTTACAGATTCCTCCAGGCTGGTTCTGCAGAAGCACCAAGTGTGAAACACTGAGGCTAGCTGGGTTTTGCTGGGGTCTCAGCAGGAACCACAGAAACTTACACCTCCCAGACTGCCTGTGGAGTTAAAAGTTTGAGTCCAGGAAGATTGAGTGAATCTCAAGTGATTGGGAATTTCAGACCAGCTGTACTGCAGAGATGCAACCTTGGGAAAGAAGGAGCCAATATACATGATAAGTGCAACAGTAGTGGAGCTGGCATTAGCAAGAAGGTGGAGGTTTTGGTTTGGGGTTCCAGATCAGAGGGGCCAGCTAAAATGAAGCTAAAGGCATCATCCTCCCATCCCATGATTAGAAGTGCTTACACTAAAATGCTTACACTAATAATTTTCATTTTTTAAAAAAATGAATTGACAAAGAAGAAAGGACCCAATCATAGAAACTTACTATGGGAATAGGGAAAATGGAGGGTTCATCTTCAGAGGAGAACACTGAAGTAAAAAAAAAAAAAAAAAAAAGTGCTTTTAACTCAAAGAGTAATGTCAAATGACTCTGCCCAGAGAGAATTTGTACAACTCAAAAAAGAATTTAAAAATCAAATGAAAGAGGCTGAGGAAAAAATAAAAATAAAAACCATCCAAGAAAAACAAAATTATGGGGGGGGGGAGTTAATCAAATAGCAAAGGAGATACAGAGTCTTAAAGAAGAAAATAACTCTTTGAAAATTAGAACTCAGCAAGGGAAAAAAAAGGGAAGCTATAAAAGATTAAGAAACAACAAAATACAATATAAAGAGTGGGAAAAATAGAACATACAAAACATAAGAAAAACAATAAATCTGGAGAACAAATCAAAAAGGAAAAAAAATTAATAATTGGGCTATTTGAAAGTTAGGACAAAAAAAAAAAAAGAACTTTGTCACAATAATGAAAGAAATAGTCCAAGAAAATTATTCTAAAGTGATAGAACATATGGGGAGAGTAGAACTAGGAAAAATACACCCATTACCAACTCAAAAATACCTTTTGTGGAAAACATATAGGAATATTATTGTCAAATTTCAAAAACCCCAAATCAAAGAGAAAATTCTGCAAGAAACAAGTAAAAAACAATTCAAATATGTTGGAACTACAATTAGGATTGTACAGAACTTAGTAGCCACAATAAAAGTCCACAGATCCTGGAATCATACATACCAACAATCAAAAGAACTAGATTTGTGGCCAAAAGTAGCATATCCAGCAAAATTAACTTAATATTAAATGAAAATAAATGGGCATTCAATAAACTTGCAAATTTTCAGGGCTTTCAATCAAACCCAAATTCAATAGAAGATTTAAAATAAAAGAGATAATATTAAAGATCAATTTCAAGGAACCTAATATGGGGTAATTGCTTATGTTTTTTTATCTGGAGATTTATACCATATGTTTAAGATTGATATCAGCAATTGGATAGGCAACTCAAATTGGATAGGGCTGTTGAGTATGATCTGACCCTAAAAAGCAAAACTGCCCAGCAAAAGGTAAAAATACAAATTATATTATACAAATGAGCTGCAAAGAGGCAGAGCAGAACCAAGATGGCAGAAAGCAGAGATGACTTTCTGTGACCTCCTCTGACGTCTCAAACCAACAGTACATTAAGCCTCTAAACTGATTTTGAAGTGACAGAATCCACAAATATTTGGAGTACAACATATTCCCAGAAAAAGATACCTTGGAAGAACATGTCTGTTTCAAAAGGGCAGGGGAACAGTTTTCTGAGTCCAGACAGCAGCACAGGGAGTTTGGAGCAAGGAGCTGGGGCCTGGAGCCAGAGCATTGCACTTCCCACACCAGGGAATCTTCTACAAATCTCGTAGGCTTGTACATTGCAAGTGTTTGGTTGCAAGCAAGTGGTTTGGCAGATTTTCTACAAAAGGCAAATTGTAAACCACTGAGCCCCAAAAGAATGAAGGATCTGGTCACAATTACCCAACATTGTAAGTCAATCAGGGCCCCAGGGCAAACCAAAGCAGCTATCACTCCTTTGTGTTAAGAGCAGACCTTTAAAAATAGCAAAAAAAAAAAAAACAAAAAACAAAAAAGAACTCTCACTTTAGACATCTTTAATGGAGAAAGAGAAGAGCAATCCTGAAGTTCCTAAAGGCAAATCAACTGCAGAAGTTGTGGCTAGAGCACCAGCTAGTGCTATCCACTATACCACTACACCAACTCTATCACTGTGCCACAACTTCCATAATGAGCTGGTCCCCATTTCACAAGGCTTTCTTGGAAGATTTTAAAAAGGATCTTAAAAGAGAGTTAAAAGAAAAATGGAGAAAGGATGGAGAAAGGAAATGAGATCTTTGCAAGAGGGTATGGAAAAGGAAAAACAGAAATTATCTAAGGAACACTCCTTAAAAACAGATTTGATGAAATGGAAATAACATATAATACTTTACAAAATAAATATGGAAAAATATCAATCCATTGAAAAACAGAATTTATGATAAGGAAAAAAATTCAATAAACAAAACAATTAAATTAGCTAAATACAAAAGGAGCTAAAAAAGGTAACTGAAGAAAATAATACCTTAAATGAGAATTGAACAAATAGAAGTAAATAACTCAACACTTCAAGAATCAGTCAAACAAAACCAAAAAGAAAAAAAGAAGAAGAAGAAGAAGAAGAAGAAGAAGAAGAAGAAGAAAATATGAAATATTCCTAAGAAAAACAATTAAACAGGAAAAAAGACCTAGGAGAGACAGTCTAAGGATTACTGAACTTCCTGAAAGCCATAATGAAAAAAGGAATCTAGACATTATCTTACAGGAAATCATAAAGGAAAACTGCCCTGATGTCCTAGAATCAGAAAGTAAAATAGCCACTGACAGAACTCACAGATCACTTCCTGAAAGATACCCCAAATTGAAAACTCTAAGGAATATTGTGGCTAAATTTCAGAACTAACACACCAAAGAAAGATATTGCAAGCATCCAGAAAGAAGCAATTTAAATACTGAAAAGCTATAAGCAGGATTACTCAAGACCTAGCAGCTTTCACCTTAAAAGATAGAAGGACCTGGAATCTGATATTCCAAAAGACAAAGAAATTTGAATTACAGCCAAAAATAAGCTATTATCTTTCAGGGAAGAAGATGGTCATTCAATGACACAGATGAATTTCATCCATTTCTGATGAAAAGACTGGAGCTCAACAAAATATCTGATCTCCAAACACAGAACTCAAGAGAAGCATAAAAAGGGAAAATGGGGGGAAAAAAACTCTTGAGAACTATATTTCTGTTATGAGTATACTTAGAGAGTACAGGTATAATTTGATTTTATTTTGATAATATGAAAGAGAAACTAGAGGTGGACAGGGATTAGGCTAGAAAAAAGAGGAAAAGGGAGGTAAAATAAGGGAAATTATATCTCACAAAGAGGCAAATAAGACCTATCATAATTGACATAAAAAAGAGAGGGGGATGAACATTGTATGAATTTTACTCTCATTAGATTTGGTTCAAGGAGAAAATATCAGACATATTTGGTTTCATAGAGAAACTTGTCTCACCTTATAGGAAAGTGGGAGGGGAAAAGGGGAAAATAAAGGGGAAAGCTAATAGAAGGGAAAACAGAACTAGTAGTAGAAAGGTGTAAGAAAAGGGCAGGGGCTCTCAAGGAGGAGGACTGTTTGAGGGAGGTGGTGATCAGAAACAAAATACTGGGGAAGAGGAAAGGGAGAAAAGAAAGAGAAAAGCATAATTTAGGGTAAATAAGATGGCAGTGAATACAGAAGTAGTTATTTTAATTGTAAATATGGATGGGATAAACTCTCCCATAAAACAGAAGCAGATAACAGACTGGATTAAAAGCCAGAATCTTAAAATATGTTGTTTATAAGAAACACATTTAAAACAGAGTGATACACATAGAGTGAAGGTAAAGGACTGGAGCAGAATTTATTATGCTTCAGGTGAAGTTAAAAAAAAAAAGTAGGAACAGCAATCCTGATCTCAAATCAAAGATAGGCCTAATTAAACGAGATAAGGAAGAAAACTATATTCTAAAGGGTACCATACATAAGGAAGCAATATCAATACTAAATATATATTCATCAAGCGGTATAGCATCAAATTTCTAGAGGAGAAATAGCAAAATGATACTAGTAGGAGATCTCAATCTTGCTCTTTCAGAACTAGATAAATCAATCCACAAAATAAATAAGAAAAGTAGTTAAAGAGGTAAACAGAATGTTAGAAAAGTTAAGTGTGATATATCTCTGGAGAAAACTGAATGGAGACAGAAAGGAGTACACTTTTTTCTCAACGGTTCATTCAATCTATACAAAAATTGACTATATATTAGGGCATAAAAACCTTAAAATCAAATGCAGAAAGGCAGAAGTGCAATTTTTTTTCAGATCATGATGCAATAAAAATTACATGCAATAAAAAGCCAAGGGAAAATAGACCAAAAATTAATTGGAAACAAAATAATGTAATCTTAAAGAAATAATGGGTGAAGCAACAAATCATAAAAACAATCGATAAATTCATCCAAGAGTATGACAATAATGAGACAACATACCAAAGTTCATGTGATGCAATCAAAACAGTTCTTAGAGGAAGCATCTCTAGATGCTTACTGAAAAAAATAAATGACTTGAGATTACAACTAAAAAAGCTAGAAAAAGAACTAATTAAAAACCCTCAATTAAATACCAAATTTGAAATTCTGAAAATAAAAGGGGAGATTAACAAAATTAAAAATAAGAAAACTATTGAATTGATTAATAAATCTAAGTGTTGGTTCTATGGAAAAAATAGGTAAAACTTTAGTCAATTTGATTAGAAAAAGAAAAGAAGGAGGCACCTAGGTGACACACTGGATAGAGCACTAGCCCTGAAGACAGGAGGACCTGAGTTCAAATCTGTCCTCAGACAATTAACATTTCCTAGCTGTGTTACCCTGGGCAATTCACTTAACACCAATTGTCTCAAGAAAAAAAAAAAAAGAAAAGAAAAGAAAAAAGAAAAAAAGGAAAAGGAAAGAAGAAAATCAAATTGTTAGTCTTTTTTGTAATTATATAGCTTTTAATTTACAAGATATATGCATGGGTAATGTTTCAGCATTGACAGTTGTAAAACCTTTTGTTCCAACTTTTCCCCTCCTTCCCCCCACCCCCTTCCCCAGATGGCAGATTGACCGATACATGTTAAATATGTTAAAGTATAATCAAATACGTGTGTGTGTGTATACACACATGACCATTTTGCTGTACAAAAAGAATCGACTTTGAAATAGTGTACAATTAGCCTGAGAAGGAAATCAAAAATGCAGGCGGACAAAAATAGAGGGATTGGGAATTCTATATAGTGGTTCATAGTCATCTCCCAGAGTTCTTTTGCTGGATGAAGCTGGTTCAATTCATTACTGCTATATTAGAACTGATTTGTTTCATCTCTTTGTTGAAGATGGCCACCTCCATTAGAATTGATCATCATGTAGTACTGTTGTTGAAGTATATAATTATCTCCTGCTCCTGCTCATTTCATTCAGCATCAGTTCACATAAGTCATTCCAGGCCTTTCTGAAATCATCCTGCTGGCCATTTCTTCCCAAACAATAATATTCCATAATATTCATATACCATAATTTATTCAACCATTCTTCAAATGATGAGCATTCACTCAGTTTCCAGTTTCTGGCTCTACAAAGAGGGTTTCCACAAACATTCTTGCACTTACAGGTCTCTTTTTCTTCTTTAAAATATTTTGAGATATGAGCCCTGTGGTAACACTGCTGGATTAAAGGGTATACACAGTTTGATAACTTTTTGAGCATAGTTCCAAATTGCTCTCCAGAATGGTTGGATGTATTCACAATTCCATCAACATATCAGTGTCCCATTTTTCCCACATTCCCTCCAACATTCCACATTATCTTTTTCTGTCATTCTAGCCAATCTGACAGGTATGTAGTGGTATCTCAGAGTTGGCTTAATTTGCATTTCTCTGATTAATAATGACTTGGAGTATTTTTTATATGGCTAGAAAAAGTTTCAATTTCTTCGTCTGAGAATTGTTTGTTCATATCCTTTGACCATTTATCAATTGGAGAATAGCTTGATTTCTTATAAATTAGAGTCAATTCTCTATATATTTTGGAAATGAGGACTTTATCAGAACTTTTGACTGTAAAAATGTTTTCCCAGTTTATTGCATCCCTTCTACTCTTGTCTGCATTAGTTTTGTTTGTACAAAAACTTTTCAATTTGATATAATTAAAATTTTCTATTTTGTGAATAATAATGATCTCTAGTTCTTCTTTGGTCATAAATTCCTTCCTCTCCCACAGGTCTGAGAGGTAAACTATCCTATATTCTTCTAATTTATTTATAATCTCATTCTTTATGCCTAGGTCATGAACCCATTATGACCTTATCTTGGTATACAGTGTTAAGTGTGGGTTAATGCCTAGTTTCTGCCATATTAATTTCCAATTTTCCCAGCAATTTTTGTCAAACAGTGAGTTCTTATCCCAAAAGCTGGGATCTTTGGGTTTGTCAAACACTAGATTATTAAAATTATTGACTGTTTTGTCCTTTGAACCTAACCTATTCCACTGTTTTACTAGTCTACTTCTTAGCCAATACTAAATGGTTTTGGTAACCACTGCTTTACAATATAATTTTAGATCTGCTACAGTTAGGCCATCTTCATTTGATTTTTCTTTCATTAGTTTCCTTGAAAGTCTTGACCTTTTGTTCTTTCAGATGAATTTTGTTGTTATTTTTTCTAGGTCATTAAAAGACTTTTGGGGGAGTCTGATTGATATAGCATGAAATAAGTAGATTAGTTTAGGTAATATTGTCATCTTTATTATATTTGCTCACCCTATCCAGGAGCATTTGATATTTTTCCTATTGATTAGATCTGACTTTATTTGGGTGGAAAGTGTTTTGTAGTTTTGCCCATATAGTTCCTGATTTTCCATTGGCAAATAGATTCCTAAATATTTTATACTATCAATAGTTAATTTAAATGGAATTTCTCTTTGTAACTCTAACTGTTGGATTTTGTTAGTGATATATAAGAATGCTGATGACTTATGTGGGTTTATTTTGTATCCTGCAACTTTGCTAAAGGTGTGGATTATTTCTGATAGCTTTTAAGTATCTGGGGTTCTCTAAGTATACCATCTTATCATCAGCAAAGAGTGATAATTTGGTTTCCCCATTACCTACTCTAATTCCTTTAATCTCTTTCTCAACTCTTATTGCCAAAGCTAGCATTTCTAATACAATATTAAATAGCAATGGTGATAGTGGGCAACCTTGTTTCACTCCTGATCTTAATAGGAATGGTTCCAGTTTATCCCCATTACATATGATGCTTACTGATGGTTTTAAATAGATGCTACTGATTATTTTAAGGAAAAAGTCCATTTATTACTATACTCTCAAGTGTTTTTAATAGGAATGGGATGTTGGAGTATATACTTTTCTGCATCTATTGAGATGATCATATGGTTTTTGTTAATTTGGTTATTAATATGGTCAATTATACTGATAGTTTTCCTAATATTGAACCAGCCCTGCATTCCTGGTATAAATCCTACTTGATCATGGTGTACTATCCTGGGGATGATTTTCTGTAATCTTTTTGCTAATATCTTTTGAGATTTTAGCATCAATTTTCATTAGGGAGATTGGTCTATAATTTTCTTTCTCTGTTTTCACCCTACCTAGTTTAAGTATCAGTACCATGTCTGTGTCATAAAAGTAATTTGGTAGGACTCCATCATTCCCTATTTTTTCAAATAGTTTACATAGCATTGGGGCTAATTGTTCTTTAAATGTTTGGTAGAATTCACATATAAATCTGTCTGGTCCTGGGGATTTATTGATTAATAACTTGTTCTATTTCTTTTTCTGAAATGGGACTATTTAAGCAATTTAATTCCTCCTCTGTTAATCTGGGAAGTCTATATTTTTGGAGGTAGTCATCCATTTCACTTAGGTTATCAAATTTATTGGCATAAAGTTGAGCAAAGTAACTCCTTATAATTGCTTTAATGTCCTCTTCATTGGTGGAAAGTTCTCCCTTTTCATTTTTAAGACTAACAATTTGATTTTCCTCTTTTCTTTTTCTAATCAGATTGACCAAAGGTTTATCTATTTTATTGGTTTTTTTTCATAAAACCAACTCTTAATTTTGTTTATTAATTCAATAAGTCTTTTTTTTTAACTTTCAATATTATTAATTTCTTCTTTTAATTTTAGAATTTCAAGGTTAGTACTTGATTGGGAATTTTTAATTTGGTCTTTTTCTAGATTTTTAAGTTGTAAGCCCAATTCATTGATCTTTTCTTTATTTATTTTATTCAAGTAAGCCTCTAAAGTTATAAAATTTCCCCTTATTACTGCTTTGGCTGCATCCCACAAATTTTGGTATGATGTCTCATCATTGTCATTATCTTTAGTACAAGATTATTTAGTTTCCAATTATTTTTTGGTCTAGTTACCCCTAACTTTTTGTTGAATATAGTTTTTATTGAATCGAGATCTGAAAAGAAAGCATTTACTATTTCTGCCTTCCTGCATTTAATTTTGAGGTCGTCAAGTTTTGCATAGGTTCCATGAACTGCTGAGAAGAAAGTATACTCCTTTCTGTCACCATTCGGTTTTCTCCAGAGATCTATCATTCCTAATTTTTTTAATAGTCTATTTACCTCCTTAATTTTTTTCTTGTTTGTTTTGTGGTTTGATTTATCTAATTTTCAGAGTGCAAGGTTGAGATCTCCACTATTATAGTTTTGCTGTCTATTTCTTCTTGCAACTCTCTTAACTTCTCCTTTAGGAAGTTAGATACTATACCACTTGGTGCATATATGTTTGGTATTGATATTGCTTCATTGTATATAATACCCTTTAGCAAGTTATAGTTTCCTTCATTATCTCTTTTAATTAGAAAAATTTTTGCTTTTGCTTGATCTGAGATAAGGATGTCTACCCCTGCTTTTTGACTTCACCTGAAGCATAATAGCACTCCAGCCTTTCAGATTTACTCTGTATGTATCTCCCTGTTTTAAATGTGTTTCCTGTAAACAGCATATTGTAGAGTCCTGACTTTTGATCCAATCTGCTATCTGCTTCTGCTTTATGGGAGAGTTCATCCCATTCACATTTATGGTTAAAATTACTAATTCTGTATTTCCTGCCTTCTTATTATCCCCAGATTATGCTTTTCTTTTTCTTTCCCCATCTTTCCCCCTTTCCCAGTATTAAACTTATGGGCTCTACTTGTGTCACGTAGCTCTCCCTCTTTAGGATCCCTCCCACCCCCTTTGAATCCCTTCCCCTTTCTTGTACCCTTTCCTTATTATGCTTTTCCTTTTCCCTTTTCTTCTCCGACCTCTCCAAAGTTTCTCTGTGAGCCATATATGTCAATTATTTTTTCTTTGAGCCTACTCTGATGAGAGTAAGATTCACACAATGTTCCTCCCCCTCTCTAAATTCCCTCAGATATGATAGATTTCCTTTGCCTCTTTGTGGGATGTAGTTTCCCTCTTTTTATCTCCCCTTTTCCCTTTTTCTGCCACTATCCTCTTTCCATTTCTACTTCCCTTTTTATGTTATATCAGTAAAATCAAATTATAAATGTACTTTTTATGTATATCCACAGCAGAAATACAGTTCTCAAGAGTTCTTTTTACCTTTTTCTGCTTCTCTTGTGTCTTATGGTAGGAGAACAAGTTTTTTGTTTAGATCTGGTTTTTTCCTTAGAAACAAATGGAATTCATCTGTTTCATTAAATGTCCATCTTCTTCCATGGAATAAAATGCTCAGCTTAGCTGGGTAGTTTATTCTTGGCTGCATTCCAAGTTCTTTTGCCTTTTGGATTCCAGGCCCTTCGATCCTTTAATGTTGATGCAGCCAGATCTTGCGTGACCCTTATTGTGGCATCTCGGTATTTGAACTGTTTCTTCCTGGATGCTTGTAATAATTTTTTCCTTAGTCTGATAGTTCTGAAATTTGGCCACAATATTCCTTGGAGCTTTTATTTTAGGGTTTTTTCAGAAGGTGTTCGATGAATTCTTTCAATGCCTATTTTACATTCTGATTCTATTACATTTGGGCAATTCTCTTTGATATTTTCCTGTAAAATAGTATCTAGGCTCTTTTTTTTTAATCATAATTTTTGGGAAGTCCAATAATCCTCAGATTATCTCTCCTAGATCTATTTCCAGGTCTGTTGTTTTTCCAAGTAAATACTTAACTTTTTTTCTAATTTTTCATTTTTTTTGGTTTTGCTTGACTGATTCTTGATGTCTCAATGAATGATTCATTTCTATTTGTTCAATTCTGATTTTTAATGAG
Organism: Antechinus flavipes; assembly: GCF_016432865.1. Lineage (NCBI taxonomy): Eukaryota > Metazoa > Chordata > Mammalia > Dasyuromorphia > Dasyuridae > Antechinus > Antechinus flavipes. The sequence goes on from NC_067398.1 coordinate 608,718,027, forward strand.
TTATTGTCTTCATTAGCTTTTTTTACTTCTTTTTGTATATGTCCAATTGACTTTTTAAATGAGTTGTTTTGCTTTATGGAATTTTTTTCCATTTCACTAATTTTTTTTTTTACTGAGTTATTTTATTTTTCCAGTTCACAAATCCTACTTTCTTGGGAATTCTTTATCTTTTCCAATTCACAAATCCTACTTTCCTGGGATTTTTTTTACCTTTTCCAATTCACAAATTCTGTTTCTCTGCACTTCCTGGGAGTTCTTTACCTTTTCTAATTCACATTTCAGGAAGTTGTTACTCTCTTGCATAGCTCTTTCCTTTCCCCATTTTTCTTCTAGCTCTCTTTTAAGATTTTTAATAGTCTCTTCTAGGAGAGCCTTGTGTAATGGGAACCAGATTAGATCCCCCTTTGGAGTATTGTCTGGAGACTGTCTCCTCAGGGTTGAAAATCTGCTCTATTTCTGTATAGAAGCCATCGATTTCCTTTTGATTTTTTTACTCATTTTTTTTAAAGCCTGTAAGGTCTGCCTTCAGGGCAAGGAGGTTACCAGCTTCCTCTGCAGAGCAGTATGGACAGTAGCTGTCCTGCCAATGAGCTGCAAAGAACAAGGTGCTCTGAGAAAAAGTTCCCCACCAGAAGTGACTAGGTCTGGGTCCCATGGGCCCAGTTGTGGAAGTGCCCAGTGAAGAACCCCGCTGTGTGGATTAGTGACTGCCCTGGGCTAGAGGCTAAGCAGCAAAAGTGTCACTGCCCCCAAAAAAGCCTGCTGTGGGGCTGTGCGTTTAGCAGTTGCCCAAAAACTAGTACTGCATGGCACTGGAAGTGGCTCTGCCCAGGGAAGCACAGTCCTGCTGTGGAAGTTCTCTTACCCCAGGCCAAGCCCCGCACTGTGCAGATTAGAGGCTGCCCCAGGCTGTGCCCCCCTGCTGTGCAGATTTGTGCCTGCCCCAGCCCATGCTGCAGAATGCAGCTGCATAGCTGTGTTGTGATCTGTGCTGAGTCACTTCTGGTTTTGGGTGGGTATAGCCAGATTTTGTAAGATTCTAGCGTTTTTAAGAGTACTCTCTACCTTTGGCTTTAATTTCTCTGCTGGTCTACTATTTTGCTAGCAGAGCAGAGCAGTTAGCTTATGGCAGAGTTGTCTCTGTAAATTTTCTAACCATAGAGACCACTCCGACCTGGTCTGCTCAATATGCTAGCCTCTAATTCTCTATCCCTATTTGTGCTGGTCTGTTTCTGCAGCTCAGGACGAATCTTTTCTGGCAATCTTCCAGATTATCTTCAGCTGGCAAATTGTTGCACTTCCAATCTTCTTGAATTTTACCAGTCAAGCACTATTTTTGAGACTGAATTTAATAATTGGTAGTGAGGGTGTTAGAGAGCTCAGAATGTTATATGTACCTTCTCCATCACCTTGGCTCCACCCCTAAATTGTTAGTCTTAAAAATGAAAAAAGGAGAGCTTCCCACTAATGAAGAGAAAATTAAAGCAATAATTAGGAGTTATTTTGCCCAACTATGTTTCAATAAATTTGATAATCTAACTAAACTGAAGGAATATCTACAAAAACATAGATTGCCTAGTTAACAGAAAAGGAATTAAATTATTAAATAGTCCCATTTTAGAAAAAGAAATAGAAGAAGCTATTAGTCAACTAACTCTCTAAGAAAAAATATCCAAGGCCAGATGGATTTATATGTGAATTCTACCAACCTTATTTAAAGAACAATTAATGCTAATACTATATAAACTATTTGAAAAAATAGGGAAAGAAGGGCTCCTACCAAATTCCTTTATGACACAGATATGGTGCTGATACCTAAACCAGGTAAGAAGAATTAGAAGAACATAGGATAGTTTACATCTCAGATCTGTGGAGAAGGAAGGAATCTGTGACCAAAGAAGAACTGGAACTCATAATTAAAGACCAAATAGATCATCTTGATTATATTAAGTTGAAATTTTTTGTACAAACAAAATTAATGCAGACAGGATCAGAAGGGAAGCAATAAATTGGGAAAACATTTTTACATTTAAGGGATCTGGTAAAGGCCTCATTTCTAAAATATAGAGAGAATTGACTCAAATTTACAAGAATTCAAGCTATTCTCCAATTGATAAATGGTCAAAGGCTTGGATGAAGAAATTAAAACTATTTCTAGTCATATGAAAAGGTGTTCTAAATTACGACTGAACAGAGAAATGCAAATTAAGACAACTATGAGATAACACTATACACCTCTCAGATTGGCTAAGATGACAAGAAAAGATTATGATTAAAGTTGGAGGGGGTGGGAGAAAACTGGAATACTAATATATTGTTGGTGAATTGTGAACGGATCCAACTATTCTGGAGAACAATTTGGAACTATGCTCAAAAAGTTATCAAATTGTGCATATTCTTTGATCCAGCAGTGTTTCTACTGGACTTATATCCCAAAGAGATCTTAAAGGAGGGAAAGGGACCCACATGTGCAAAAACGTTTGTGGTAGTACCCTGTTTGTAATGTCAAGAAACTGGAAACTGAATGGATGCCCATCAATTGGAGAATGCCTTAATAAATTATCATATATGAATGCTATGGACTACTATTGTTCTATAAGAAAGGATCAGGAGGATGATTTTAGAGAGGCCTAGGGAGACTTACATGAACTAAGATGAAGTGAAATGATCAGAACCAGAAGATCATTATATATAGCAACAGCAATACAAGGATCATTTTTGATGGACATGACTCCAACAATGAGATGATTGAGACCAGTTTCAATGTTTAATTTTAATGAAGAGAGCCATCTACACCCAGAGAGAGGACTGTGAGAATTGAATGCGGATCACAATGTAACATTCTCACTCTTTTTGTTGTTGTTTGCTTGCATTTTGTTTTCTTATTCATTTTCTTTCCTTTGTGCAGCAAGACAATTGTATAAATATGTTTACATATATTGGGTTTAATATATATTTAATATGTATAACATATATTGGATTGCTTGACATATAGAGGAGAGGATGGGGAGAGGGAGGGGAAAATTTGGAGCACAGGGCTATGCAAGGGTCAATGTTGAAAAATTATCCATGCATATGTTTTGAAAATAAAAAGATTTAATAAACAAAACAAAACAGAAACAAATGAGGTATAGTGAAAGAATAGACAGAGAAGCATTAGAGGAGAAAGGAGGGTTCATAATTCTAAAAACTTACTCACATAAGCAACACTACATACATACCAGGACTGGTATAACACCCTCCAAAATCTACAAAAAAAAAAAAATAAAGGGAGAGAGATGGGTGGAGGAGAAAGCAAAGGGAGGGGTTTTACGGATGAGGGAGAGGTTAAGTAATAGCATGGCAAGTTAAGGAGCAGACATAAAGTGGAAGAGTTAACAAGGATGATAAAGAAGAGATGCACACAAACACCACAATAAAGATCCAAAGTTGAATTTATTAGAAAAAAAGTACAGCTCATAATCATAGATCTTAGACAAAATCAGACAAATATTCAATCATAAGAAAAATCTGAGTATGTGTATATACATGCATATATGACATATATGCATGTTGCTCTATGGATGTGTGTATATAGATACATGCATATGTGTGTGAGTCTATGATGTATATGTATGTGTATGTATGTGTGTGAATATATCTACATATGTATAAATAAATATATTTGTGCTTAACTATAGCCTATTTGGGAGAGATATGGGGATGAAAGGAGAAAAAAATAAAGTAAAAAAAGTGCTCAGCAGAGAACAAAATAACAGCCTATAAGGAAGCAAAGAAAAGAGAGATACTCATGAATATCCTTTCTGGAACTGATAATTTATTGTTATATATGTTGTATTCTCTCTGATGTTCTGCTAGGCACATGACAATGTTTTATTTTGTTTTGTTTTTCTGTTTTTTTTTTTTAAATAAACAATTTTTTTTAATTTTTAAAAGATTTTGAAATGCATAAAATAAATTACAGAAAATTATAAAGGCAGTCCCTAATATTGAAATGCACTTATCAAAACAGGTATCTAAGTAGAACACAGGATTTGGACTTGGATTCAGAAAGACTTGAGTTCATATCAAGACTCATATCATTTACTATTTGTGTGGCTATGGTTAAGTCATTTGTCCTCACCCTGCTTCAGTTTCCTCAACATGAAACAGTAAAATTGGGATAATAACCACACATATCTCCCAGGACTATTTTGAAGACCAAGTGAGAAAATAATTGCAAACTAATTAATAGTAAATAGTACACCATCAGCATTTAATAAATGCTTTTTCCTTTCTTCCCCTTAATTTTTTTTAAGTTTATGGACCTTGTGTTATGAACCTCTGATTTTAGTCCAAGGACCTTAGTTTTAATTGAGTCAATCCTAAGGTCCAAAGAGAGGAAGTAATTTAGCCAACCTCATGCAGCTGAGAATCATAAGACATTAGAGTTAGGATTTCTAGTCTAGTTCTCCTTCCACTATAGCATGAGTTTTTCTCCCACCAAGAATGGTAAAATTATCTAGCTCAGTCAAAAAGCATCTCGTGTTTGATTGTTGAGGTCAACATCAATATAGTTCAAGGGGGAAAGAGACAGAGTGAGAAAGGCACCTACTATCTACCACAGGCTTGGCAAAGTCCACTTCTGGTCACTATTTCTATGGATGGTCTCCTGTAACAAGAGGTCATGTTTTTCCAGAGTCTGTGAAAAATCAGAATTTAAAAATAAAATTCCATTTTTGGCATTTGTGCATATGCTCCAGGCTTAAATACTGAAGCCTCCCACAATCACCCTTCCTCAGTCAAGTACAATAAGAAAAATTGTCTTCTCTAGCATGATCACAATCAAAATGTCAGAGATTGAACAAGGAAGGAGAGCAAAAATTCTCAAGAAACCACTTGGCAACATGATTGGAATTGGAGGGAGATAAGCCCCTGCTGTTCTTTCCTCTCCTACATCTGCTACATCACTCCCCAAGACTGACATCTACACCTCCAACAAACAAGCTTGGTTTTTGAAGGACTCATTGCCAGGATCTGGTAGGATGTGATAGGGAGATGTCAAGTGGGCAGCTAGAAATAGTTACGGATAAGAATTATGCCATATCCTCTGGTTTCTTCCATAGCATTAGCCTAGAGGTAAGATATATAATAAACATTCAATTGCTGCTTATTGACTGAATGAGAACCAATAAGCAATTACATTAAACTGAGCCTTAGCATGAAGGGAAAATGCTGGGAAGAACATTGGCCAAAATAAATATTCAATTGTTTGTGTGTGGTCTTTGTTTTACTGTTTCCTCTTCAAAATCAACTTTATACTTGCTCTTTATTATCTGTAAAAACCCTCAATTGACATCAGATTATAGCGATTTCAGTTCATTAACTCTTATTTAGGCCTCTTATATCAAAAATAATGAGAAGATTAATCTTTGAATCCCAATTGCCTTTATTAGGTACCAGAAAATATGTATACTATGTGCCTGGTATGTAATAGGCACGTAAGAATTTTTTGATCAATTAATAATTGGTAATAAGAGGTATCCAGCAAAATCTACGGGTTCAAATCTGAAGGCGGTAGTATAGTTTGGCAGTGAAAACACAATTATCTCTTCTATTTACCAGTTGTGGAAGTCTTTTCCCATCTTTGGCCTGCCTCTTCATCCCTGTCAAATAAGGGGATGGGATAGATGACATGTAAGGGCTTTCTAGCTCTAAGTTCTATGATTCTATGATCTGATGAATCAAGGATCTAGTATTGCTAGGACCTAAGATAATATCTAATCTAACCCTTATTGTTTACAGATAAAAAAAAAATTTAACCCAGAGAGGGGAGGGGACTTCACCCAAAAATTTTTAAGATGTTAAGAAATTACTTTTATGAAGAAGCAGGGCAGGGTTAGAGCTCAGGTGATACTAGGATGTTTTTTGTGTAGCATTGCAATGGGTACATTCTTGCATTTGGGCAAATGGTCTCTCTCAAGAGCCCCTTAACTGAATAACTTCTTCAAATGTGATTCAGATGCCAACTTATGACTTTCTCCAAAGATATATCCAAAAATATAATGAGTTTTCAACATATAAGGATTCAAATCAAAGATCATCACACAGCCCGATAAATGCTAGTTGAACAGTTCCACCAGATCACGAGGAAAGTAAATTTTCTAGTTTTCCTGGAGGCCTTGGACAACCAAAAATGCTCTCATACCAGGATGTGGAATGGCCTGGTCCCTCCAAAATTCAATCTGCAAATATTGAGGGGCACCTGAGAAATGGCCCTCATGCCCAGGGAATCTTGGGGATGTTAATTATGGGCCCAATATAAATTTTGGCCAATAAAAGTGAAATCCAAGAATTTTAGTCATTTAAAGGGAAGACTTCCTTTAAATACTTTTCCAGGTGTTGCCGCTCCATGTTGATTAGACTAAGGATGGGAGTTCAGGGAGAGATGGAGTTAAGGAAGACTTCATAAAGATCCTTCTCATACTTATATCAAGTCTGGAAAGGTCATCTATGAATCCTCATGAAGTAGAAATGACTGGGCAGTTCTCCAAATTCATTTTAGTTGTGGTCAAAATTATCAGTTCAATCCTTCTTCCCCACAGGCAATGTTTGTAAAGCATGACAGGGACTCTCTTCATCATCTTGGAAGAGGAGAATTCCCTGGGATTCTGGGCCAAACATGGGTCACTGATTAACCTTTTCCTGCAGTTTCTTTTCTTTGAAAAAAAAATTAATCTGAAAGTTTGCTTTCTTTAAAGGTTATTTTGATATGATATTGTCTGTCCTCTGAAGATGCTGTTAGCTGCAGAATTTTAGTGTCTGTATACATTATTCAGCATGTAAAGGTGTTTTAACAATTATATGCTTGAGAAATGAATTTATCCACTTGGTATTTTGATATTAGTGGAAGACTGACACGAAATTCTGTTTCCTTCCTGTAACTCAATTTTTTAATTAAAAAAAAACACCACTTTTATTCCTCAAGAAAAACCACACCGAGTTAGCTGTTGGTAGGCAAATACTATTCATTTAAATGCAATTTCAGCTTCAAAATCACGATTATAATGTTGAAAACCCTAATTTCTGAGCCAGCAATATAATCTTGGACCTGTTATTTTTCAAGAGATAATCTTTATGGTCAAAAGGCACCAAAGAGGTACTTTCTCCCTAGATGTCTTCAGTGTTGATGAGGGAATTCTTAATCATATACAGGCCAGACTAGATGCCCTCTGAATTCCTTTCCAATGCTAAGACTTAGATTTTTAATCTCATCTTCAAATATATTATTCCACATTGTACCACAGAGCCAAATAACAGGCTATAGTGGTAGACAATAAAAATAAAAACTCAAGCCCAAATTCTTCAAGCAATGAATCAGTCAACAAGATTTTAAGTCCCTACTATACATCAGGCATTGTGTCATGTGTAATTCAAAAACAGATTGAAAGGTCCCATCAATATAAAAATATTCAGAGCAGTTTTCTTTTGTGGTGACAAAAATCATCCCAAATGACCCAAAGATTAACCAAAGAAGAGCTCTAAGCCAAAACACTTTTTTAAAGAGACTTGACCCCCTCTCACGAAGTGGACCTTAGACTTTTTTCATAATCTGAGATATCTTCTCCTTCTATGACTCTATTTTTATAGGGAGTAATACCCAGAAACCCTAAAGAAATATTTACAAAATGTAGAATAATTCCATTGGTTAACATATGATGCATAAGCTAAAATAAGCAATAATCAGCAGAGTCACAGATTAGGTAAAGGAAGAAATATCTCCACTAACTAGTCAGGAGATAGGCTCCTCCTTAAGTTGGACAAGAGGAGATGCTACAGATGGTTTAAGAACATGTTACCACCCATGCTTGATTTGTCATGGAATTTGAGCCAAGACAAGATGGAAGGATCCATGTCAGTCTTCTTGTAGTTATGCATGCAAGCTCTATAACTGGTAAACAAGTATTAAAAACTGAGGACTATTTTATGGTCCTCCAATAGAATATATATTCCTATGTAAATTATACAAAATATGGATTAATACATTGCTTATTCTTATACGTATTATTAAATGACTAGTTATTAACAATAATCACTTCTTATAAAATCATAATAAACTAATACTGATTAGAGTTTGACTAATTCTTGAATTCTAATTAAATTTAGAATCCTCAATGAATCAACTTTTTCAGTAGTATAGAACCAGAAGTCAAGTGGATCAATTGGGAAGTGGTCAGATTGCAGAATATAAATGAATTTAACAATATGATTGTGCCACAAGAAATTATGACTGAAAAATTTAGAGAATCTTGGGAAGATTTTTATTAAGTAAAGCAGAGATATATAAGCAAAAAGAGACGAATTTATATAATAACCTCAATAATATCAATGAGAAAACCTGGAAAGATATCATATCTCTGATCAATACAATCACTAGCTGTGACTTTAGAGGGAAACATGTCTTCTCCTTTCATAAAAGAGGTAGTAAAATATCGATGCAGAATGAGGCATATGTTGTCATAGACAGACAATATGTTTGCCTTGATTATACTTCATTGTTACAAAGAAAGGACCTTTGCTTTTTAGTTATAGTAGATGATCTGTTATCATAGATACATTACACTGAATTAAAACCTGCATTGACAGGGTAAAGTAAAATAGTATGAAAAAGAAAGCATTAATAAAACATTTTTTAAAGGAATTTATGAACCTTAGAAAAATGTAAGGTTTTACCAATACCAGAATCCACAGTATAGCACTCTTCTCATTTTGCCTGTTCCTTACCCTACCACTCAGAGGAGAGAGAAATTGTCAGTCAATAAGCATTTATTAAGTGCCTGCTATGTGCAAAGCACTGTAGTAAGTTGCTGAGGATACAAAGAAAGGCAAAAGATAGCCATTACTATCTCAAGGAACTTACATTCTAATTGAGGAGACTAATGTAAACAATTATGTACAAACAAGCTATATATTGAATAAATAGGGAATAATCAACAGAGCAAAGATACCAGAAATAAGAGGGACAAGGAAAAGCTTCATATAGAAATTAGAATTTTTCTGGGATTTGAAGGAAGCTAGAGAATCCAAGAGGTGAAGTTAAGGAGGAAGATCATTCCAACTATAGAGGACAGTAATAGAAATACCCCAAGTTGTATGACAAAAAATAAGGACCAAGAATCAGGAGAGTATGGATGCAATAAGAATTAATAATAAAATAGTAGAATAGAAATGCTACAAATGTCAAAGATCTTGAAGTCAGAGAAATAAAAGGGGATACCAAGGCAGACTGACAGCAGTCTCCTTCTGCCAAGTGCAGTTGTATGCTATACTTCTCTACTACTACAATCTACTATGCTCTGGAATAAAGGTAAGAAGCAATCAGAGGTTTTTTTCCAGCAAGAGGGCGACAATTCAAAAAGCATTTCCTTTCAGGTCTTTCAATTCACACTGAATAGCAAGATAATGCTTTATGTTATGAGAATTCCTACATCCTGAGTGTACACCTAAAGAATGGCCTTACTGGATGTATGAGTTGCTGCCTCCCTCTTCTGCTCTTATAACTCCACAGGACCTCTCATAACTTCTTCAGCTCCTTACACCTTGAATAGGACTCATCAGAAGCTGGATTCCACTTTGAACCTCTCTTCTAGACTCAGTAAACTCACTTCTAAAGATCATCTAAAGGTGTATTTATAATTCATACTATTAAACTCTTAGCTATTTTGTGTGTATGTGTGTGTACATGCATGAAAGAAAGACCAAGAGAAACAGTGAGAGACAGAGATAGAGACACAAAGAGACAGAGCTTGAAAGAGAAAGATAGAAAGAAGAGAAAGAGAGAGAGAAACAGAGACAGAGAGAGACAAAGACAGAATGAGAAAGAGGGAGAAACAGAGACAGAGGGATGGAGGGAAGGAGAGAAAGGGAGGGAGAGACAGAGAGACAGAGACATGATTGGGAGGGAGATCCATGAAAGACTAATTTCCTTATGATGGGATGGGAGGAGAATTGGAGTAAGGAGATAAGCCTGGCCTGCAAAATTAGGCCAGTAATAGATTTATCGCTTCCTTGTAGATCTTGACATGATAAATGCAAACCCTGAGATAGGCACTGGGGAGTGTTTAAAGTCAAGTAGGGAAGTACTTGGGATTTCAGTCATGCTTATTTGAAAGAGCCTCAAATTTCCCCTAAAATTTCAATCTCAGTTTTACATTGCTAATATGACAACCCTATCTAGAAGCTTTTTCCCCTCCTTAAGAGCTGTCTATCTAGAAGGTTTAAAAAACAAAACTGTATCCCTGAATCTGTAATTGATAAAGCTAACTCTTTTCTAAGCAGCTTTTTATGGTTTCAACTAAAATGCAAGCTAAACTGAATTCTATAATGGACTATACTTCATAATAATTGTAGTATATTTGTATGCAAATAGCTGAACTGCATCTCTCAATTTCAGGCTCTGGCTGTGAAGTCACATCAGCTTGGGGTGGATTCTAATGAAGCATATGATATAATAGGTACCAAGTTGGGGAAAATTCAGACACACATTCCCAGGCTTGGAAACTCACCATTCTCCTCTGGAGTCCCAGGTCAAATGGTGCTAGAGGCCATAAGAGAAAATGAATTGGGTGGTAAATGCATAATAAATACAGAATGAGAACAAAATAATTTAGGGAGGGGAGTACACTAGCAGCTGGGAGATTCAGGAAGGTGTCATATAGAACTTGAACTGAATTTTGAAGAAAACTGGGGATTCCAAGAGGTAAAGGGTATGCATTTCAGACATGAGAGAAAGTAGTGCAAAAACATGGCAATGGGAAACAAAATGTCATATGTACAGAATAGCCATATTATTTCATATTTTTGTGCTTTTGGAGAAAATGCAATAGAAAATGGAAAGCAAGAAATAACATTCAAGAATTAGAGAAAGAGATCATTTCCCTCACACCTCACATGGAAATGTTTATATTAGTGGTATGACAATCCAAGATCATATTAGCAATATTAGAGTACTCTTTTAAAAATCTATAATTGGCAAAGGTGACCTTTTAAAGTAAAAGTCCAGTGCTAGAAGAAGTGTGAGAAGATAGGAAGAGTAAAACACTTTTGTGTGTTTTCTTATGAATTTGCCCAAAGTCATCCAAGCTAAAAATATTAGAGAAAAGCTACAATGAAAGAAGAAATAATTTATCTAATATTTTACTGTTTATGGAACATTTTCCTCACCACTCTATGAGGTAGATAATATAAAAATTCACCCCATTTTTATAGACAGTGCAGCTGAAGTTTCTCTGAAGTTAAATGATTTGTCTCGAATCATGCATTAGAAAGTATCAGTACTCCCAGTTCCATATTTTCTGACTTATGCATTCTTTCATTTGTATTATACTGTCTCAGTGTTCTTACACAAGGTGGCTTTCGGTCTACAAGGGATATGAGACATAACCTAATTTAACTTCCTCATTTTATAGATAAGGACCATGAGACTTAGAGGGTCATGTGATTTGCTCAAAATTACACTGATAGTAACAAAGGCAATATTTAAACAGATTCAGTGACTCCAAATGCAAATAAGAATAGAAGTTAAACCTAGATACTCAAAGACGATTAAATAAAGGGAATAAGCCAATAGCAAAGCCCATAGTCTCAAATAATTACTGTTGTTGTTCAACCGTTTCAGTCATGTCCAACTCTTCAAGACTCCATTTTGGATTTTCTTGGTATAGATACTAAAATGGTTTTTCACTTCATTCTCCAGTTCATTTTATAGTTGGGGAAACTGAGGCAGGCGTTAAATGACTTATATTGGATTGTACACACAGAAAGTGTCTGAGGTTAGATTTGAACTCTTAGAATTCTATCTACTTCACCACCTATCTGCTCACTACTATCTACACAAATATCCAAAATTTAGATAACAAGCATAAAGAACTTATAGCATTAGTTCAAGAAGACAAATTTAAATTCATAAGAAACAATGTAGAATCCTGAAGTCTTTTCTTTCCTTGAGATGTCTGACTGTTGGTCTGAGTAAAGTATTTCTGCTGGGAAGGTCATTTTACCTGGAAATTTGGGGTTGATTCTTTTCCATGGGTCAGCTTCTTACTGCCAGGACTAATTTTCCCTTAATTCTATTGACTTTCTTTTCTGATATACAGACATTTTTAAAAGTTGGTTGAACTTTTTGCTCACTGTTCAATGTCATCTCTTATTAGATGAATAGCTACCATGCAAGAAGCCATGGGCGGCAGAGAAGAATGTACTATACTTACATTCTTCCCCCAACCATTTTAATTGCTGTACTACAGTAGAGGCACAGCAATCACAATCTACAAAACTGTTTGCTTAACTCAACTATCCCTAGATCTGGGAAACAGCTTTTTAAAGGGGGCCAATGGCCAATCTTCAGCCAGCCAATGACAAACTGCCTCTCCAATTCTGTCACAGAGAATTCCTTTATTCTCCACACATAGCCTTTGAGAATGCATAATCACCTTGAACCTATCAGAATCATCAGTGTAGGGCTTTACTAGAGAAATTTGTCATTAATAAAGAAAAGTTAAAATTTACACATTTGTATACATAAAGGAATGAAGGAAAATGCTTGAAATTTCAACATATTATCAACTATTTCCATAACCAATCCAGTTGGGTTAAAAAAGATTAACTGGATACTTGACATTGTAGAGACAAAACAACTGTTGTCTTATAAATATGTTTATTTTCCCTTTTGTACATGTTATATGTGAGGCAGTTTGATAAGATGCCCACATTTTTAAACTGTGGTTCTCAACTCATATGGGGTCTTATAACTGAATGCGGAAGTCGTGCAATAATGGTCTATTATTAGTAAATGTTTTGTTTATATTTTTATTTTTTAGAAGCCCCAGTATAGCAGAAAGACAGCTAATCAGTAAGTCAGGAGTTGTACTTCTGACACATATTGGTTGTGTGGCACTGGACATATTTTAGTGTCCTAGAAAACTCTCTAAGACTAAGTTACAGAGTAATTGTTGTTCCTTACATTAATGAAATCACAGGTCCAGATCAAACAAGCAAATACAACAACAACAATTCCCTTGATTAGTTTCTAGAAAATAGAAATAACAGGAAAATGGAGTATTTGAAGTATGTTGGATCCCCACTACTATGTCATCTTGCCTATGGGACCACTTAACAGGCAAATTCTCCTTAAATATAAGAAAACAGCTTGAAATAGTGATTAAAATAGTAGTCTGAACACCAGGACACTGGAGTTCTATTCCCAACAGAGTCATAACTATAAAGTTTTGTGCTTGGGGCAGCACAAACTCATTGGAGAAAGTGGTTGAAATCTTTAAAAACAGTAATAATAAACATTAACTCAACTTTTAAACCAGGACACCATAAGTGATATTTATGAGGTCAGCATTCACCTGAAATGTAGCTGACAGCAGAAAGAAAAGGGCCATCTGGTGGCTTCTTATAATAACTTTTTTTCTTGCTAACTAGATGCAAATTCTCAACTGATGGAGGATTGAAAGTGCTTTCAGTACCGAGTAAATTCAGCACCCTGGACAAAAACCCTGTTTACTGTCACCCTAGTTAGAGTTGATTCCCAACTCTGACTTAATTAGTTAAGTGGTTTATAAATGATTCTCACCTATTCCTTGATTACTTAGGTGATCTTAGAGGGGTCATTAAATTACCCTGGACTCCTTTTGTCTCATTCATAAAATGAAGGCACTGAACTAGGTGATCTCAAGAAATCATCTATGATCTAATAGCTGAGAATGGTGACTAAAATTTATCTATATTTAAAATTATGTAAGATGAACCTATCATATCAAATTTAACATCACAGCAGGTTAAATTCTAATCAGGGATCAGTACACATCTCAATAATCATAATCCCTGAATTTACACTTCATATCATTGGGGAATGCTAACATTTCAAAGATACTCATTCACTTTTAGGAAAATCCTAGTTTATGAGAGAAAGATCATCCCCGCCTGAGAGTCAAAGACAATTCAGGATTGTGATAATGCTGAAAAAGTCATGGCCTCAACATACAATAAAGTCAAGTTCCAATTATTTTATAACAGTTATAAAAAGGGAAAGGACAGATTCCATCTGCATACAGATTATTCAATTATTTACCACCCCTGATGCTTTTAATAACAATTTGTGGCAGGTCAGAGGATTCTGACTGGTTATCTATAGAAAGATAAAGGTCCTCTCTAGACAGTGTCTATGATTTGTATCCAAATACTTACCATTTATAAGTTTTCAGGTTGGGTAGAAAAGGAAAGGGAAGGGAAAACAGGGAAGGGAAGAAAGAAGAAAAAAAAAAAGGATTTACAAAAGAAAAAGGAAAACCAGCCTAATTCACTATCAAAAAGCAAGTAAAGACCTTCAGAGTAATCTGTCAACTGTATCAGCTATTATTGATTTAACTAAAGTCAGATATGAGTTTTTTGAAGTTAGAATAACAGTGAGAAGATAATTTCTTTTAAACTGTTGAGTTGCCACAAAGAACAATGCTTATCAGCTGAGATAATTCAAATGCTGACATGCTGAAGATTGGGAAAAGGTAATTTTTACAAATGAATCATATTTTGATCATTGTAGACCATATCAGTATTACAAGTATTACAAGTAAACCTAAAGTATCTTTGCATATTCACCAAAGTATATGCATCCAAAAATTTGGGGAATTTTTTTTTCTAGTAGGCCGGGAAGTTTTGCCTCTGCTTGGGAACTCTAGTAAATGTTTTTATATTGAGAAGAAAAATTTTCTGAAATTATAGAAATTCCAAAAGATGAAATTTTGCAACATATACCTACAACACACATCATTTAATGTTATAAAAATTATCTATGAGATCATGATAAACATGCTTTAGTGGCCACAGAGAACTTGCCCAATTTAAGCCTTTAAAAACCTATGATTTATAATTGAGCAAGATTTGGAAAAAACAGACCATTCATCAAAGATGTGTTTAATTCTCAATATGATAAGAACTATGATTTCATGGTGAATAATTAAAGACTAAGTAGCAAGGTCTTTGTGAATGCAATGCCAAATCATGAAAAATAAGTGATTGTAACAAAAAAAGAAACATTACATAGATAAAACTTTTTAAAGATGCAAAATTTTATTCTATGCCAACAAAGAATTACTTCATTTTCACCCAGTTAATTTGCACATCCCTATATATGCCTACTTATACAGACATATGAACTTTTAGCCCCACTAGAAGTAAAGGGGTCCTCAAATCACCCTGTTTTGCTACACACCAGGGAGAGTTCTAAACATAACTATTGAAGTTCTTTCAGCTATATGTTGGCAACCTCTATATCCTGGTGTTAAGCCATGCAGATTTTTAAGCTTAGGAAAAATGCCAAATATTAAGTTATATGAACTGAAATGGTCAGTAGCATTCATAAGGAGACTGAATTTTGGCTCTCCCAGAGCTGAATTATTGCCAATTCTCCATTATCCGCACCAAGAGAAGGGAACCAATGTATGCTTATCCTCTCCTCCTCCCAAATTAACTTTGCACTTCTTTATATGGAGATGGAGTAGAAGCTTATCCTTGCTCATTACATTTGGCTCAGACATTTGTCTCAATTTGCATTCTCAGCACACAATCTAGCTGAACAGTCTGAGGAGGTGACATGGAATTGTATTATGCACTGGGAGAAGCTGGCAGGGGATTAAAAAGTGGTCAAAGATAATTCATAAAGATAACTACACAGTTAGAACCATGTTTCCTTTAAATTAAGACTTTGCTCTGTCAGAGGCAGGATTATAGGATCATAGATTTAGAGTGATAAGCAACTTAAAATAAAATTCTTAAGGTTTAAAATGAAATGAATTGCATCAAAATAGTTATCTAGTTTTTTTTAAAAAAATCATAGATGCTAGATTAAAAATCCATGTCTTAAATGATCTTTGATGTATTTTGAAACTTTGACCTAAGAAAAGGTCCATAACCATCACCAGTCTATCTGAATAATCCATGAAATAAGAAGGAATAAGAAACCCTGATGTCATTTCATCCATTCTTTTTCACAGATTAAGAAACAGAGACCTGAGAAGTGAAATAATTTTCCAAAGCACACAGAGAGTGTGATATTCCTTAATATGACCCTAAAAGGTATCTCCCAAACAACTTAGTCTCCACTCATAAACAATTTGAAACCTATTGTGCATAAATGTATTTTTTATTAAATCTATCTATATTCTTATTATATACCAATTACAGCATAAAAGAAAGAGCTGGCTTTTGAGTCAGGAAATCTGGGTTTGAATCTAGCCTCAGATATTTTATTAGCTGTGGGACTATGGTCACTTTTCTAGGTTTCGGTTTCCTCAATGAAAAAAAAAGTTGGCCCAGATATTTAAGGTTCATCTAATACTAAGTTCTAGATTTTTTTTTTTTTTGTCTTTCTCAGTTAAAGAGGCCTAATCATTTTTTGCTATCTGGCTCTCAGAAGTCTTGAATTCAACCTTCTATCCACTATGAAATCTTACTATCACTTCCGTTACAAGACATCATCAACCTTTGTTTCAACACCTTCAGTGATGAGAAACTCTACGATTGTTAAAGCCAGTCATTCCACATTCAGAGACTGCTGATTGTTAGGTAGGTCTTCCTTACATCTAAGGTCAATTGCAGCTTCACCTACTACCTTCATTTTCTTGATTGTTTTGGTTGTCCTATTCTGCACTGTCTCCAGCCAAAGATTCCATGGGATGATTTGGCAATTCCTTTCTACCTGGAAGATTCCATAATTGTAAACTACTTTAGAGAAGGGACTATGTATAATATTTGTATACACAGGAACCAGCACAGGGGCTGAAACATAACAGACACTTAATGAATTCTACTGATTGCTTGTTGATAATTTTGAATTACAGAAAGTTTACTCTTTTTTCAGAGAAGCAACTGCAAGAGTCACATAGAAGAGGTAGAAGTAGACAAATGAATACCTAAAAGTTAATAATTGCTATCTCAAGACATAATTTCCAAATTTGCATGAAAATGAAGTTTGTACAAGAGTATAGACTGATATAAATTCACCTATTCACACGCAGGTCAGAAATGTACAATACCTTTCAAACTTAGAATTATTTTCTAATAATTTGCCACAATGTCAGGATATCATTTTCTAAGGAAAGGTAAGTCTACCATTCTTTGCATCAAGCAGAGAACCAATGTTTATTTTAATATAGGTGAGGTCATATTGTAAGAGACAAAAAAAGATGAAACACTAGGAGTTCCATCAAATCATAGAATCAGTCACATAAATCCACATATGGAAACTGGATTCGAACTGGCTACACCAGTAAGATATTATTTACATGGTCCTTCTCTCTGAGGGGATCAACTGAGAGAACAAAAGAAAGATAGAATGGGGCACCAAGTAGACTTTTGAAGAAAGAGTCACAAAATGTAGCTTTCAGTTCTACTTCCACTCTTAGAATGTTAGTTTCTTCCCATATAAAATAAGAAGACAAGGCTAGATAATGTCTGAAATATTTCCATTGCAAATTCTGTGATTCAATGACAAGATCAATGATTCCCCAACCTGTAATACACAGTTATTGCAAAAAGTCAGCAAATCCATAATTGAACAAATATGTCTTCTGTAGAGTAAATAAATCATAATATATATATTAATATTTTTTAAATTTGTGGATGCTATCATGATTACTAAAATATTAATTCATTAAATAACATTATTGAATTCAAAAAGGGATTTTTGATATATATTTTCAAACAAATTCAATAAAAATATTTGAACACCTACAATGAATCAATATGATAATGTCCACAATTTTTATAAAAAGAAAAGGTGTTCTTATACTTTAGCAGGTTGGGAACTATTGAATGATCTCCAAATTCAATTATAGCAATCTATGAACTTGGCAACTTAATTTACAGATAGCTAAATGTAAGATCTTAAAGGGATGGGATGCAGAACAAATATGTGGGAAGGAGATCTTGGAAATCTATTATTATAAAAAAATAACACATTATATTTGGATCTGACTTTACAAATTTTCTAATCATTTTCATACACACCATCTTATTTGGTGCTCCCAATATTCTTAAAGGGAAGCAAGCATTATAATGCCTATTTTATATCTTAATCAATTAACAAGCATTTATTAAATATATAGTACATGGGACAGTTAGGTGACATGTTGGATAGAGTATTAGGCCTAAAGTCAGGAAGACTCATCTTCCTGAGTTTAAACCTGATCTCAGACACTTACTAATTGAGTGACCCTGGACAAGACACTTAATTCCTTTTTACCTCAGTTTTCTTACTTGTAAAATAAACTGAAAAATGAAATGGCCAACTACTTCAGGATCTTTGACAAGAAAACCACAAATTGGGTCATGAAACAACTGAAAAACAACTCACAACAGATTCCTGATACTGTGCTAGTGCAATGCTGGAGAAACTGAGGCAAGGGAGAGAGATTAGAGAGTTTTTAATATTTTATTAATGGGAGAGTATAATTGACTGGACAGGACTCTTGTCTCAAATTATCCAGTCAAACAGAGGTTAAAGACCAATTCAATAGTTTATTAAATGGAGAGATATACAGGGACCAAGGGATCCATGTTGGTCTCAGGGCTGGATGAGACTGTCATCTCAAAGAATCCAGCATCTAGTGATGAATGGGAGACTCTCAACCCCTTAAATATCTTTTTTGAAAACAACGAAGAGGAGAAAAGAAGCCGGAAAACTTCTGTCAGGATGAGGGGAGGCCATAAATTCCTACTAAAAGCCAGAATCAGGATGTCTGAATAAACAAAGGTAAATTCTTGAGGACCGAAGGAGTCAAGAAGTCTAAATTCCCCTTTATCTTGCTTACATTGACAATTTATAACCCCAGAGCAAATGGTCCCCAGTCTTAATGGACCAGAGGGAGGGGTTTACAGTTTAGGGGATTGAGACAGAACAGTTAAGGAAACTGAGACAAAAACTAGTGCAGGAAAACTAGTACAGGGAAACTGAGGTAGAACAGTTCAAAAGAGATTGTGGTATAACACTAGATATTGGGGATGCAAAGACAACAATGAAAATCTGCGTGCTTACATTCTATTGAGGGGCACAATACATACACAAATAAGTCTATACAAAACAATTTTAGAGTGCTTAAAGTTGAGCGAATGAAAAAAGGCTTCATGTAGAAGGGAGTAATAAATGTGAGTTTTGAAGGAAACTAGATATTCTAAGAAATAGAAATGAGGAAGGAGTATGGGGCAGACATAGGGATAGTCAATACAAAGGCACAAAGAATAAAGTATCTTATATGAGGAAAGAAAGAGAATGAAGAAAAGAAGTCTCAGAAAAGTTTGGCAAGTATCCCATCAAAACATGGCTTATAATTTAGGTAGTAGGGAAAGAGGACCCGAAGGATCTTTCCATTATGTCATACTATGCCATATATCCTTCTGCCTAAAGATCTTCAGAAAGGCACATTAAAGGCTTTCATCTATATTCACTTAGATCTCATTATACTTCTGTGAGACAGGCAAGGGGACATGAAACATCCCCATTTGGTGGCGAAATAAATTGAGGCCTTTAAAGCTTAGGGTTCGTGCCAAATTGATAACTAGCCAGTGGCAATCACAGACTGTCAGAGCGTCATGCTAACACCTTTCTAGCTGTATTCAGGAGCATTTATAACTTCCTTCACCAGGGAAACACAAAAATGTCAACTTCTCCCTGGAAGCAGTTCTTGCAAGGTTACTTCAGAGTGAGCTCATCCCTCCAAGTTTTCACTTCCAAGTTACAACTGCTTTATATTCAGAGCTTAAGCCCTATTTGAAGGCTCTCATAAAGAAAGTTGTTACATTACAATTGAGTGAGATTGTCTGAATTGTTCCCCATCCAGGGCAATATTTTTACATTATCAACTAAATTAAAAGCCATACATTATGTTTACATGCATTATGGAAACTCATTTAAAATTCTGTTTGGCACACATTTGCAGAACATTTGCTGATTCAATGAATTGCACACTTACAAATCAGGTATAAATCAGCATTTGGTTCTAGGTAATAATTTGGGACTGGCAATCCTGATAGTGTCCATTTGGATCCACCTTTTATTGAGGTTAAGATTCATCTCTGGACTCTCTTATTCCTCAGACCTATTAAGGTGTGTAAGCTGAACTCAAGAGTACCACTTAAGTCTGCAGCCTACATGCCTATAATTTCAGATACTTGTCTAAACAACTCTTGTGAGATCAGTTATCTGAACATTCTAAAGGAAAAGCCAGGCTCTGGATCCATTCTGCTTTGCTCCTTGAATTAGAAGTAATGGGTGGATGATGTTAAGATGTAGATTTTAGTTTGTGAAATAAAAACTCCTAAAAATTAATGCTCATCCCTCAAATTCAAAGAGTCTGTCTAAGGTCAAAAGTTGCCCATCACAGAAAATTGTAGTGAAGATTAGGTGACCACTTAAAGGTGGTAGGATTGGAAACCTGATGAGAATGTAACTCTGAGAAGGGATCATTTAATTCAAAGAAACAAGATACATAAATGAAGGGTAGAACAGTGGTACATATTTTCAAATATATACTCAAGGAAAGAAACTCATCCAAAGTGGTGATATTTTGAACTGAAGAAGGAATCAAGACTATTTTGGTGAAAAATCAGTGGAAGCAAATCAGATGACATATTGTTTTGGGAGTATATTACAGACCATCTGGCCAAAGAGAAAAACATAGACAAAGAGTTTAGAAAATGATCACAAACCTGACACAAAAGCATAATATAAAATATTATGTGATAAAAATGTCAATTAATCAGGTATCTGCTATAACTTCTCTTCTATGAATAACAAAGTAGCTAATAACTTCTTAACATAATGATAATTTCAACTTTCAAAAGGTGGTGGATGAAACATAGGAACAAATTATATTTTGAATCTGAACTTTTTGGAGGGACATCAGACACCTAATATACATACATATAAGTATATTGCAACATAAATATGATAAATAAATACAAATGAATACAAAGTAATTAAAGACAAGGTATTGTTGTTGCTGCTATGTTTGTTCTCCTTTCTTTTTTTTTCTTTCTTTCTTTTTTTTGTCCTTCATATTCAAAGAGGACCAATGACATCATTGTTTGTGAATTGGACTTAAGGGAGACAGAGTTTTACAAAATGATCGGTCTTAGTCTCTCTTCCAGAGTCATTAAATTCCAATGGCAGGACAAAAGTCAAGACAATGGCAATAGCCCAGGGTGCAGTGCACAAGCTTGACATCTTCTATGTCTGACCAAGCTCTAATTACCACAAGGCACATCTTTCAGCCACATTCATGGCCATTGAAACAAATTGTCCTCATCTGCCCATTCTATTGGAAGAAGTCTTTACATGATTTGGTTAAGCATCCCTCTAACTCAGCAACAGGTTTGAAGCCAATCTGTTATCCCTAACCTAGTTTTAGTTCTTCTGCCAAGAAGGTTTGCAAAGGTGTGGCCACTGCACATATTATAGCTTCTTAGAGCCACAAGTGAGAGCTGAATAAAAGTAGCACCACAGGTGGATGAAAAGCCTCAAAAAGGGCTTGGAATGCTCTCACAGCAGAGGTTCTAATAATTCCTAAATATCCCATTCATTCTTAAATACAAGATAACTTGAAGAGGGAGAAAGCTAGCAGTTCTAGGAATGAGGAAAGGATTTATATAGAAGATGATGCTTAAGATCCATCTTAATGGAAAAAGTGGTCTCAATAACAGAGGTAAACGGGGACGCATTTCAGGCATGGAAATATCCAGTATGAAAAGAAAGTGGCAATCCATATTAAAATTTGAGTTATAAAAGGAGAGAAAAGTTGAAACATGCACCACAGAATGACATTTATTCTAGATTTAGAAAGAACAAATTTCAAAGGGTTTGAAGAAAGAATAGGTAAGATCACATGGGATAAAATTCTTCAAAGTAATCTCAGAATAGGTAACTTATTCCTATGAATGAAATTCTGAATTCACAAAAATACAACATTCTAATAAAGAGTAGTCTATGAAACTGAAAGGAAACTCACCACACAATTTAATTTTTAAGAGGTTAGTACAAACCAGAAAACATTATGAAAGGCAAAATGATAACTTTGATCACAGTAAATTAAAAAGGGTTTGCACAAACAAAACCAACAGAAATAAAATTTAAAAGGAAGTACAAAGCTGGGAAAAAATCTTTAAAGCCAGAGTTTCTGATAAAGGTCTCATTTCCAAAATATATAAAGGACTGTATCAAATTTATAAGAATGAAAGTCATTCCCCAATTGATAAATGGTCAAAGGATATAAACAGACAATTTTAAGATGATAAAATTAAAGTTCTCTATAGTCATTAAAAATTCACTAGATCACTATTGATTAGAGAAATGCAAATTAAAACAACTGAAGCACAACCTCACACCTCTCAGACTGGTTAGATGACAGGAAAAAATAATGATAAATGTTGAAGGGGATGTGGGAAAACTGGACACTAATGCATTGTTTCTGGAATTGTGAAATGATCCAACCATTCTAGCAATCTGGAAAACTATCTGGAACTATGCCCAAAGGGATATAATACTGTGCATACCCTTTGCCCCAGCAGTTCTACTACTGGGCCTGGATCCCAAGGAAATCATAAAGGATGGAAAAGGGCTCACATGTACAAAAATGTTTGTAACAGCTCTTTTTGTGGTAGCAAAGAATTGGAAAATGAGTAAATGCCCATCAATTGGGGAATGGCTGAACAAGTTGTAGTATATGAAAGAAATGGAATATTATTGTTCTCTAAAAAATGACATACAAGTTGATTTTAGAAAGGCCTGGAACGATTTACATAAACTGATGCTGAGCAGAATAAGCAGAATTAGGAATACATTGTACACAACAACTGCAAAAATGTGCAATGCTTAACTATGAAAGACTTGGTTCTCTTCAGTGGTTCAGTGATCCAAAGCAATCTCAACACAGAAAATGCCATCTGCATCCAGAAAAAGAACTATGGAGATTGAATGTAAATCAATATATGCCATGTTCATGTTTCTGTTTTTTTTTTCCTCTCCTGTAGTTTTTCCCTTTTGTTCAGATTTTTCCCTCCCAATATAATTCATAAAGCAATGTGTATTAAAATAAACAAAATTTTTTAAAATGAAAAATGTGAGGGGAAAAAAGAGGTAAATACAACTGATGGAAGCAAGAGAAGATATTAGTAAAGTAATATAAAAATGTAGATGTGTCAATATTAAAGTGTGAGGGTGGTGAAATAAGCAAGGTATGACAAAAAGTGCTTTTTAAAAGCTGTATTATGGGGAAAATGGAGTCTCACAAAAAGGATTTTCCTACTGCTTAGAGTAGGGAGGATCATGATAATTGACACATTTCATTTTCCTTTAAAGAAAAAAAGAAAACTAGCTTTATTAAGCACCTAGTATGTGTCAGTCAGTATGTTAAGCACTTTTCAAACTAATTTTCTATCTCATTTGGTGATTTGTCAAAAAAAAAAAAAGGATGATATTTGGATTAGGAAAAAATAGAAGAAAATGACTAATCTGGAGTTGAAGACTAAAATGGTTAGTGAAATAGGAAGAGAGCCCATAGCTATCCTTGTTCAGTTCAAGTCACTGGGCCCAAATGGACAATTTCCCAGGAACTGGCAGTTATGCTCACTCAACCATTGTCAATGACCTTTAAAAGAGTATAGATAATGAGAGAAGTGCTACAGGACTGGAAGAAATACAACAATTCTGATTTTCAAAAAGGAAAAACAGAAAGCCAACAAATTATAGGCCAATGAGTTTGACTTTGATTTCTGGCAAAAATTCTAGGGCCTATAATTTGAGAGATGCTTCACAAATATATAGAAAACAATGATCACAAAGAGTCAGCATAGTTCCATCAAGAACAAGTCATAAAATATTCTAAAATTAGAACTAACCATACTATGTAGAAAAAGAATAGAGGGATATATTTGACCACAAGGATACCAAAAAAGATATAACAAAAACAAGATTAAAAATTAGAATTGTCAATAAATAGAATACAAATACAAAAAAACAAAAAACAAAGAGAATTCTTATCCTCAAAGAGCCGATATTCTAAATGAGAAAGATAACGCACAAAAAGGAATGCATGTTAAGAGAAGGGGTTCAAGAAAAAAGACAGAATTCATTTGATCATGATTTCTGGTTCAGGCAGTGGAGGAAGGGGAATTTGTACAGGATATAGTAGATTATTTGGCAATAGATTTCTTCAAGCAAAAGTTATCAGAGTTGCCAAACTCTAGCTAGTGCAATCTGAACTAAAGAGATCAAAATGTAACTGGGAAACAAAATAACAAGATAAATGAAAATTCACTACAAAATTAATAATAGCAATTTCTGTTTTCTAAAACAACTTACAGAATTCCATTTCTATTTGAGTTTTTACATCATCAAATAGGCATCTTATAGAGAAAATTTTATTTTATCTATGAAGATTTTTTATACAAAAAAAAAACAAAAATAAATATAAAATTAGAATGTAATACTCAAAGTAATTCTAAAGATATAAAACCCAGAAGAATTTCTATGAATGGGGTGAAATTTGAATGTTTATTTTGCATGTAATTGAGTGGATTTTGACATCAGGTCATAAGAGAACAAGACAAAGAGACATAGGCAGAGACACTGCTGTTTATCATTTGCCCATAAGGAAGAGCTTTACAAAAAAAAAAAAAAAAAAAAAAGCAAAGCATTTAGTTCTGCTGCTATTTTGGCTGTTTGGAAAGAACAAGGAAAGAAGACAAGAAAAAAAAGGAGAAGATTTATGTGCCTTCTAATTTGAGTCTAGAAATATTTATTAAGTGCTTACCTTATGCCAGACAAGGTACTAAAGCCAATTATTCAAACACAAGCCAAAGGGAACAAAAAAAAAAAAAAGTCAACACATAAAAGGAAACTGAAAAGAAGTAAGGGATGGAAAAGTCAGTCAATAGGTATTTTAAAAGTATCTATCATTTACTAAGCACTGTGCCAAGTGCTGGGGATACAAAAAAAGGCAAAACACAGAACTTGTCATCAAGGAGCTCACAAGCTAATGAGGAAGAAAACAAGAAAGCATATGTGTACAAACTAACTACTTAAAAATAAATAATTTAAAAAGTGAAGTTGCTGGAATTGAGATATTTGGAAAGGTTACATAGAGAAAATGGGATTAAGTTTGGACTTAATGGAAGCCTGATAGACAGTAGACAGAGACAAGAAGAGAGATCATTCCAGACATGAAGGGTAGTCAGAGAAAATGCCCAAAGCCAAGAGATAGTCTTTTTCTGGAAAAAGCAAGGTGGCCAGTGTCCCTGGATCTTAAAATACATGGAGAGGAATAAGGCTTAAGAAGATTCCAAAGGTAGGAAGTGAATAGTTTTGAAATTTCAATGCCAAAAAAAGAGGATTTTGCATTTGATCCAGAAGGTAGTAAGGAGCCTATTCAATAAACAGGATGACATGTTTAGCTCTGTACTTTAATAAAATCACTTTGGTAGTTGAATGGGGAAAATACTGGAGGGTGAAGAAACTTGAGATAGGCAAACCTACCAGCAAGTTATTGACAGTAATCAAGTGTGAAGTAATGAAGGCCTACACTAGAAAGGTAGTATCAGGAAAAAAAGGATACACATGCAAGAGATGTATAGTAATAGGGAAGCTAGCAAGAGGAATGAGTGGAGTGAGAAATAAGTTCTGTTTTAGACTTATTTAGTTGAGATTCCCTCTGGAATCCAGTTAGAGATTTTTTTAAGATGGTTGAAGATGTGATTTTTGAAAAATAAGAGAGGTAGATATGAGAGCCATCTTCACACAGTTGATAGTGAAGTCCTTGGGAACTGATCAGATCACCAAGTAGTACAGAGAAAAGAAGAAGATATTGAATCTTGTGAAACATCTGTAATGTTTGGATGAGGTTCCAACAAAGGAGACTAAGAAATAGCTATTTGATAGAAGGAGAATAATGAGAGAATCATGTTCCAAAAACCTAGAAAGAAAAGAATACCAAGAAGAGAGTGATCAGTAATGTCAAAGGCTGCAGATAGGTGGATGAAAATGAAGACTAAAATAAAAACACTGGATTTGGCAATTAAGAAATCAATGGTAACTTTTGTGAAGTAATAAGGTAAAAAGCCAAATTTTAAGGTGTTATGAAAAAATGAGAAGAAAAAAAGTTGAGGCATTTATCAGTTAACTTTTTTTCAAATTTAACAAAGGATATAAGAAATGAAAGATGATAGCAAAGATAGAAGGATCACGTAAGAGTGTTTTGAAGATGGAGAAAACATAGGCATGTTGTAGGCAGTAGGGAATGAGTCAGTAGACATGGAGAGATTGAAGATAAGTAAAATTCTGAGGATGACAAGGAAATAATCTGACCAAGGAGTCAGGATATCCTTAAATGAGATATATGAAGATAAAGGGCTTAGCTTTGATAAGGAGTATCTTCATGTGAGACAGGGGAGAAGAAAGAAATAGTAACAGAAGGCACATGAGTGATATGATTTAAGAAAGAGGCCACAGAGGTCTCATTTTTTTCTGTCAATATAAGGTAACATTTTCAGATGAGAGGGTGATTGGAGAGAAAGCTATGGAAGTTTTGAGAAGGGTGTTTTTAGCTTGAAAGAGTCACTGTGAAGAAAGGAATAGTGAGTTGTTTAAAAAAGTGTGATAGGATTATCTAACAGTAGTAAGGCTAGTTGAGATTGTGAAACAAAACTTTGCAAGGGACCCAATCATGATTTTCTCATGATTCTCATAAAAAATGTATTTTACAATACATTTGTAAAAGTAAAGTCATCACATGGTGGAAATGATCCAAAACTGAGGCTTGAAAGGAAGCAATATAATAAGGGGACTAGAGATTCAAGAGAAGACAATAGTGTAAAGAAGAATGGGTTATCCAAGGGATCAAGATGGAGAAAAAAGGAAAGAATGGCTAGAACAGTTTGGAGAGAAATGAAGTGTCAAAGAATTGAAATTCTGTATGGACAAAGAACAGGATCTGGTAAGGGGAAGCAGAGGGAGAGGTGGAAAATCAGTAGATTATGGTCAGATAAATAGATTTTGGAATTTGTGAATATGAAGGTGGTACAAAAGCAAGATCAAAGATGTGACCCTCTTTCTATAAGGCTTAGGAAGCATAGAGGAGTAAGAGTGGGAAAAAGAACCTGCTTGAGAGGGAGGGAATGGGGGGAGGGAAAGCCTGAAGAATCCAGAGTAGAGTCTGGAAAGTAATGAAGATATGATAGGCCTAGACATATTCCTTGAAATGGAGATTCTGGGAGGAAATGACCAATGAGAATAAATGACCACAGGGATAGTGTGAATTTATAGGTGTGAACTTTTTTAAAGTCATTATCTTATATTTAATTTCATAAAAAGTTCAAAATGCAAGCATAAAACAAATATTAAAGATAATACCACCACAAAATTAGAAGTGTAGTATTCATTACAATGTAAAATATATTTTTTAACATTTTAAATAAAAAATATTTTGTCCCATCCATCTTCCTCTCCAATTGAAAAAAGAAAATATTTGTAATAAATGTACATAAGCAAAAAAATCCCAAATTCTCACCTTGACCATGCTCTCCTTCCCCCCCCCCCAAAAGTCTATCTTCATCTGTTCCCTAAGTCTATGATTTTTGGAATTGTGACTAGATATTGTAATTTTCAGAATTCTTAAGTCTTTCAAAATTTTTAATTTTTTAATAAAGTTTTGAGTAACTTTTCTTCTGGTTCTACTCACCTCACTCTGCCTCATTTCATATGAATCTTTCCAAATTTGTCTGAAACTGATCCCGGGTGTGAATGTTTTAGAAAGACAATAACTTCTAGGCCAGAAAAGTTGCTGTGGCATGATAAAATTTTTTTTAAAAATCTAGAGAATTAAGAATGTAGTCCAGAAAGAAATGAAGCTCCTCCTGTTATTTTCATTCTGGTCAAGACATGTCTTCTTTGTTCGTGTCTCCTAGAAGGTTCTAAGCAACTCTCCAGCCATATTGAAAGCAACATGATATTCTTTCATTCTAAACTCAATGACTGGTGTGAGAGTCAATAAAATGTCATCCTTTTCAAGGAATAATCTATTTTGGAAATAAATTTATTCAATTTAGTTAACAGAAAACTGATCTCTCAAACAAACCTCATGACTTGATGCTTGCTTTTCTAAGATATATTATCCTTCTTATACATAGGTGGAAAAGGGTGAGCTATGTTATTCCCTATCTTGAGCATCTAGAAGGTAACTCAAAGTTATTGAATAATTGCCAATAATAATTAAGCATATAGACTTAGACAGACAGAGTGTAAGATCCTAGGGTGACAGATCTAGAAATAATTCAGCCCCCAGTTCAATAGTTCATCCATTTGACTAGCCATACTGCCTCTTCAGGTATTAAATTTGCAAACTCAAACCTTGGGATTTATGGAAAGAAAGAAAGAAAGAAAGAAAGAAAGAAAGAAAGAAAGAAAGAAAGAAAGAAAGAAAGAAAGAAAGAAAGAAAGAAAAGACAAATAAATATTTTGTTTGAAAGCTTCTACAAGGCAACTAATAGAGTTCAGAAAAGAAAGAAACCTACCTTTACAACAAGTATTTTATTCAATTTGGGGGGTGTGAAGGTTGCCCACTATCACCATTACTATCTAATATTGTATTAGAAATGCTAGCTTTGGCAATAAGAGAAGAAAAAGAGATTAAAAGAATTAGAGAAAGTAATGAGGAAACCAAGTTACCACTGTTTGCAGATGATATGATGGTATACTTAGAGAACCCTAAAGAATCAACTAAAAATTATTAGAAATAATGCACAACTTTAGCAAAGTGACAGAATATAAAATAAATCCACATAAATCATCAGCATTTTTATACATCATTAAAAAATCCAACAGCAAGAGATACAAAGAGAAATTTCATTTAAAATAACTGTTGATAGTATAAAATATTTGTGAATATATCTGCCAAGGGAAAGTCAGGAATTATATGAGCAAAATTACAAAACATCTTCCACACAAATAAAGTCAGATCTAAACAACTGGAAAAATATCAAATGCTCTTGGAAAGATGAAGCAAATTTAATAAAGATAACAATACTACCAAAACTAATCTATTTATTTAGTGCTATACCAATAAAACTCCCAAGAAACTATTTTACTGACCTAGAAAAAATAACAACAAAATTCATCTATAAGAACAAAAGGTCAAGAATGTCAAGGGAATTAATGAAAAAAAAAATCCAAATGAAATTGGTCTAGCTGTAATCAGATCTAAAACTATATTATAAGCAGCAGTCATCAGAATCATTTGATATTGGTTAAGAAATAGAGTAGGTGATCAGTGGAATAGGCTATTCAATAGGCTATTTCAAACCAGTTCCAATTGTTCAGTGATGAAGAGAGCCATCTACACCCAGAGAGAGGACTGTGGGAACTAAGTATAGTTCACAGCGTAGCATCTTCACTCTTTTTGTTGTTGTTTGCTTGCCTTTGGGGAAAAAAAAATTATAACAATTAGAGCTGTCCAAAAGTGAGATGAACTACTTCAGGCGGAAGTGAATTCCCGCTCATTAGAGGTTTTCAATTATAAGATGATGAGTGTATTGTAATAATGATTCCTTTTATTTAAAAAAAACAACATTGTTGATATGATAATTATGAGATAGAACCTTATAATTTCTGTAATTATTAGTGACATGGGACATTTTTCATATGGCTAAAGATAACTTGCATCTCTTTATTTGAGAATTACCTGTTCATATCTTTTGATGATTTATCAATTAAGAAATGACTCTTATTCTTATAACTTTTGATCAGTTTCTTATATATCTTAGAAATGGGACCGATATATAAGAAATTTGCTATAGATTCCTCTCCTCCCTCCACATACATATAACTGATTACTTCTTCTCTGCATTAAAAAAAAAAACCTTATTTTCTTAATTTTCCTTCTTAGGAAAGGCTTGGCTCCATGTTATCTCACCCAGTGAATTATTCTCTAATGTCTCTCAGATTTTTCATTCTTTTAAATAACTTATTTCATTTTTTAAAACCATCTTCACTCTCTTTTTTTTAAGACAGAGAGAATACTAATAGTGTATCTAATTAGGATCATAATGGAAAATTGATGCTTCCCAGCCCTTACAGATTACATTCTTTTTTTATTAGTACCAGTATTCCATTTTCTTTTTAATACCAGCATTACACTGATATCTATAATTCAGGTTGTGGCCACACATAATTCTTGAGTCATTTTCTACTGACTAACTCAGTTGTCTTCATTCTGTATTGTTAACTTTGTAATTTGTGGCATAATACCTTATCTTGGTAGTCTTATTAATTTACATTGTGTTTTTGGTAATACTATCCCAACTGATCAATGTAATTTCAAACTTTATTTCTTTTCCCCCCAAGGTTTATGAACATCACCATATCCATTTGTCCACTCATTCATGACCTGCAAATTAACTGATATAGGGAAATCCCAACAGGAAAACTGTGGGCAAGTCACTTTATCTCTTAGTACATCAGGTGTCAATCTAGGACTTATTGATTACTCTGCAAATGCAATAAGCAAAATTAATTTGTGAAAGGGAAAGAAAGCTGAATTTGTGGTGAGAACATCTGTGTTGGAGTCTTTCTATGATCTTTTTTTTTATTGCTGTTGAATTGTTTCAATCATGATTATCTCTTCATGACCATATTTTGGGATTCTTTTGGCAAAAATATTGGAATGGTTTGCCATTTCCTTTTTAAGTTCATTTTGTAGATGAGAAACTAAGACAAACAGGGTTAAGGGTCATAGTAAGGTCACATATATAAGTTTCTAAGGCCAGATTTGAACTCAGGAAGAGAAGCCTTCTTGATTCTCAACCCAATGTTCTATCCACTATACCACTACCTATGCCACTATGATTTTTACATCTGAGCAAATCCACATCCTCTGATTCTCAGTTTTTTCACTGGTACATTGCTTCCATTACTTATCTAAGGGGGATAGGGGGAGGGAGTGGGAGTCTCAGGTAATGTGGTGCAGTACAGAACTATCAAGCTAAAATAGAAAGGGGACCTACTAAACCAAATGGTCACATATTGACCAAGAAAACAGCATATTAACATTATTTATTTTCTATTGTATTTTTTAATTTATTTTGTCATATATTTCCTAATTGTTAAAGAGTTCTGATAAAGGCCTCATTTATATAGAAAGAGAATTAAATCAAATTTATAAGAACTGAAGTCATTCTCCAATTGATACATAATCAAAGGACATGAACAGACAATTTTCAGATGAAGAAATTGAAACGATTTCTAGTCATATGAAAAGATGCTCTCAATAACAATTGATCAAAGAAATGCAAATTAAGACAACTCTGAAGTGCTACAACACACCTCTCAGATTGGCTAAAATGACACGAAAAGATGACAAATGTTGGAGGAGATGTGGGAAAACTCAGATACTAATACATTGTTGATGGAATTATGAGTGCATCCAGTCATTCTGGAGAGCATTTTGGAACTATGCTCAAAAAGTTATCAAACTAGGCATATCCTTTGATCCAGTAATGTTACTA
Organism: Antechinus flavipes; assembly: GCF_016432865.1. Lineage (NCBI taxonomy): Eukaryota > Metazoa > Chordata > Mammalia > Dasyuromorphia > Dasyuridae > Antechinus > Antechinus flavipes. Next base: position 608,749,617 of record NC_067398.1, read on the forward strand.
GTAGGCTTATATGCCAAAGAGAACTTAAAGAAGGGAATGTCTGTGGTAACCCTTTTTGTAGTGGAAACTGAATGGGTGGCCATCAATTGGAGAATCCTGAATAAGTTATAGTATATGAATATTATGGATTATTATTATTCTGTAAGAAATAATCAGCAGGATGATTTCAGAGAGGCTTGGAAAGACTTACGTGAACTGATGCTGAGTGAAATGAGCAGGGCCAGGAGATCATTATATCCTTCAACAACAATACTATATGATGATCAATTCTGATGGACGTGACTCTTTTCAATAATGAGATGATTCAGACAAGTTCCTGTAGAGTATGGGCTAGCTCCCTGGAGGGCCTTGAGGTCAGCCCACAGTCAGGTTAAATTAAAGTCCTTGGTCTTTAGGGGGAGAAGTGATGGAAGCAGGCAAGCAAAATCCCAGATTCTGGAGTCCAGAGTCACCAACCTCTCTCCTCCTCATCCTGCCGCCAAGTGACTCTGGCCTCTCTCCCCCTTTCCCTCCAATCTTTGCCTATAATTACCTTAATATCAAATATTCAGCAAGCACTAATGGTGAGAAGAGCCATTATCCAAACATATGCTAATAGAGTTATTGTCTCATATCGAATAGGTAATTAGCCTTGTGTTCCATTGTCTGATTCAAGCATACCTTTTTGGATTTTCAGCTCTCTACAAGTTCCAATGATCTTGTGATGAAGAGAGCCATCTACACCAGAGAGAGAACTGTGGGAACTTGAGTGTGGTTCACAACATAGTAATTTTACTCTTTTTGTTTTTGTTGTTGTTTACTTGCATTTTCTTTTCTTTTTTTTTTTTTTTTAGCCTTTTTTAATATTTTATTTTATTTTATTTAATAATAACTTTATATTGACAGAACCCATGCCAGGGTAATTTTTTTACAACATTATCCCTTGCGCTCGTTTCTGTTCTGATTTTTCCCCCTCCCTCCCTCCACCCCTTCCCCTAGATGGCAAGCAGTCCTATATATGTTAGATATGTTTGCATTTTATTTTCTTTCTCATTTTTTCCATTTTGATTTGATTTTTCTTGTACAGCAAGATAATTTTATAAGTATTATGCACATATTGGATTTAACATATATTTCTACCATGCTTAATATATATTGGACTACTTGCCATCTAGGAATGGGTGTGGGGAAAGGGGGGGGGATTGGAATACAAGGTTTTGAAAGGGTTAATGTTGAAAAATTATCCATGCATATGTTTTGAAAATAAAAAGATTTAATAAAAAGTAATATTTCCTAATTAATCTAGTTCTAGCTACACTCTAGAATATTATAGATCATGAAGATCTCTGAATGCCAGGGAATAGATTTTGCATTTATTTGATCCTGGAAATGATATCCCCTAAAGCTTATTGAATAGGAGAGCCACTTAGTGAGAGCTGAGTAGAGGATGGATCTTGGGGAGAGACTTGTGGTAAGGAAACGAATCAGCAGGCTGTTACAATAGCGCAATTGTGTGGTGATGAAAGTCTTCATAAATGCAGGGGCAGGATCAGAAAAAAGAGAGCAGCATATAAGAGAGAGGTTACAAAAATAAAATTAACAGTCCTTGCCACAGATTAAGCACAGAGAATGAAAGAAAATGAGGTATCACATCTAACCACACAAGAGTAGGGTATGAAACCATGTCTTATATGTTCCAAGCGTCAACTTTCTAGTTACTGTATCAGAAGTATCAAATATAATGCCTGGGATATCCAAGGGAAGAAATCTATTCTGAAACCCTAAAATGGAAGTGCAGTGAAAAGTATAACCTCTCTTACCCAGCAAATACCTTTCTAGTGATTTTATAATCTAGCCAGCCTTCCCCATAGATTCTGTGACCTAGTGACATGAAACTTACATGGGACACTTCCACTCCTGATTCTGTGCATTTTTACTGGCTGTACTTCACATTAAGAATCTCTCCTTCATTTTCAACACTGGACTTCCCTGGTTTCCTTAAAATCTCAGATAAAATTTCATCTTGTAGGAAACTTTCCCCTATCTCCCTTAATTCTAGTTCCTTTCACCTGTTGATTATCCTTAATGTATCATATTTATGATTTGCTTATATATTATTGTTTGCATCTTGTCTCTTCCATTAAACCCTGAGCTCCTTGAAGTCAGGGACTCTATTTTGCCTTTCTTTATATTCCTAAAATTCCTTTATATTCCTGGCACTTAGTATAGTGCCACATGGTTGTTTAGTCATTTTTAGTCATGTCTATCTCTTTGTGTTTTTCTTGACAAAGATACTGAAATGATTTGCCATTTCCTTTTCCAGTTCAGTTTCCAGATAAGGAAACTGAGGCAAGCAGAGTTAAGTGACCTTACTTTCCCAACATCACAGGACTAGTAAATGTTTAAGGTTGGATTTGAACTCAAGTCTTTCATTCTGACCTTCTATCCACTGTGCCAACTGCAGGCCCAGAATGCTATTAGTATTCAATACATGTTTATTGACTCCTCTCATTACCACCAGGCAACTCCTTAAAATCATAAGTTACAAACAAGTTTTACATCTTCAATGATAGAAAGAGTCATCTACCAAGAACTCTAGAAGTAAAAAAGAACAAAAAATAGATATCCTTCAGGATTTTTTGGAAGCATTAATATATATATGTATATATGTATAGTATTAATATGCTATATAATGTGAGCTATTATTTTAAATTCTAACTCCTTCCTCCAGAGCAGGGAAAAGTAAGGAAAATTCACATTTAATCAAAGGCCAAAAAATGTTAGTATGTCTGTTTGGGGGAGAAGGGCAAGCATGGTTTCTAATCAGAATTATACCTCTGTATCCTTTTGGAGCCTGCTTCGGTGAATATAAATTGGATAGTGTTTCAATTTACAAACTTTCATAGAATTATAGACAGAGCTGGAATCTAACATCATTGTATCCATTATTTCCATTTTACAAATGAGTCCTCTAAAGCTCAGAAAGCTGAACTGACTTCCCCAAGATCACAAAGACAGTAAGTATCTATAGTAGGATTTGAATTCATGATTCTTGAATCCAAACCCAATATTTTTTTTTCCATTATACCAAACATGTTGCTATTTCTCAGCCTCCACAAAAAAAAAAAAAAATTATATGCATGAAGGACTCTGAAAGACAAAAGCTCTATTTTTAAAAAAAATTATACCAGACTAAACTACATATTTAATGCTTTGGTGAGACTTTAATACAAATATGCAAATCTTATAAAAATTATTTCTATGGATGGGCAAATCTATTTTCTAATACAAAATACTAAAAATTCTGTTACAAATACATATTGAAAAGGGATTAAAGTGGATTGTGATTGGATTCACCCAGCTTTCAAAATCATTTCCCCAAGAAAACAGTTATTTCTAGAACCCAAGGATTTCTAAATAGACATGAAACTGAAATAAGAAGCTTCAATACAATTTTGCTGACCCCTGTGAATACTTTGGGATGCAACCTGTTCTACAATCTTTCTATCCTCCTTTCCATCAAAGGGATAGCTATGTGCCAATCTGACTTGACTTTTGCTCTTAATTTTATAGACCATGACTTTTTATAAATCCTACTCAGATATATAGTATCACACATAAGGGTCAAGGTTTGTTTTGTAGGTATGACTATAAATCTTTTTAATTATTTTCCAACTCTTCCTCAAGCTTAATGAAATAGAACTTCATCAAGAGAATTCTGGTGTGAATTGTTTATTCAAAAAGTATAGGCAGTAATGATAAAAAAAGACCCATCCTGCTAACAATAGAAATCCACCCCAAAGAATAAATCACAGAGCTCTAAACATGCTTTTTGAAATGTAATGGAACACTGGCTACTGAGACCTGCTAAGGAGAATGGTCAGTTGTTGATGTTGTTGTTGTTTTTGTTTGTCCTTTGTTTTCAAATAGGGCCAATTGTTATGGGAGCAACCTGCTAGTGGCTGCTGGGTGTTAGGGCAGCCACGTGCTAGTTGTTGGGGATCTAGTTCTGACCAGCAGAATAACTCCCTTTGTGTAAGAGGATGATAATACAAGGAGACTGAATGGCAGTTGCATTTTCTGATCTCTCTTCTCTTCCCTCTTCCTTCCAATATATTTCATTCCCAATTCACAAGCAACATCTGCTCAGAAAAGACTGATTTGCAATTCCTTCAAGGGTGTTATGATCCCACAAGGGTGGGGGCTTTGGAAAACTGATCCATCCCTTAATGGTACAATCCCCTTTAACCCTTTACAGGCTTTCTGGTTTTCGCACTTAAGCCGTGGTCCTCAAGAATCAATGGCATTGAGAGGATAACAGCTTGACTTTCAAGTGAATTGTATTTAAATAAGGCAGAACTGTGCAAAGTCATCAGCCTCAGTCTCCTTCAGAGTTATCAGTCTGGTCAGAATGCCACTGATGCAATTTTTCACATGGAAGAAACTGGTAAATCTGAGTCTGGGAGATATAAGTATATATAAGAAAAGTGCCTTTGAGAGACTTTAGCATATGCCTAATTCTGGTCTGTTACCATGTGGTAAGAAGATCTTTTGTTTGGCTGAAGTTCATTCAAAAGCACCCTTTCTGACTGGCTTTATCCCTGCTTTCCTTTTGGCTTATTCAAGACTAACAGTATTCTGTGAGAAACAACCCTGTTAAGGAGCACTGTTGTTTTTTGTTTTTTGTTTTTTTTTCCCCTGTCTTTTGCATGCTTAGTGCTTTGTACAATGCCTTGAACATAAAAGATGATTAATAGATTTCTATTGGCTGACTAACTGTCCTTTCATTTTAAGTGGAGAAGGTCACTATTATTTTTGCAAGTTTCAAAAGGTCAGGAGAGCAAGCTACCTGAGGTACAGTAATAGTACAGGAATTGAGTTCACATTTGTCTTAAAAGTCAACCCAACATCAATGCCCAGAGGAATGACCTTTGGAGCTCAACTTAAGTACTCATTAAAAAAATGATACTACCTTTGGACATGAACTTAGTGGAACAAATTCTCTATAGAAATAATTTATGACATACTATAGTATACTATAATACTAATATAATAAAAATGAACAATTTTGATGACTTTATAATCTAATTTATACATTAACAACAAAATTACAAAAGCAATCAAATTGGAAAGTTATGAGAATTATGATCAATACAGTGATAATTCATGATTCCAAAGGACCAATGACAAAATATAATATCTACCTCCTGACAAAAGATGAGAAATTTAAGGTAATTGAGAGAGACAAATAGAGACAGAGAGACAGATAAAGAGAGACACACACAAAGAGCGAGGTTTATATAAATTTATACATATGGGCAGCTAAGTGGTGTAATAGATAAATCATTTAGTTTGGAATCAGGAAGACTCATCTTTGTAAATTCAAATCTGGCCTCAGACACTTACTAGCTATGTGACACTGGACAAGTCACTTCACTCTGCTTGCCTCAGTTTGTTCATCAGTAAAAATAAATTGAGGAAGAATATGGAAAACCACTCCAGCATCTCTGCCAAGAAAATCACAAAGAGGGTATTTGTTTTTCTTGGCTATAAATATTTGTTATAAAAATTTGTTTGTCTTTTCTTTTCAATGTGCTGTTAATTAAAAAAAAATCTAAAGATAGAAGTGTGGAGGGGATGCTTCAGATATAGAATGTTGCATGGAAAGTTACTTCAAATGGAGTTACTATATTATTAATTTTACTTCATTGTTTTATTTTGTTACAAGGGACCTCTCAAGGAGAGGTAATGTAAAAAAGAAACTGCACCAATAAAACTTTTTCAAAAATGTATCTCTGATATTCAATAAATTATAATCCCATTGGGAACATAAACCATAAATATATGAAATAGCAAGAAAACAATAAAAACTGTTTATGATTAGGTGACCAAAAAAGAGAAAGTTGACTTAAATTTGAATCTATTATTCCCAGATACAACGGTGGTATAAGGAAGAATGTACCTTTGAGGTTTGGGGAAGAAATGTTTAAGCACTTACTATGTACCAGGCACCATGTTAAGTGCTGTGAATACATATGCAAGTAAAAAGCAAGACAGTCTCTGCCCTCTAAGAGTTTATATTCTAATGGAGGAATACAATATATACAAAGAAGCTAAAACATAGGGAGGGAGGGAGGGAAAAAAGTACTTGTGTAAGGACAGGATGGGAAAGTAATGCAAATAACTACGTTGTCAGATTGAAGAAAGCACAGTTTATATGGAGCTACTTCCCCAAGTGGAAGTTCTGGGAGGAATCTCTCCATAATTGATGTTTGTTGATTAAATGGAATGTAGTATTATTTACTAATGGCTAATAATAAAGAGGACCCAATGAGAATAGAAGCTTGACATTCTCCAGTTAATAAATGATCAAAGGATATGAAGAGATAATTTTCAGATGAAATTAAAACCATTTCTAGTCATATGAAAAAGTGTTCTTAATCACTATTGATCAGAGAAATGCAAATTAAGACAACTCTGAATACCACTATACATCTCTAAGATTGGTTACAATAACAGGAAAAGGAGCAACTAGGTAGCACAGTGCATAAAGTCTAAAGTCAGGAGGACCTGAGTCCAAATCTGGTCTCAGACACTTAACACTTCCTAGCTGTGTGACCCTGGGCAAGTCACTTAACCCCAATTGCCTCAGCAAAAAAAATAAAATAAAATAAAATAACAATTTAAAAAAGATAACATGAAAAAATAATGATGAACGTTGGAGGGGATGTGGAAAAATTGAAACACTAATTCATTGTTGGTGGAATTGTGAACTGATCCAACTATTCTGAAGAGCAATATGGATCTATGGCCAAAGGGGGATCTAGCTCTAATGTCAATAAACTGGCTTTTATTTGCCAGCCTTGTTTTACTCAGGGTTACGTTTTGGTTGTGATATGTGCTGAGTTCTCTTGCAACAAGAGTTGCTTGTTTTTCAGTTCCATCTACTAGATTTTGTGTTGTCTATATGTGTGTGCACATTCCATATGCTGATAATAATTGGAATCAACTTTGCAGAACTTTATATATATATTTGGTGTATTTTGACCCCACGATGACATCAATACCTGCCTTTGATAATTGAGCTCAGTTGGGCAAGCAGACAATTTTGGGAGAACATTTTCTAGCCATTTTCTCACTCCAGGAGGCAAGCAGTTGAATCCTTAAAAGTTGCTTAGATGAAAAAAAAAAAAAAAAAGTTGCTTAGATGGCTAGTGATGGCTCAAGATACAGTGGATGACATGGGCATCCTCAATGTCACAACAAGCTCTCATTGCTCCATAGCACCCACTTCAACTGCCTACATGATTGTTGAAACAAATTGTTATCATCAGCCCATTCCACCAGGGAAAATCTGCACATGTTTGGGGTAGACACCTTTTAATTTCACGAGGCTAAACCCTGAAACTGTGTCCTTTTTAATCTGTAAAAGAAGGGAGATTTGGGGTCTCAGGCTCTCTCCTGGGAAAAGCCTGCAAACTCTGAAGTTAAATGGCTTCATTCAATCAGAGACCTTGGTCAAATCACCCTCCATTAAAACTGAGATCTTTTGAGGGTGGCCTGGGTCCCCTTCAGGGAATTCCCAGACTCTGGGAAAAAGCCTTCAAACTCCCAGTTAAGTGATTTTATTCAATTGGAGATTTAATCCCTGGGTATTGACAACATTGAAGAATCTCATTCAATTTTGAATGGAAGCCCAAGCCTCAGACGGCTAATAAAAGACAATTCTTCACTCCAAATTTTTGCAGAAGTCCAAAACAAGAATTTGCTTTGCCAAGGAAGCTCTCTTCTTGGCAAGGCTACCTGCCAGGACTTTTGCCCACTGTGAAGATATTCTCTTCTCAGTGTTAACCTGTGTTATTTCCCTGACAGGACCTTTTGCCACTATGAAATCTGTCTTCCTAACAGGCTGGCTTCTTAGTGAATGATAAAATTCCCTTTTGCCATACAGACTCTTCAGGTTTGTGAATTCTTTTGCATTGGACCTGTGCCAACTAGAGGGGATTCCCCACCCCAATTCTCGACCACTAGCCTCATCATTTGCACCTCATCAAATTCACCAATGGGTTTAGACCAGCACTTACCCTCAACCTAGTTTAGCCTGTTGGTTGAAATGGCTTCCTGGGGTATAGTAACTTTGTGGAGCCACAGTTGAGAGTTAGGTGGATCAGGTGGACATTAAAAGTAGAAAGTAGTCCTAAGAGCATGGCAGCCTTGGACTAGAGGGACTAGTTTTCTCTGAACACAACTTATATTTCAAGTTAAAACAAATCTGAAGTTCCACATCACATCTATCAGATGGGCTAGTATGACCAAAAAAAAAAAAAAGGAAAATGATAAATGTCGGAGAAGATGTGGGAAAATAAGGACAGTTAACACACCACTGGGGGAGTAGTGAGCTGATATAACCATTCTAGAGCACAATTTGAAATTATGCCCCAAAGATTACCAAATTATGTAAGAATGAGAAACAAGTGATTATTAGAAAAGCCTGTAAATATATGAACCGATTCAAAGTGAAGTGAGCAAAACCAGAAGAACATTGTATACAGTAATAGCAATATTGTTTAATGCTATTCTCAGCAATAGAGATGCAAGACAGTTCCAAAGGAATTGTGATGAGTCCTTTCAAAGAAAGAACTTGTGGAACCTGAATGCAGATCAAAGAATACTACTTTTCATTTTATTTTTATGAGGGTTTTTGGTCTGTTTTCTTTCACAACATGAATAATATGCAAATATTCTTTGCATGATTATACATATATAACCTCTATCAAATTGCTTACATATCAAGAAGTGGGGAGAAATGAAGGAAGAGAATTTGAAACTTTTTTTTTTTTTTTTTTTTTTTTTTTGCTGAGGCAGTTGTGGTCAAGTGACTTGTCCAGGGTCACACAGCTAAGAAGTGTTAAGTGTTTGAGGTTAGATTTGAACTGAGGATCCTCCTGATTTCAGGACTGGTGCTCTATCCACTATGCCACTTAACTGCCCCCCCAAAAAAATTAAAACAAATGTTTAAAATTGTTTTTACATTAAATTGGGGAAAATAAAATATTTTTAAAAGAAAACATATACATTCATTCATTAGCCTATATTCTGAATCTAGTAAATAAACTTTACTGATTAAGTTCTTAAATGCTAATTAAGGGGGGTAATAGGAGGGGAATGTTTGTTTTTCTAAGGTAAGTGAAAAATCTGCAGCTTTTATTTAGCTCAGCTTGTTATTGCAGTCTCAAGTCAACAATTAGGGCATAGATCAAGGTCACATTTTTATAAGAGATCTTCACTTAGTTTATCCCATTCAAAGATGAGTCTTCCTGATTCTAAGCCCCAGTGCTCTACACAAAGAGTAAAAAGAATGTCTATCCTTAAGAAGCTTTCCCTTTCTCCTCCATCAAAGAGGACAAGATACTGTGAACTTTGGGAAAGGAACAGTATAAGATAGTTGATTCTAAAAACCTACCTAGTGTCCAGGAAAGATGGCCCTTTAGGAAGAATTAGGATGAAGTACCAAAATGTATAGGTATTTAATCCCTATATATTTTGGTACTTCATCCTAATTCTTGTTTCTGTTGTTTAACTTGGGAGGCACCTTACTGGGAGAAATTGTAGATCCTCCAAGGGCTAGGTATAAATTCAAAGTAGCCTGCAAAACCCAGCCAGCTGGCTCCTATGACTCAGACTCCAGAACTCCCTTCCTCCCTTTCTCCCCAAAGTGGGGCCCGGGGAGTTTGATTAATTTAGAAAAGCATTTTGTATTTATGTGTATGAGAGAGAGCATGAGCCTGTGTTTTGTCTTCTATGTTTCTCTCATCCAGCTGAATTACAAAGGAAAAGATCTGGCTATTTGGTATTTAAAAACACTTGTTAAGCACATAATTGAACTTATCAAATAGCTTTTAGCTAGAGAAAGGAAGAACTAGTTCTGAGACAGAGACATTTTTTAAACTGACACATCAAAAAGAAAAAAAAAATTGACATATTTCTTTGGACCTCAAACTGGCTTATTTGGGTCTGCATAAATAGTTAAGTTATAGAACTGCTAAAACATTTTAGCAGATTCTGGGTTTTTTGAGACGAATCATTAAGTTGCTTTGTCAGCTAACTTGAGTTAGCCTATTGTATTTTTAATTAAGTCTAATTTACATGATTAAAAGCCTTCTGAGGGCCTGAACTTGAGGTTTACAGAAAAACTTCAAAAGGAAGAAATCATCTTCTTAGGGATTTTGCAAGCATCTCTCCCTTGGAAAGGCTAGTGGAATCTGCCCTGGGTAGGCTGGCCTCCCTTGCTGGCCTGGATTCTTCTAGGGTCTGTGCTGGTGCCCCAACATCTTCGACATGGCTCCCCCAGCATTTAGTTCATCTAAAGTCAAACTGAGCTAAGGATGCTCTCATGTATGTGCTCTCGGGCTGAAAACCGAAGGACCAGTTTTTTATTATAATCATGTCCCTGCTTTTTCCTCTTCTAGCAAATTTCTATAATCAGGGCAAGGGTTCAGTAGAAGTTATGAGCATAATTCAAGTCTGTAAGATCTCGCAGTTTCCTATCTGAAAATATGGGGTCATTATATCCTAAGTAAGTAAGTAAATGAGTATTTGGCTTAGTTATCTATCTGTTGTTAGATGCATATGTCTGTCTGTTTCTTTTAGCATTTCTGTTATTGCTGACTCCTGATAGGTATCTTTATTTGTGAAGTTACCTACTCTAATTACTGGGGACACAATGGTTGGAGTGATAGCCCCAAATAGGAGTTGGGGGTAGAGAACCCCAATTTGTATGCTCATTGGGCTCCAGGTCATAGTTAAAATAATTACTAACCAGATGACAGAGGCCTCTCAGACTAGAGAAGCAATACTCCAGCACAGATTAGTATTAGACTACTTGTTGACCAAAGAAACTAGAGTTTGTGATAAATTAAATTTTTGCTGTGTGAAAATTGATGATAATGGACAGGGAGTAAAGGAAATTGCCAAAGACATCATAGACCATGATGGTCTGTGTCCCATTCCAGACTTGGTCCTCCCTGATGTGATCTATGGTGTGGGGGTTGTCACCAAAAGTTGGGGTTTGGTCACATGAAGAATTCACAATGGTCATTCTTTTTGGGAAAAGAGATTTATTGGGGGGAATAGGTTACAGACAAAATGAAGGGATGCAATAGACACTAGTATTGGTAAATATGAGAGTTGGGAAAGCATATGAAAGATAAGTTCCTCAATGGAACTCACAATTTCCCAATAGAAAGTGAATACTCCATGAGATTGGGGCATACCCTAAACTGGCAGGCTAAATCCTGAAAGGGATTTAGCACCCCAAAAGAGTTAGTTGCCTGTTAGGAAAAGTAGGATTGGGAAGCATAGTGGAGTTAGGAGAGATACCATGTGGCATGGGGGAAGGGAATGGTATGCCGCAGTTTCCCTACCTCAGTTTCCCCACCTCAGTTTCCCTGGTGCAACCCCCCTTCCAAGCCATTAGGACTGAGATTAATTAGGTCTGTGTAACTCTGGCCACTGGCATCCCAAAGAGTCATAAAACTCCAGATGGCTTATCTCAAATGTTTGGGTATCTTCTGTCTCAGACTTAGTGTCTCCTACCTTTTCCCCAACTTATCAGAATTTATGATCCTTCCTTCTTTGCCCCCAACCTGTCAGAACTGAATTTATGGTCCTTTCCTGGAACTTCCACTTACCAGTGCTCTACACTCCACCCCCCCTTGCCTTTGTTTCCCTCATTGCTGGAGCCCTATAAGAATCTCTGGAATTCCTCACTTGCTGTTGGATGCTCTAAGACAAGAGCCCCATTCACCGGGCTGGCAATCAGATGTGGATCCTGTTTGGTTGCCAGTCAAATTCTCCCTCTAATTAAATATTAAACAACCTCTCATCTCTATCTTGCCTCAGTTTCTCTGCCTTACAGGAAAAGATACCACGAGGCAGATTCAAAGGAAGGTAGCAGCCATGAGATGGCCCAGAACTAGGTTCTATAGGAAAAATTTAACCTCAGGGACATGACTGAGATTTCCACAGAGGAGGGGGTCTCAAAAGCTTGACATAATTTGAATTTCTGACTGGATTACCTTTAGAAGGGGGGACCAAGGAACCTAACTGATCTCCATTATCAGAGCCTTCCTTCTGCTTGCCTAAAGGAATATTATGAAGACCTCCTCACTCGCCATTTAATACCTCTTGGTGGTCTCTATCTGGAAGCAGCTAGTGGAAAGAGGTTCTTTGATTTCTGTTAATAGCTTTAAGTGAAGTCCTATCTATCCTTCCCTTCTCCCCCTCCCCACCATGATACAGCTTATCACAAAGGTAGCACAGACATTACTGGTCAGGATGGTAAAGATTGAACAACCTGGAGGGGGAGCTCCAATTAGATTTGGAGTATTAAAAGGATAAGGATGGACCCCAGTAGAGAAAAAGGACAAACCAGTCCAAAGGGATTAGAGACTGAGGACTTCTGGTTAAGATCTATATAATCTCCTGTTTTACACTTTGCACTTTGCACTCCTCTACTGATACCTTGTCTGTTGGTTGTCATTTCTCCTCAGAATGTAATAAATCCTTTTTTACTTTTTACTTTGAGAGGCTCTGATTTTAATTTGGTCACTGTCCCTTATATCTTCATGATTTTAAATCCAACCTCAGACACTTACAACTATATAACCCTGAGCAAGTCATTTAACCCTGTTTGCTTCAGTTTCCTCATCTATAAAATGAGGTAGAGAAGGAAATAGTAACCCACTTCAGTATCTTTGCCAAAAAAAAAAAAAATTCAAAAAGGATCACAAAGAATTATGCACAACAAAAGCAACTGAACAACCAAACCCAATACTTAATATAGAATCAGGCATGCTTGTTGATTGGATGACTGATTCTCAAAATAATGATTACTATGGAGTTTGTTTGGTACAGTTTTAACCTCTTCTTGTTCTTGCAATACATAAAAACAATGACCATTCTTCAGCATATCATTTGACTAAGCTGCTAACAATGATTTATTGAAAACTTCCACTGACTTGTTTACTCATTAGAAACTTTAGCACCACTTAACTTGCAAAAAAATATATATATGTATACATATATATATGTATATATATAGTGCATTACTGATATTGAAGTTGATAATTTAACACCCTATGGATTTAAGCTCAATTCTCTAAGATGTCAACATTTCTCTGCCACTCCCAAGTTCCAGCCCAGTCTCTTGGAGCTTTTAGATCAGGCAATTCCTCAATCCTTCCTATGGACATTTTCTTCCCTGAAAACATTTATGTTCTGATTAGTGGAATATTCAAATGTTTCCTTGTCCCACCCCTATATGCATCCTTTCCCATACTTACTTTCTTTATTCCCAAATAACATGCTTGTTCCCTCTCCCTCCTTTCTTCCTCACCTTCTAAGTTGTTCTGCAACAATCGATCAATCAATAAACATTTATTAAATGCCTAGTATTTGCTATTCTTGGCTAAATATTTTATTTGATAGTATTTTATTTTGTTTCAATTACAGGTAAAGACAATCTTCAACATTCATATTTTGAAAGATTTTGAGTTTTGAATTTTTCTCCCTTTCTCCCTTCTCTTCCCATGATGACAAGTAATCTGATACAAATTATACATGTGTGATGATTTAAACACATTTCTATATTAGTCATGTCATAAAAGAAGAGACACAATAAAAAGAAAAAAAGCACAAAAAAGAGAAAAATATTGTGCCTCAATTTGTATTCGGAGTCCATCAGTTTTTCTGTTGGATGTGGATAGCATTTTCCATAATGAATTTTTTGGAATTGTATCAGATCATTACATTGTTAAAAAGATCTAAGTTGATCATAGCTGATCAGCATTCAATATTGTTATTACTGCATACAAAGTTTTGATTCTGCTCACTTTATTCAGCATCAGTTCATGTAAATCTTTCAAGGTTGTTTTGAAATCCACTTGGTCATCATTTCTTATAGCACAATAGTATTCCACCATATTCATTTATCACAACTTGTTCAGCCATTTCTCAATTGATGACCACATTCTCAATTTCCAATTCTTGGTAATCACAAAAAGAGATACTATATTTTTAAATGTAAATCTTTCTTTTTTCCTTTTTTATGATCATTTTGGGATATAGACTTAGAAGTGGTATTGCTTGAGAGTATGAACAGCTTGATTGCCTTTGGGGCATAGTTCCAAATTGCTCTCCAGAATGGTTGGATCAGTTTACAACTTCATCAAAAGTGTATTAGTATCCTTATTTTCCAACATGTCTAACATTTATCATTTTCCTTTTCTATTTTCTGATAGGTGTGAAATGGTACTTCAGAGTTGTTTTAATTCACACTTCTCTAATAAATAATAATTTAGAGGATTTATTCATATGACTATAAATAGCTTTGATTTCTATTGAAAACTACCCGTCCATACCCTTTGATCCTTTATCAATTGAGGAAGAAGTGCCTATTATTTGTCAGGCCTTGAGCCTCACAAATCTGCTTTTGCAGATTCCTTCTTCTCTGTCTTTAATCTGGTACATGAGCTTTGCCATTTTCAACTGTATATACAACTTTCATTTTAACACATTCTGCAGCTGATTTTTATCACGAAGCTCTCTTTAGGTATTTGAGGCAGTGACCTTGGCAGCCACAATAGAGTTATGGGAGTACTTTGTGCTGAGTGAATCCTAGGGGATGAAGACTAAAAGGGAAAAAAGCTTTTGTGTGTGAAGATTCCTTCTCCCCTCCCCAACCCTGTGGAAGCTTATTAGGATAGAGACAATTTGTGGTCACACATGCTCTCACCCATGTGGCCCAAAGGAAGAATTCCTGGACCTTAAATTCCCCAATCCCAGCCTTATGGATAGAGGAGAGGAGGGGCGGGTGTCCTGGTTAATGTTGAGTTTTTCAAGATTTCCAAAATTCAGAATTCTAGAAATAGCAGGGAGACTTCTTGGCCAACATCAGCTTCTTCAAGAAAAAAGTATCATGCCCATGAATTCCCCTAAATAGAGGGAAAGTAATGAATAAGAGTCACTATAAGTGGAAATAGAAAACCCTGAGCTGTACTTCCTCTATTCTGCATGGTCTTTGCATGGTAGAAGTCTAATGGAAAAGTATTGTCTCCATAGTAATACCATGCTCATATTATCTTCCGGGGCAGGGTTTGTTGACTTGATAATGGAACTTAAAGAAGAGAAGGGTCTTGCCTCTCTAGTCATCCCATCAGGAGGAATGTTGTTAGTGTCAGAGAATAGGAAGGTCTTATGGTAAAGGTGGGATTCATCAGAAAGGAAAGTTAATTACATTGATTTCTCCTTTTTGGAGAAAGCCAGATAAGAGCAAAGATGTTCTTTGGCTATAAGGTCTTTCTCTACTTTTCTTTTTTTAAAATTTTCTATGAGATCAAATAAAGGCTGTCTTGTGTCTGATATAAGGAAGCTAGATAGAGCAGTGTTTAGAACAGTCAGGAAAACTCTTCTTCTTGAGTTCAAATTTGGCCTCAGACACTTTCTAGCCATGGGACCTTGGCAATTCCTTATCTGAAAAATGAGCTGGAGAAGGAAATGGCAAACAACTTCGGTATCTTTGCTAAGAAAACCCCGAATGGGGTCATCAAGAGTCAAACATGACTGAAAATGACTAAATATCAAATATGTCTGATATGCTGAATTACCTTAAGTGATTGTATGAGAGCTAGGGGACCCTTTTACTCTCATCTACAGACATCTAGATAGGAGGTAGAGCTAAGTCTTTTTTTTTTTTTTTTTTTTGAAAGTTCTGCTTTTTTTTTTTTTTTTTTTTTTTTTTATAATAAATTTTATTTTATTTAATAATAACTTCGCATTGACAGAGTCCATGCCAGGATAATTTCTACACGACATTATCCCTTGCAATCACTTATGTTTCGTTTTTTCCCCCTCCCTCCCTCCTCCCCCCCCCCCCCCCCAGGATGGCAAGCAGTCCTATATATGCTAAACATGTTGCAGTATATCCTAGATACAATACATATTTGCAGAACCAAACAGTTCTCTTGTTGCACAGGGAGAATTGGATTCAGAAGGTAAAAATACCTCGGGAAGAAAATCAAAAATGCAGATAGTTCACATTCATTTCCCAGTATTCCTTCTTTGGGTGTAGCTGTTTCTGTCCATCATTTCTCCAATGAAACTCAGTTAAGTCTCTTTGTCAGAGAAATCCACTTCCATCAGAATACATCCTCATACAATATCGTTGTCGAAGTGTATAATGATCTCCTGGTTCTGCTCATCTCACTTAGCATCAGTCCATGTAGGTCTCTCCAAGCCTCTCTGTATTCATCCTGCTGGTCATTCCTTACAGAGCAATAATATTCCATAACATTCATATACCACAATTTACCCAGCCATTCTCCAATTGATGGGCATCCATTCATTTTCCAGTTTCTAGCCACTACAAACAGGGCTGCTACAAACATTTTGGCACATACAGGTCCCCTTCCCTTTTTTAGTATCTCTTTGGGGTATAAGCCCAATAGAAACACTGTTGGATCAAAGGGTATGCACAGTTTGATAACTTTTGGGGCATAGTTCCAAATTGCTCTCCAGAATGGCTGGATTCGTTCACAACTCCACCAACAATGCATCAATGTCCCCGTTTTCCCGCATCCCCTCCAACATTCATCATTGTTTTTTCCTGTCATCTTAGCCAATCTGACAGGAGTGTAGTGATATCTCAGAGTTGTCTTAATTTGCATTTCTCTGATCAATAGTGATTTGGAACACTCTTTCATGTGAGTGGTAATAGTTTCTATTTCTTCATCTGAAAATTGTCTGTTCATATCCTTTGACCATTTATCAATTGGAGAATGGCTTGATTTTTTATAAATTTGAGTCAGTTCTCTATATATTTTGGAAATGAGGCCTTTATCAGAACCTTTAATTGTAAAGATGTTTTCCCAGTTAGTTACTTCCCTACTAATCTTGTTTGCATTCGTTCTGTTTGTACAAAGGCTTTTTAATTTGATATAATCAAAATTTTCTATTTTGTGATTGGTAATGGTCTCTAGTTCATCTTTGGTCACAAATTTCTTTCTCCTCCACAAGTCTGAGAGATAAACTATCCTATGTTCCTCTAATTTATTTATAATCTCGTTCTTTATGCCTAGGTCATGGACCCATTTTGATCTTATCTTGGTATGTGGTGTTAAGTGTGGGTCCTTGCCTAATTTCTGCCATACTAATTTCCAGTTATCCCAGCAGTTTTTATCAAATAATGAAATCTTATCCCAAAATTTAGAATCTTTGGGTTTGTCAAACACTAGATTGCTATAGTTGACTATTCTGTCTTGTGAACCTAACCTTTTCCACTGATCAACTAATCTATTTCTAAGCCAATACCAGATGGTTTTGGTGACTGCTGCTTTATAATATAATTTTAGATCAGGTACAGCTAGACCACCTTCATTTGATTTTTTTTTCATTAATTCCCTTGAGATTCTCGACTTTTTATTGTTCCATATGAATTTTGTTGTTATTTTTTCTAAATCATTAAAATATTTTCTTGGAAGTCTGATTGGTATAGCACTAAATAAATAGATTAGTTTAGGGAGTATTGTCATCTTTATTATATTTGCTCGGCCTATCCAAGAGCACTTAATATTTTTCCAATTATTTAAGTCTGACTTTATTTGTGTGAAAACTTTTTTGTAATTTTGCTCATATAATTCCTGACTTTCCTTTGGTAGGTAGATTCCCAAATATTTTATGCTATCAACAGTTATTTTGAATGGAATTTCTCTTTGTATCTCTTGCTCTTGGATTTTGTTGGTGGTGTATAAGAATGCTGAGGATTTATGGGGATTTATTTTGTATCCTGCTACTTTGCTAAAATTATGAATTATTTCTAATAGCTTTTTAGTAGAATCTCTGGGGTTTTCTAGGTATACCATCATATCATCTGCAAAGAGTGATAGTTTGGTTTCCTCATTGCCTACTCTAATTCCTTTAATCTCTTTCTCGACTCTTATTGCAGAGGCCAGTGTTTCTAATACAATATTGAATAATAATGGTGATAGTGGGCAACCTTGCTTCACTCCAGATCTTACCGGGAAAGGTTCCAGTTTTTCCCCATTGCATATGATGCTTACTGAAGGTTTAAAATATATGCTCCTAACTATTTTAAGGAAAAGTCCTTTTATTCCTATGCTCTCAAGTGTTTTTATTAGGAATGGCTGTTGGATTTTATCAAATGCTTTTTCTGCATCTATTGAAATGATCATATGGTTTTTGTTTGGTTGGTTGTTGATATAGTCAATTATGTTAATAGTTTTCCTAATATTGAACCAGCCCTGCATTCCTGGTATAAATCCTACTTGGTCATAGTGTATTATCCTGGGGATGATTTTCTGTAATCTTTTTGCTAATATTTTATTTAAGATTTTAGCATCAATATTCATTAGGGAGATTGGTCTATAATTTTCTTTCTCTGTTTTCAGCCTACCTGGTTTAGGTATCAGTACCATATCTGTGTCATAAAAGGAGTTTGGTAGGACTCCTTCAATCCCTACTTCTTCAAATAGTTTATTTAGCATTGGAGTTAATTGATCTTTAAATGTTTGATAGAATTCAGATGTAAATCCATCTGGTCCTGGGGTTTTTTTCTTAGGGAGTTGATTGATAGTTTGTTCTATTTCTTTTTCTGAGATAGGAGTGTTTAGGATATTTACTTCTTCCTCTGTTAGTTTAGGTAAGCTATATTTTTGGAGGTATTCTTCTATTTCATTTAAGTTGTCGAATTTATTGGCGTAAAGTTGGGCAAAGTAACTCCTAATTATTGCTCTAATTTCCTCTTCGTTAGTGGTGAGTTCTCCCTTTTCATTTTTAAGACTAACAATTTGATTTTCCTCTTTCCTTTTTTTAATCAGATTTACTAAGGGTTTGTCTATTTTGTTGGTTTTTTCATAGAACCAACTCTTAGTTTTATTAATCAATTCAATAGTTTTTTTACTTTCAATTTTATTGATCTCTCCTTTTATTTTTTGAATTTCAAGTTTAGTGTTTGATTGGGGGTTTTTAATTTGTTCCTTTTCTAGCATTTTTAGTTGCTAAGTCTTGATTAGTACAAATGATGCATCCTATGAAATTGTCACATGTATTGTAATTCACATTATTTGGTGTTATAATTATATACAATATGGTAATTGGTTCCAACTCAATGGAAATTTGCAGTGTGAATTCAAACAATGTGACTACTTCATGGGATTAATTGTTTGTGCTAATCAGGACCTAGTTTTATATTCAACCTGCATGAGATTTCCCAAAAGGAAATCTAAATGGGAATAAAATGGACCAAAGATATAAATAGATTAGTTCACATAAACCCAAGACTGGGGGTTCTGGGTAATAGGTTGAACCTATATTATAATATTATAGCTGATATGGGTATACAATAATATTACAGTTCTTCAGTTACTAGTAAATGGAAAATGTTTCTCCAATGTCCAATAAATGGACATTGGTGACTATGTAGACATTATAAAGAGTTAGAATAAAAAGGTAAATGCTGTAAGATGAGAATGTGTCACAGGAAGGTCCTTTTGCTTAAAGTCCAACAGGATCATAGGATTTCAATCTGGAAATGCTCGTACTTTTCCTTTAATAGATGAGGAAACTGAGGCCCAAGGTCAATCAGATAATAAGTGTCAGACAATATTTGAATGTAAGCCTTCTGACTCAAGGCTCTTTCCACTTTACCCAGTGCATCCCCCATTTGCTAGAGTGAAGGATGGGCCCATTCAGTTTGATTGAAGCAGTTTTCATAGGCAGATTGCCAACATACTATAATTTTTTTCTGCAACCCTACAAATGCATACTCACTTGCTTGAACCAGGCACTTTTCTCTCCCACAGTAGCATTGAGAGATTGCCAATGACAAGCGGACATTCTACCAAGTTCTCCCAACAGTAACATCTTTTCCTTCACCTCCCACAGTGACTATAAATGAAAATCATCTCACTAGATTAGAACCATACTGCCACGGAATTGATTTCAGAGGCCAGCTTGCTATTTTTTTCCTACTGTAATTCTAAATGCAGTTTACATACAACTAGAAAAGTTGCAGGCTAAATTCATCACTCCCTTAGGATTAGCAAAAAACAGTAATATGAAGTGCTATAAATGAGAAACAACATGAATTCATAATGAGATCAGGGGTATATGAACATTAGCATGAGGATTCCAGGCTTCATCCTGCCCATACTTGCAGTACCATCTCTAGGAAAGCTCCCAAAGAGCTGATTATTTCTATAGCCTCAGAGGCTATATAATACAGTAAAAACCACAATAACTCTGGATTCAGTTTCTAGTTATAAGTCAAATCAATAAGCACTTATTAATTTTATGACAGGTACCTCACTAGGCACTGTATACAGAAAAGACAAAACATAGTAGTATCTGCCCTCAAGGAGCTTTCCTCTGGGGAGAAAAAACTCATATGCAGATATACACACATAAATAGACAGATACAACTACAGGTACAGATAGATGGATGTATAAATACACACACACACACACACACACACCCATGCATCTGCTTTATAAAGTATCCCAAAAGTTTTAGTGTACTTTTAAGCTATTAAGACTTTAAAATACTTTATAAGATTATATATGTATGTATTGTGCATGTGCATTGTTTGCATGCAAATAGTCATTTTTTTCCTCTCAAACCGTATTAAAGTTTTAAGGTACCCTAAGACTTTTGGGATATCCTATAAGAACAATTTGTATATATGTGTGTTTTATATATATACACATTCATATACATGCATGTGTATTGTGCATGTGAATTGTATGCATATATATGTAATTTTTTTCCTTCCCAATAGTTCTAAAGTTCTTAAAGCTTAAAACTACACTGACACTTGAGAAATCCTGTATATAGATGATATGATAGCAAATGTTTATATAGCACTTTAAGGTTTGCAAAATCTTTATGAATATTATTTCATTTTATCTTCACAACAATCTAAGAGGTGTTTTTATGTCCATTTTACAGATGAAAATACTGAGTCAAACAGAAGCTCTGGGTCACAAAGATAACATATGGAAGCAGCTAGATGGTGCATCAGCTCTGGAATCACAAGGACCTGAGTTCAAATTCAGATTCATATTTAACACTTGGGCAACTCAATCCCAATTATCTCACCAAAAAAAAAATAATAATATATATCTAAGGATCTATTTGAACTCAAGTCTTCTGAAGAGGCCCTGAGTATGTAAAGAAAAAACTCCATCTTAGAACTCCATCTTAGCTGATATAATTTGTTATTTGCCATCCAAACTGGACTTCCTGTGTGTCCTTAAGAATCAAGACAGATGACAATCACTTTGCACCTGAGAAACTATTTGTGCAGCTGAGATCCTCATAGTATAGTTGACCATCCTGCTCATGATCAAGCAGTTCCAAGAGGAAAAAAATGCTGATATTCCATTGCTTTTCTCTTCAGGAGAGGATTAGTCCTTTTCTCAACTCCTATAACTTCTCCTTTTCCTTTTAACTAAAATACCCACGGATTTCCATGCACCAGGGGCTCCTTAGAATACAAATTTCTCATATAGATGTGCCTTTCTCTTGCAGCAAATCCAGTTACAACGCATGTCTCATTGACTTCTGGGTTACTTTTGTTAAATGTATATGTATATATGTATGTTTGCAGACACATACAAACACAAAATACAAGCAATTCTGCTTGTAATTGATCCTATTTTGTGCCAACCACAGCTATGTTATATAACTGCTTAACTCACGTTTCATTGTCTCTGGGCTAAGTTTAGAAGTTCCATTTTTCTGTTAATCACTTCAATTCAAGAGAATCTGGTCTGTTATCTCTATACCATTAACCTGCCTTGCAGGTAGAATGAATCAATCTGAATTTATTAATGATAGGTTGCTGCTAACCCTGCATTTCCCCTTTCCAGCCAATGCACCTCATTGTCTATCTCCTATGCTTATGATGTCTTTTCAGACTTCATAAGTAATCATAATGTTTCACCCATCTATAATGCTGCTTTCTATTTTTTGAATGTTTCTCTTTTTGCCTATGAAAACGGTCTGTCAGCCCTAATTCACAATCTTAGCTTATTGACAAATTCACACTTTGTTAAAAAAATTGATCATATGAGAAGCTTTGTGCCTCGGTTTACTTTCATTTCATTTGCAACACTATATAAACATAAAATGTTTAATCAATTTAAATGTAAAATACTGAAACAATTCAAAGTAATTTGGAGGTTAAAAAAAAGACCACTGACAACTGGTGGAGGCTCCTATGGGAGGTACTTGAGCTGAGTTTTGATGGGAGGCTCAGATTCCAATAAGTGGAAGTGAGGAGAGAGAACATTTTAAACATGGAAGACAGCTTGTAACAAGATACAGAAGTAGAGTGTGAAATACCTCGGAAGAGAAACAGCAAGTATGGATTTTGTATGGAATATAGAATATATATGTGAAAGGGATTGGGGATTATTAAGTGCCTATTATATGTTACCTACTTTGTTAAGTGTTTTACAAATATTATCTTATTTAATCCTCCCAACATCCATGGGAGATAGGTACTGTTATTATCAAAATTTTACAGCTGAGAAACTGAGGCAGACACAGATTAAGTAACTCGCCCAGAGTCACAAAACTACTAATATCTGATTTGAACTTAGATTTTCCTGACTCCAGCCCCAGGATTCCCATATCACCTAGCATCTGATAGGAAAATGCTTCTTTTCAGCTGCAAGACAAAAGACAATATTTATGCAATATTTTTTTCCCAATGCAAATCTCTCAATTTAGTGAAATGGAATGTCCTGCATGTCAAATAGGAAGCTATGATCACCAGGAGAATTATGAAATCAATGAGTCCAACTTTAATACCATGAATCTCAAGGCTGGACTGTTGAGCAGCCATCCTTCCAGCAGGGTCTCTCTCCTGCTCTATTTCTATCCTCCAGTCACTTAGGTCTCTGCTGGATTCTCCAATATGGGTGAGGGCCACACAGATGGTGCATTCCCTTCCTGGCAGGAAGTACACATGGCACCATCTGTAGATAGCCCAAAAGCCAATGAATGACTCATTTCAAAGGACCTGTTGCTATCCAGGAAAGGCAAAAAGGGATCCAAACCAAACCCACTCCCTAGGAACATTCCTCCACACTCCCTCAGAACCTAACAGCATAATCTTTTGACCTAAAGGGGATTGTTTCTCCTTCAAATCATATCTCAGGCAGGCACTTACTAATTTTGTGACTGGCCAAGTCAGTTAGCCTTTGTCTGTCACAGTTTTCTCATCTATAAAATGAGAATAGTAATAACACCTTCTGGAATTGCAATGAAGATAAAATAAACAATGGTGCTAAAATGCTTTGCAAACTTTAACTAACTATTATGATTAGGAATTGTCTTCATTTTTTAAAATTAACAATTTTTTTTCCTTCTTAGTCCCTCTATCCTGAAAAAAAAAAAGGAAAAGAAAACTCTTGTAATAAATATGCTCATTGAGAAAAACAAATTCCTACACTAGTCATGTGCAAAAAAAGGTCTCATTTTGCATATTTAGTCAATCACCTTGTTGTTAGGATGAAAGTAACGGGTTTCATCATTGAACCACTGGAATCATAGCTAATTATTCTAAAGTCTTGAAAAGTTCTTCATTTTTACAATGTTATTGTTAATATGTAAATTGTTCTAATTCTGTTCAATTCATCAATTCATAAAAGTCTTCCCAGGTAGTCCTGATCTCAGCCCTTTTGTTATTCTTAAGATACAATGATAATCCATTCATTAATGTTTAGTTATTCCACACTTGATAAGCACCTTTTAATCTTGATATAATAGTTTTTGATATAATAGACATTTAATAAATGCTTATTGAAAAAATATTGTTTTCTAAACTCATTAGAAACTTCATAAACTTTCTGAAATAAAACTTAATTTCTGTGAAGAAATTTTCATGCTAGTTATATATTGCTCCATAAACTATTTAAACAGAACTATGTATTAACAAATATACTGTGAGGAGTCATTTTTCATTATGAATATTGTTTTAATTTTCTCTATTTTTCAAAATCCTTTTTATCTTGGGAGGATGCCAGGCATTCAAATACCCTGTATCAATATTGGCAGTGTATGGGGAGAGGGGAGAAAGGTTGTCACATCAATACAATACAAGCAAAAACTTTGACAATGCTGATCTAAAGTTTACTCTTCACTTCTCCTCTTCTCTTCTCTTCTTTTTTTCTTTCTTCTTTCCCTTCTCTTCCTTCTATCCATATAAGGCTAAATATCCTTACCAGCAGGTGCCCAAAGGGATGTACATTTTGATCCTTGAAACCTCAAGCGATATCTTGGGCTTTATGTCATAAGACAATCCTTAAATCCAAATCACTGGATCTCACTGATATACCAACAATAAGTCCAAGCCAAGTCCTACTTGGTGATTGTTTGAGCCCCGATTGCTCAGAGTGAATGTAAATATCATTTGTTTCTATTTTGGCCAGAGATCCTTAGGGTCTTTTCCTGATAGATAGATTTTTTTTTAAGTAGGTTAAAAAAAAAAAAAGGTCTTTTGCTGCCTATTTTCTTACCTAGCCTTCCTTAATCACTGATTAGGTTTTGCCTAAATCAAACTGAAATCTGTTAAAAACTTTAACTTTAAAAAGCTGTGGTTTGCATCCAGGATCATCCCCAGTCTTCCTGACCTATATCTGGCCACTGGACCCAAATAGTTCTGGAGGGGAAAGTGAGGCTGATGACTTTATACAACTCTCCCTCACTTAAATCCAATTCACTAGAATGTCATGGTAGCCTTTTAGAATAAAGAACAAATAACAATAACAACAGATTATAGTGGAAAGTAAACTCACATGTTATAGTGGAAAGACCACCAGTTAGAAGATTTGAATTCAAGTAATCTGTCCTTACTAAATCATTTAATCTTAGTCTGTTTCTTAATTTGTATATTTTTTTCTTCAATACCTTAAATATGTTTCTGAAAGAAAATTCCTATGACAAATGAGAAATTAGTCCTGATTGATGAACATTTAATGAGGAGGGAGGCTAGAAGTCTTCACCTCCTCCTGCTGAGAATATGTCTTGATTATGAGACTTAACCACCTCCAGAAATCTGGACAAGGTAATTCTGTTCCATCCACACCTCTCTGGTTGGTTTTCTCCTTCATAAGCTGGGTCACTTTAAATTCTAATAAAGGGCCCAAGATCAGGAGCTCCTTTCCCCAGAGTGAAAACTTGAGTATGTTAACTCTACACTAGGTTGTGTTAACTCTAAACAGAAGTTAGGGCTTTTACTTAGTGGAATCCTGCCTAAGATTGAAGAGCACTTTTTTTTGAAATCTCATTAATCAGTCATGTCTTTCAGAGACTGACTTTAACAAGAGCTGGGCCTTAATGAGAAAATAGGAGAGAAGCTTGGATATCAAATCAATTATTAATATAATAGTATAATAATTTCTCTCCTGAGATATCTGTAAAGTGCTTAGCACATTGTCTATCATATAATAGGTACTATGTAAATGCTTATTTTCCCCATTCACTTTTCCCTTGTTCTCAATGAGTTTAAATAACCATCCTAGTTGAACTACATACCAGGGTATCAAAAAAAAATGTGATTATCCAACTACTCACACAATAATCTTTGAAAAGTCATGAGAAGAAGAGGTAAAACAGAATTTATTGCTGTTAGTTCAGTCAGTCATATCTGATTCTTCTATGGATCATAGCATACCAATACTGTCTATGGAGTTTTCTTCATTTACTTATTTTAGTGAGGCAATTGGGATTAAGTGACTTGCCTAGGGTCATACAGTCAGTAAATATTAAGTATCTGAAGTCAGATTTAAACTCAGGTCCTCCTGACTTCAAGGCCAATATTCTATCCACTGTCCCATCTCACCACTCCTCCTTGGAGTTTTCTTGACAAAGATATTGAAATGGTTTGCCTTTCCTTCACTAGGGGATTAAGGTTAACATAAATTAAGTGAAATGCCCAGTGTCACAAACTATAAAGTAACTGAAACCTGATTTTAACTCAAGTCTTTGTGACTCCAGGCCTAGAGCTCTATCTGCCATCCACTGCCTCACAACAAAACTAGAGATATATGTTTTATTGGGATTTTTTTTTAATTTTTAAAGAAAGGATATAAAATCTATGTAGGATAGGTGGTTACTTTAATTCCTAGAAAATTTCTAAAATTTATTATTAAAGAAGTTTTGATTTATGAATACTTGGAAAATAAAATGGTACATTTTATTGGTTCATGTAAAAAAAAATCATTCTAGATTAATTGCATTTCTTTTATTGACATGTTTACTAGATTGGTAGATCTAGCAAATGCCATAGAATAGATGTGGATTGAAGAAGCATAATGATAAATGCATTAGACAAAGCCTCCTTTTCTTTCCTCATGGAAAGATGTCAGCTATATTAAAGTATAGTTAAATGGATTTGGAACTAATTTAGTGACTAGATTCAAATAAAAATAATTAATGATCAGTATCAACTTTGATGGACATGCATTTCAAAGAATGTACCAGAGATCTATCCTTGGCCCTGATCAACATTTTTATCAGTGACTTAGAGGAGGCACACTTAAATGGAAAAAAAAAAAAAAAAAAACTAGGAAGAATAGCTAATATGTTGGAAGAAAGTCAGGAGCCAAAAAGATCTTGACAAGCTAGAATGATCAGCCATATCTAATAAGATGAAATTTAACAGGGATCAATATAAATTTAGACTCTATTGAGTCAAGTAGGGACCAGACTTATTGGCTAACAAAAACAAACTAATTATACACCTGAGGGCTTTAAACAGAGGGCAGAATTTCAGTAGCAGTTAGGGAGGAAATGGAGTTTGGGGAAGAGTTCCAAAATGAAGGACTCCCAGGCCCCAGGAAGGAATCGCTGGCAAGAGGGAAACAGAGATGAAGAGAGAGTTTTGTTCTTTTCTCTCTCTCCAAATTCTCCGTCAACCATGTTATCAGAGAGAAGGAACCACTTGGAAAGAAGCCATCTAGCCAGGGGCAGAGAGACATATGAGAGTAGAGAGACATGTACTGAGTACCCAGATGGATACTGAAGATATCTCCCAAAGGAGAAAGAAGCTTCAAAAAGCATGTCTCCTTGTACCAGTGAAGAATATAATCTTTGGACTCAAGAAAAAACTTCCAGTTACTATGAGCTATGAGTTTACCCTTTGGCACATGTGTTCTCTGCATGTATTGCCTCTACAATCTTATTCAAAGTTCACACCCTCTCTTCCTTAGACTGTATATATTTGAAATGTGCCCCAGATCTTTTAGAGGTGGTGTTAATATTCATTGTTTTTTATAGTAAATATCTTTCTGAAAAGCTAATTGGAATTTGGCACATTTATCTTAATGACAAAGCTATGAAGGCTACAATTGAAGTAACAGAAACCCAGTGCCTTAGGATTTTTCCTTACAACATTGAAAAGAAGTAGCAGCAAATCTCTAGGGACCTAACTCATCAACGTGAATGGAAGTTGAAGAAGAAACTCCAGATGGAATGTTGAAAGCACTTGTTTGTATGATTGTTGAGTCTCTACCAGTAATCTTTGCATCTTTTTCTTGAATACTAGGTTTCTCTATTTTGCCCAGGCTGGGGAAGTGCAGAGGCCATTTATCAGCCCATTCCCATCACTGATCTGAATGTAAGTTTGGATTACATTCCAGATTCTCCATTTCTGACTTTCATCATCAGTTTCCTTCTTTTTGTGCAGTGTAGTGGTCCTCCACTAAGGGTAATTCTTCATTCTGGTCTTTGGCTTCTGTGCAGATCCTGAACAGCTTAACGTATCATAGTTTAGAACTTCTGAACTCACGAGATACAGCAGCCTTAGACTTGCCAGTAACATGGATTACAGATGTGCACCATCATACCAGACGTCAGTCATATTTGAAAAATCACAGAATTACAGAAGTACTATAGGGCTAGAGATAGGCAAATATAGTTCTGATTACAAAAGAGATAACAATAGATTTTTTATTTTGTAACTCACTGAGCTTATGATCAAGCTGTGATAAATTCTCAAGCATTTTTTAAAATTATTTTTTATTCTCATGTCCACAATAGAACATAATCTATAAACATATAGAGATATACACACATAAACACATATGTAAGATAATATTATACATATTTTTGTTACTTCTTTCTCTAAATCTGGAGTCTATTATTAAAGGACATTATGATAATAATATACAGATAGTGCATTCCTGGGATACCATAATCCAAGAATTTGTTACCAAGTGGCAAATGTTTTGGTAATGAAATTGCTTGTGCTTAGCAAAGCTGGTCTGCAAACTGCAATGACTATACTCAGACTTTCCAGCTCAGATGAATCTAACAGATGTCAAGATGCTTGAAAATAGTCTTTAAGAAACCATAGTAACCTTGACACCATCTTAAGGCATCAGAAAAGTAGAAGGTCTTCAGATAGATAGAGGGGATAATGTACTAGAGTAGAAAGAACATCTGATTTCATTCTTAGATGGCCTAGATTCCTCACTATTCTTGGAACACCATGCCTACTTTTATTCATTTTGTTCCCTTTTCTTGGTACTCCTCCTCACATTTGACTCTCACAATCCCACTCTTTCAGGTTCATGTTAAACACCATATTGCCCATGAGGGCTTCCTTGACCACCCTGAACATATGTGACCTCCCTCTTTGGAATCTCTATCAGCACTTTGTCCCAATGTCCAATATGACACATTACATTCCACATTATGTAATAATTATTTGTGTACTTATCCTCTGATGGGAGATAGAGATTGAATCTTATTCATCTTTTTGTCTCCTTCATTGACTCAAAATATGGCCTTGCATTAAATAAATGTTTCCTGATGACTCTTCTCAGAATTTTCTTCTTGGGAAATATTGTATGAGTTGAGTGGTAAAGATAAAGATCTAGAGTAGAGGAAGCACATTTTATATATGAGAAATCGTTTTTGTAAATGCAGGGAAGTGTGAGTCAGTGACTAGTTTGGATAACATCAAATAGCTCCCTTGGTTAAAACAGAGAATGCTTGAAAGTAAATTAGGTACAAATAAGTAGATTGAAGCAAGATAATGAAAGACTTTAAATATCAGACTGAGGAGTATATATATATTTTTATCCCAGAGACAACAAGGAGTAACTTTAGTAACTGAAGATAATATCTTTTGTATCATTTCTTGAATTCAAATAATTCCTGTGAAGACTACTCTCTCTGCCCACAAGTATTTCTGTTGTCTCTTGAGATGTCTGAAAATTTTAAACCAGTCTTGTGATTTGTGCCATCTAGAATTACTAAAAAAAATTGGTGTTCAAAAACACTTTGGTATTTTGGATAGTGCTTTATAGTTTCCCTGATATGATCCTGTCCACTATCTTTCTGATCAATTTTATACCCAGGCCACTGTCCAAGCAGACTTTGGTAGCCAGTGTGAGACCATCAGTAAAAGTTTCTCTCTCCATATTAACACATATGTAAACTATGCTATTCTAATCCATTTTTTTTGCAGGCCAATTTTGTTAAAATGTTATTATTATTTTGCTAAGTGTATACTCCAAAGCCAATAATTAAAAGAGATGAAAACAAATTACATGCTTATTATTACAATAGATTGTGGTATATAAATGTCATACCTAAATCAAGAAGGAAACGCTGGATTTTTTTTTTCCAAATGCTGTTTGACCTTGATCACTCTCAAGGTCATTCCAGCAATCTTTCACACCCTCTCTCATTACTGTATGCTAGAACTATCTGCCTATGACACTGCCCAAGCTTTGATTCTAGCCCTACCCAAAGGCCTTCTTTAATTCTGATTCACTTTCTACTTCAGTTAAGGTCACTGTCTTATTTGGCAACTGCAAGATGGAAAAGGAGGGAGCAAGTAACTAATTGTAATAAATTGGTCTTTTTTTATACCTTCAACACTCATCCCCTTCCCCTCTTCAGGGGGCAGTAATTTATGATGCAGGATCCTAAAAATATCAGTGGCTGAACCACTACCCATCTGGTGGTATGAGAAGAGGAAAGTGAATATCTAAAACAGGAGAGGCTAAAGGGCCTTGGCTTCCTGTTTTACCTGTTAATGTTCCTTTTCTGAGCAGTAGGCATGCCAAGATTGATTGTAGATGCAATCTGAAAACTTTTTTTTTTCTATGTCAACATAAGGAATGAGAAAAAGCCACAGCTCTTACAAGCACAGATGAAAAGAATCTTTGGGAGTTCCCAAAAATTGACTCATGGAGCCATGGAGTCGACCCATGTTGCCCAAGGGTTCTGAGAGCATATGTTTGTGTGTTTCACACAAACTAATCATGAGGAAAAGAATAGGAGAGAGAAATAGGGAAGAAGACTTTCTGGGTCTTTGCTATAATTATTTCAGTTTTACAAAGGCCTTATCTAATAGCAATCAGTCAGGTTAATATTTCTCTTTTTGCTTTTTGCCTATGTTTCCCTACCCAACCTTACAGGAATTTTAATTCCTCCCAACTGCATTTTCTCCTATCCAAAGCTTTTGGGTGACCTTGTTGTATATATTTCTTAGCACCCATTGGGAGTGAAGAACATAGCTACTTAAATAGTATCAGAGAACAGTTGTTACTCAAATGAAAGATTCAGTGATACATGCAAGTCTTAAAAGTCATTTGATGTGTGTGTGTGTGTGTGTGTGTGTGTGTGTAAATAGACACTAGAAACTGAACAAAAAAAGACTTTCAAATCAAAAGAGCTATGCAAAAAAAAAATAGCTGGAGGGACTTGTTCTTGCCAATATCTGAAAGCTATAAATAAGAAACTAAGGAGCAAAAGAGAGGAAACATAATGCAATGTTACTCAAATGTGTCTGCTGAAGAGAAATTTTTCCCTTTTTTATTGGAAACAGAGAAGGGACAGGAAATTTAATATTCTACAACTCTCTGAAAGTTCTCTCCCTAACCAGGGAGCAGCATATTCTGTCTAATATCTTTCCTTTTCTTAAGAGAGATGCCTATTTAGGTTAAGGTACAGAACTCAAATAAGAGTCAGCTGACATGGCAGCTCTAGGAAAGAATCCAGCAACAGATGCTTAACATCAAAAGATAGGTCGCCACACTTCAGGATTTGGCTTCATGGAGAAAGATTCTATGAAAACAAAAGTTGTCATTCTGGAAAATGATTTTTTATTATGTTAAAACATACTAATGACCACTACCCAATCTCCCTGACCCTTTCTCCAACTAACATCTATGATTATATTTGATATAATGAAAGAATGGAAGGTTTGTTTCTATACTGGCTTCTACTGGTTAGCATTAATTAAAAATAGAATACAACAGCAAAATAACTGTTTGGACATGTATACATATATTGTATTTAATTTATACTTTAACATATTTAACATGTATTGGACAACCTGCCATTTGAGGGAGGGAGTGGGGGGAAGGAGGGGAAAAGTTGGAACAAAAGATTTTGCAGTTGTCAATGCTGAAAAATTACCCATGCATATATCTTGTCAATAAAAAGCTATAATGATAAAATAAAATAAAAATAGAGTACAGTAAAAAACAAACTAATTTCAAAATCTAGTAATCTTGATTTGAACTTGGAAACTTTGATATGAATCATTCTGGCATTTGATATATGATCTTGAGCAAGTCATTTAATTATTCTGTCTCAACTTCTTCATTTATAGAAAAATTGTGGTGGCTCCTCCAGAGTTGCTTCAGAGCTCAATACATCTAAGAAGCAGCAGAAGCAGAATTGGTCCTCCAAAGAGCAGCTTCCTTGGATTCAAAGGTAGTTGCAAAGCCTAAACAATATTAATTATCTTTCAAAAATCAATCAGTATAAGCAATTAACTCAAAGTAAAAGCATTATTAAAATCTCAGAATTTGTGAGTTGGAAGGAATCTTAATAGTCATCTAGTTCAAAATCCATTTAGTCCATAATGGCATAATGTATCATAGAAAGTATGAAGAAAACTAAGGTCTAAATAAAAATACTGGAAATATGGGAAAGAGCAGATTATGCAGAGCTTTAAATCCCAAAAGAGTTTATACTTGATCCTCAAGTTATAGAGGGCAGTGGAATTCATTGATTAGGGGAGGAGAAATGGTGGTGACATGGTTAAACACTTTTGAAATATCACCTTGACTAAGTGAAGGATGGATGAGAGTAGGAATAGACTTTAGGTTGGAAAACCAGTTAAAAGGCCATTGCAGAATTATTCTAAATGAAAGATGATGTGGTCCTGCACTGAGGTTGTAGTTGTATGAATGTAAATAAAAGGATATTTATGAGAGATGCTGTGAAATTGGAAACAAGATTTGGTAATTTTGCATATAGAATAGATAAAATATGTGAAATTGATGAATTGGAGATGAGACTGAGATTTTGGATCAGAATGACTGGAAGGATAATGTTCTTATTATTTAATTTATCTTTACACTTTGTTATATTTTAAGTTCCAAACTCTCTCCCTCCACATATTAAAGAAAGCCAGTTTTACTCACACATGAATACACACCCACAAGCACATACACACATACATACAAGCACACATATATATGTAAGTACATAGATATAAAACCCTACTATGGGATTCTACTATTTATCATTTCTTTCTCTGGAGATAGATATCTTCCTGTAGAGGTCCTTTACAGTTGATTAAAATATTTATAATATTCAAAATAGCTTAGTTGTTCAGTTATTTAATATTGCTATTACTATGTACAGATGTTTTCTTAGTTCTGCTCATTTCACTTCGTTACTTCATGCAAGTTGTTTTATGTCTTTTTAAAATCAACTAACTTATCATTTCTTATAATATTCTATTCTTCCACAATAATATATCACAACTTGTTTAGCCATTCCCCAATTAATGGTCATTCCCTCAATTTCCAGTTCATTGCTACCACAAAAATCTGCCATACATCTTTTAAAAAATACAAGTTATTTCCCTTTTTCCCTCATCATGTTGTGAAACAGACTTAATAGTGGTATTGCTGGGTCACAGAGTATACAGTTTTTAAACTCTCTGAGCATAATTCCAGATTATTCTCCAAAATGGAATTGTTCACAATTCTACTCATGATGCATTAGTGTTCCAATTTTTCCATATCACTTCCAGTATTTGTTATCTTCCCCTTCTATTACTGTAGCCAATCTGATAAATATCAGATGATATCTCAAAATTACTTTAATTTGCATTTCTCTAATCAATAATGAC
Organism: Antechinus flavipes; assembly: GCF_016432865.1. Taxonomy (NCBI): domain Eukaryota; kingdom Metazoa; phylum Chordata; class Mammalia; order Dasyuromorphia; family Dasyuridae; genus Antechinus; species Antechinus flavipes. The sequence continues at coordinate 608,782,847 of NC_067398.1, forward strand.
AGAGCATTTTTTCATATGTCTACATATACTTTTGATTTCTTCATCCAAAAATTACCTATTCATGTCCTTTAAACCATGCATTAATTGGGGAATGACTCATATTCATATAAATTTGACAAAGTTCTCTATATTTGAGATATGATTCCTTTATCAAAGAAGCTATTATAAAAATCCCTGCCCCAATTTTCTGCTTTCTTTCTAATCTTTGTAGCATTGGTTTTATTTATACAAAGACTTTTAAAATTAAATTAATCAAAATCACCTATTTTACAACTAACCCTGTTCTCCGTATTTTATGTATTTATAAATTTTTCTGTTGTCTATAAGTTTAATAGGTAATATGCTCCATCTTCTAATTTAATTATGATATCTTCCTTTATATCTAATTGATATATCTATTTTGATTTTATTTTTATAAACGGGGTAAAAATATTAGCCTAAACCTAGTTCCTGCTAAACTGCTTTATACTTTTTGCAACTTAGAAATAGTGAATTCTTTTCCCCCAAGCTTAAATCTTTAAATTTACCAAACATGAGGTTGCTGTAATCATTTAGTACTGTGTACATCTATTCTGTTCTCCTGATCATCTTTCTATTTTTTTAGCCAGTACCAAATAGTTTTGATAAATACAACTATCATTTCAGACCTGATAATTCTACATCTTCTTTCTTTAATTTTTTCTTTAATTATTTTGATTGTCTTGATCTTTTATTCTTCCAAATTAATTTTGTCATTATTATTTTCTAGCTTGATAAAATAATTTTTGGCAATTTAATTGAGATGGCATTGAATAAATACATTAGTTTAAGTACGTTGTCATTTTATTATATTGACTCCTCACAAACAATTAATATTTCTTTCATTATTTAAATCTGACTTTAATTATATAAAAAAGTGTTGTAATTATGTTCATATAGCTCCTGGATTTGAATTTACAGATATACTATCAAGTATTTTATGCTGTCTATGGTTATTTTAAAGGAGTATCTCTTGCGATCTCTTCTTGCAGAGTTTTGTTGATGATAGAAATGCTAATGGTTTATGGAGAATTATTTTATATCTTGCTACTTTGGTAAAATTATTGTTTCAATTAGATTTTTAAGTGAATCTCCAGGATTTTCTAAGTATATTATCATATCATCTACAAAAGGGGTCATTTTATTACCTCATTGCTCATTCTAATTCTTTCAATTTTTTTTTCTTTTCTTATTGCTATGGTTAACATTTCTAATATAGTATTAAATGTTATCGATGATAATGGGCATCCTTGTATCACTCCTGATATTATTGAGAAGAATTCTAACTCATCCCCATTATAAATAATGTTTGCTGATGATTGTAGATAGATACTTATCATTTTAAGGGAAAATATATTTTACCTATGTTTCCAATGCTTTTAATAGAAATAAATGTATTCTCAAAAGCTTTTTCTGTATCTATTGATATAATTATATCATTTTGTTATTTTTGTAATCAATATGCTAATTATTTTATTTATATTAAACCATTCTTGAATTCCTGTATAAATTCCACTTGATTAGGATGTATAATTTTTGTGATATATTATTGTAGTTTCCTAGTTGATATTTTATTTAAGATTCTTACATCCTTAATTCATTATTTAAATTTGTCTATAATTTTCTTTCTCTGTTTTTCTCTTCCTGGTTTAGGTATCAGCATCATATTTCTTCACAAAAGGAGTTTGGTAGAACTCTTTTCCTTATTATTCCAAATAGTTTATTTAATATTAAAATTAATTAATCTTTAAACGTTTAGTAGAGTTCTATATGGTGCTGATGTTTCTTTCCCTAAAAAGCTCATTTATGACTTATTCAAATTTTTTTCTAGAAAGCTATTATTCTTAACAATAAGTGGAAGTGAGAAAGGCAGAGTATATTGATGGAAGGGGTTGTGGAAGAGAAGAAAATTCATTCCATTTTGGACATAGCCAATTTGAGATAATCTATAGGACACCCAATTGGAAATGTATAAAAGATTTACTGTATCCCAGCAAAGATTATAGAACTGGATATGTAACCACTAGAATCATCTGCATAGAAATGGTAATTGAATTTATGGAAGCCAAAGAGATCACCAGCTGAGTTATTATAGATCAAAAAGATAAAAGATGTAAAGAAAGACTTTGGAGGAAAGCCATGATTTGTTAACATAAGTTGGGTGAAATTCAACAAAGAAAAACTGAGAAAGAGAGATCAAACAGATATGAGGGAACAGGAGAGGTCAGATCATAAAGCCTAAAGAGGAAAGTTATCCAGGAGAAGGAGGTAATAAACACTGTCAAATTCTACAGAGATCAAGGAGAATCAGAATCACTGATAATTTTGGAAAGGGTAATTTTAGTTCAGTGATTTAATCAGATTACAAAGGGTTTAGAAAAGAATGAGAAGACAAGAAATAAAGATTTAAATTGTAGAACATTTTCTTGAGGCATTTAGTCATGAAGATGAGAATTGTTTGATAACTAACTGAAATGGTCAGATGAAGTGGTGGTATTTATTTTGTTTTATTTTAGGAGGGAAGAGACATGGACATGTTTATAAGTAGCAGGAAAAGAACCAGTACATAGGCAGAAGTCAAAAATAAGAGAGAGCAGATTTTATGAAAAAATTCAGAAGGAATGAGATCAAGGGCACATCTAGAGTGGTTTGTCTTGAGAAACAGAAGGGTCATCTATTCTTCTAAGACAAGAGCAAAGAAGCCAAGAGTAGGGGGAAATTATGTGTTGTAGGATACTTGGGAAAAGGGAAAATTCTCAGTTAATATTATGGGGTAGGAGTGAAATATAAGGTGAGAGTTCAGCTTAGAAGAAACAGGAAAAAGATGCCACAGGAAACTTAAGTAGACAAGGTTTAAAACAACTGCTGTGGAAAAAGAAATAGAAAACAATTAGAGAGTAATTGAATGCTTGCCTTGATGAATTGAGGGTCCAGCTGAGATTAGATAATCTGAATTTATAGTGGGCCCCATCAAGTGAGTTTTGTGATTTCTTCAAGGTCCATTTAGCAGAATATGAATAAAAATGAAAGATATGGATGGTGGCAGTAGTCCAGTGTTGGGACTGATAAATCAAGACTAGCAATAGGACCAAAGGGCAAGAGAATCAAGGATAGATGATAGTATAGAGTTGAGTTGGATTATTCAAGAAAGAGAAGGAAAGAGAATTTATTCAGTGGCCGGGGAGAAAGTAAAGTAAGTAAAGTAAAGTAAAAGTCCTTCTTTGCACTTTTTTATCAAAACAATAGTATGATTTTGGGGGGAAGGGTAGTGCTAAATGAGTGCTATTCTATCCAATACCTACAATCTACATAATAATATTGTATTGCATACTTGAAAAGGTTCTGTAAATGAATGAATATGCAAATAAATAAACAAAAGCTTTGTAAACCTCAGAATACCCCAGAAATAAAATTAGTGCTATTATTATTAATATAAGATTGATTTTAATTAGGATTAAATTGACTGCGATATTTAGTTTTGTTGCTACTGTGCTTCTGACTTTGTTCAATGAAATAAAACCCTGTCTTTTGTACCACATATAATATATCATTTTCAGATAATTGAGGTACATTCCCATTCCCAATCTCTAGATGTAATAGCAGAAATAACAGGAAAGAAATGGGGAGTTGGTAGGATCAGCATACTATAATTATTAAGAATTATACTTAATTTGGGTGAGGAAATGTACTTAAAAATATGTGAATCCAGTATTGAGTAAAATACTGTAAGAAAATAAATAATTCTACTGAGCAAAATGTAATTCTGAACCTTGAAAGATCTCAATTCTAATTTTATGTTGTGATAAGAAAGGACATTCTCCTAAAGCACAGACAAGAGTGGATTGAAGTATGTGCTGGACACACATACATGCACACACATATGGGATAAGACGAGGGACCAAAGCAGAAGTGACTTTTACATAGCTTTTTTAAGTGCTTTCTTCCTAACAGCCCTGTGTGGTAGACAATACAACTACTATTGTCCCCATTTTTATATATAAGGAACCAAGACTTAGAGAAATGAAGTGGATTCCTCAAGGTCACTCATCTTAACACTTTTGAAGGCCACTGAGCTAGTAAGTGGCAACAAAGAGGGAGGAGTTACAAGAAAGTGCAAATCCAATAGAACTGTTTGTACTCCAGGCACCCAAGAATTTTCACTGAGAAATCTTTCAATAAAGATGAAAATGGTTCTTCTCTGAAGATAAACACTGAGGTTCCCTATATCTTAGGACTTTAGAGATTTTGCTAAACTGAAATGAGCAGATTCTGCAATGGAGAAGGCAACAAATCAGCCATTTCTATATCCTGCCCTTTAGCCTAGCATGGGTATAATTTTTGATGCTGGATAGCGCCATCTGGTTCTGTCAGCATTCAAACAGCAAATGCCACTGATAACTATCATCCATCATTTAGGCACAGATATGTTTGTTTTGTGGTCCAAGTTTGCCAATGCTAGAAGCAAAGATCTAGAAATGTTGACTATTATAGCTAGAAGGAGCTATGCAGATTGGATAACTCAATCATCGAGTGGAAAAGGGACTTGCCCAAGTTGTTCTTATTTCTTTTCAATTCTATACAACAAACATCTATTGAGTATTTATTTTGGGAAGAATTCTATACTAAAGATTGTGAATATAAAGACAAAAATGAAATAGTTTCCCCAAGGAGTAGAGAATTATAAATATATACATATATAGGTATAATATAATATATAAGTATATAGGCTATTGCTTCTATAAATAGAAGCTATGGTTTCAATGAACATTTCAGTGATCCTCAAAGTGTAGTCCAAAAAATTGTTGGGGTCTCTGAAACCCTTTCAGAGGGTCTACAAATTCAAAATTATTTTTTATTTCTAATATAGTAAATAGCTATAACTATAACTCATGTGAACAAAAACTCTTTGAACAGATCCTCAATAGTTTTTCAACAACAGGAAGATACTGAGAATAAAGGTTTGAGAACCATTATTCTAGATGGTACAATGGCTAGAGTGATGGCCCTGGAGTCAAGAAAACTCCTCTTCATAAGTTCAGATCTGTACTCAGACACTGGTTGTGTGATCCTGAGTAAGTTACTTAACCCTGTTTGCCTCAGTTTCCTCATTGCAAAATGAGCTAAAAAAGGAAAAGGCAAAGTGTTCCAGCATATTTACCAAAAAAATCTCAAAGAGGTCATAAAGAAATAGCTCTCTTCATCACAAGATCATTGAAACTGGCCTCAATCATCTCATTTTTGGAAAGAGTCATGTCCATCAGAATTGATTGTCATATAATATTGCTGTTGCTGTGTACAATGATCTCCTTGTTCTCATTTCACTTAGCATCAGTTCACGTAAGTCTCTCCAGGCCTCTCTAAAATCATCTTCCTGATCATTTCTTATACAACAATATTCATATGCCATAACTTATGCAGCCATTCTCTAACTGATGGGCATCCACTCAGTTTCCAGTTTCTTGCCACTACAAAAACGGCTGCCACAAATATTTTTAAACTTGTGAGTCCCTTTCCTTCCTTTAAGATCTCTTTGGGATATAGGTCTAGTAGAAACACTGCTGGATCAAAGGGTATGTACAGTTATGTACAACATTAATTGACTAGGCTTATTGTCTTATATGGGTGTAGTTCATGGCACTCCAAAACAATTACACTAGTAACATCAAAGATCACTTATAACTGATCACCAAATCGAATATAACAATAATTAAGCTGCTTAAAATATTGTGAAAATTATCAAAATGTGACCCAGAGACATGATGGGAACATACGCTGTTGAAAAAATGGCAACAATAGACTTGCTCAAGGTAGAGTTGACATAGAAGTTCAATTTGTAAAAAACAAAACAAAACAGTATGTGGGAAGCACAATAAAGTGAAACACAATAAAAATGAGGTATGGCTGTAATATCAAATACAATTGGGATGAATGGGTAGGGGCCACATTGTGGAGACATTTGAATTTTATCCCAGAAACAATAGGGAAACATTCAATATTTTTGAACAGGACAGTGGTCTAGTCAGATCTATGTTTCAGAAATCAATTTAGTGGCTATGTGAAGGAAGAGGAAAGACTGGAGGCAGGGGAGACCAATTAGGAAACTGTAGCAATAGTATGTTTCAGTCTAAAAGACATTCATCCATCTCCTTTCAGAGTCACATATTTCACACTGGGATCCAGAAACTAATAGTGTCTTTGCAAAGGTTTCTGTTGCTGCATAAAATTGACACTTCCCTCTAGTTTTGTGGCTGAAATTTTATAAGAGCAGTAGAATCTGATATGACCACCATTCAGATGATAATAGAATCAGACTTCAAGACTCTATGAGTACCAGGACACAAATACAGAAAGAAATTTCAAATTCTGTAAGATGAGAAATCCATGAAAATTGGACCAAACTGATTTCTTCATTCAGCTCTTCCCCCATAGACTCAGGCTGCTAATCTTTCTTGTCCTCTGTCAAATGCTTAAGTGTTAGGGAATATATTTCAATGATTTAGGGTTAGTAAATTAACTAAATGAACACACACACACACACACACACACACACACACGCATAACTCTTAAGTAAAACTAACATTTACAGTTTAAAAGTATGAGCCTCCATGGTCAATAATACTTCATTATGTCAGAATTTTGAACTAGCTCCTTCATTCAATATCTCCTACATCCAACCTAGTGACTGTCACTTGAGGAAAACATGCAATTGGGTCCACAATGAATTCATTATAATTAACCTCTCCTGGATCCTCATTTACATGACAATCTTTTTAGTCATTCCTAACAAATGTAGATAGACAGCATTCAGTGACAGAGAGCTAGATTTGGAATTAGAAAACCTGGGTTTGAAGTCTTGCTGTTACATTTACTACCAGTATGACCTCAGGAAAATCACTAAGCTCAAATATCTTCATCTCAAAAATGATGAGTTATGTTTCCACTGCCAGAGAAAGAATTGATTGAGTCTGAATACAGATCAATGCATACTTTAAAAAAAAAAAAAACTTTGAAAATATGTTTTTGGGGGCTGTTTTTTGCCTATTTTCTTTTGCAGCATAGGTTATATGGAAAAACATTTTGCATGACTGCACATAACTAATCTATATTAAGTTGCTTGCCTTCTCAAGGATGGGGGAGAGAACTTGGAACTAAAATTTTAAGTAAATATTAAAAATTGTGTTTATATAATTTGAAAAAATATTAAAACTTTAAAAATAATGAAATAGAAAACTTCCAAGTATTTCTAATTAAAAAATCAGAGGTGAATTTTAAAAAATGACCTCTAAATACAAGACATAACATAGGAAACATAACAAGGTAAAAAGAAACAAAAAAAAAAGGAAAAAAATAAATTCAATAAAGTTAAACTATTTATATTTTTATATGGCAAGATAATTTTTGTAACAACAATTTTATTAATAAAAGCAATTAAAAGGAGTATATGTAAAAAGAGGGTGTGGATATAATGTGACTTTGATGGGACACACCCTTCCAATTACATTGGAAGAAGAAAAGGAATAGGTGGGAGAGATTGAATGGACTAAATTATCCCACATAATGAAGGCATGAAAAAACTATTACAATGGAAGAAGAGGTGGGGCTTACGCTCACCAGTTTTTTTAAAGAAGGAGTAACATAAACATTCAGTTGCATACAGAAATCTATTTTACCCTATAAGAAAATAAAAAAGATACAGGGGAAATGGAAGGAAAGTATGTATGTGACTGATAAAAAGAGAATATATTGGGTAAGGTGGTGATCAGAAGAGACTTGTAAGGATGGAAAGGGTAAAGTATAAGGGAGGGGTATAAACAAGTAAAAATTAAGATGGAAGGAAATCTACAGTTAGCTATCATGACTATAAATGTAAATTGGATGATTTCCCCCATAAAATGGAAATGTATTGCAGAATGGATTAAAAACAAGAATCTTATAAGTTGTTTCTAAGAAACACATTTGAAGCAGAGAGATACACACAAAGGATTGGTGTTGAATCCATTATGCTTCAGCTGGAGGAAAGAAAGCAGAGGTAACAATCTTAATCCCAGACAAAGCAAAAACAAAAGATAAAAGAGATAAAGGAGGAAACCATATATTTCTGAAAGGTTCCATATACAATGAAGTCATGTCAAAATTAAATATATGTGCACCAAACGATATAGCAAGTAAATCTTTGAAGTTATTGGAGGAAATAATAAACTTATACTAGTAAGAAACCTCAACTTTCTCCTTTCAGAACTAGATAAATCTAACAAAAAATTAAACAGAAAAGAAGGCAAGAAGGTGAATAAAATTCTGGAAAAATTAGAAATGATAGATCTGTGGAGAAAATTGAAAGGGAATGTACATGACACCCACACAAATATTGACTATGTATTAGGACACAAAAACCCCCACAATCAAAGACAAAAAAGCATAAATAGTAAACATGTCCTTTTCAAACCACAAGGCAACAAAAATTACAATGATAGACAATCAAATGAGATCAAAGAAATAATTAATAATTTCATCAAAGAAAATTATAATGATGAGACAGCATACCAAAATTAATGGAATGCAGCCAAAGTGGTATTGAGGGGAAATTATATATTTATAATTGCTTAATTAGTAAAATAGAAAAAAAAAAGAGATCAATATATCGGACATGCAACTAAAAAAGATGGGGAAACAACACATTTAAAATTCTCAATTAAACATCAAATTGAAAATCCTGAAAATCAGAGGAGAGATTAATAAAATTGAAAATAAGAAATCACTGAACTAATAAATAAAACTAGAAGCTGGTTTTATAGGGAGAAATAGGATCATACACTATGACCAGGTAAAAATTTATATTAGGAAGTCAGAGATAGTTCAATATTAGGTAAACTATTAGCATAATTGACCATATCAAAAACAAAGCTAACAAAAATCATAATTATCTCAATAGATGCAGCAAAAGCTATTGGCAAAATATAGCACCCAATCCTAGTAAAAACACCAGAGAGCAAAGGAATAAATGGAGCTTACTTTTTTAAAAAGTAATTTTTGTCTAAAATCATCAGCAAGCATTTTCTGTAACAGGGATAAGCTAGAAGCCTTTCTAATACAATCAAGGATGATGGAAGATTGCCCATTATCATTTCTGTTATTTAATATTGTACTACAACTGTTAGTTACAAGAATAAGAGGAGAAAAAAGAAATTAAAGGACTTAGAATAGGTAATGAGGAAACAAAATATCAATATTTTCATATGTTATGATGGTATACTTAGAAAATCCTTGAAAATCAACTAAAAACTATTTGAAATTATTAACGACTTTGGCAAAGATATAAAATAAATCCACATAAATCATCAGCATTTCTATATATTACAAATAAATTCCAGCAGCAAGAGATAGAAAGAGAAATTCCATTTAAAATAACTATAGATGATTTTAAAAAAATACTTAGGAGTCTACCTACCAAAAGAGACTCAGGAACTATGTGAACACAACTATAAAACTCTTTTCACAAATAAAGTAAGATCTAAACAAATTGGATTAATATTAATTGCTTATGGGTTGACTAAGCCAACATAGTAAAAATTGTAATTCTACCTAAATTAATATATTTATTCAATTCTATATGAATATATCACCAAAAATCATTTTATAGAACTAGAAAAAAATAATAAAATTGATTTGGAAAAACAAAAGTTCAAAAATATTGAGGGAATTAATGCCAAAAGGAAAAAGAAATGCAAAAGAAAGTTCTAGACATACCAGACTTCAAACTGAATTATAAGGCAGTAATTATCAAAACAATCTAGTACTGGTTAACAAATAGAGTGGTAGAAGAGCAGAATAGATCAGGCATGAATTATGTTATAGTAAATTACCATAGTAATCATAGTAATTTTGGATAAATCCAAAGGTTCAAGCTTTTGGAACAAAAACTCATTATTTGACAAAAAAAAAAAAACTGTTGGGAAAACTAGCAAACAGTAAGACAAAAACTAGTTATGGATCAACATCTGACACCATAATCCAAGACAAAATCAAAATGAGAATGTGATTTACACATTAAGAGTGATACTATAAAGAAACTAAGAGCATGGAATAGTATTATCTGTCAGATTTACAGATAAAGGAAGAAGTCAGTACCAAAGAAGATATAGAGAACATTACAAAATGGAAAATAGATCATTTTGATTATATAAAATTAGAAAGATTTTGTGCAAAAAAACAAAACAAAACAAAACAATGCAACAACAACAAAAAAAAAAAAAAAAAAAAGGAAAGCAGAAAATTGGGGTGGGGCTAGATTTGCAACAAATATCTCTAATAAAGGCTGGAGTAAAGGAGCTATCCTCAAAGACAATTTGTGAAGACCAGAAGTAAAACCTGATCTCTCAAGGCTGGAGTGAAGTGCAAATACCTCCAGGCTAACTATAGAATCAACAAACAATGAGTCTCAGGGGTAAATGTGTCAGAAAGAAAGAAATCACAGCTTTACAAACTTTCATCTCAAACCAGTTGATAAGTAGGGAGGAAAATAAGAGAGTAAGGGGTGGGTTCTGATAGTTGACTGGAAGAGGACCAAGAGACTTTCCACTGTGGAGGCTGTTGGCACACAGCTGTGCTGAGCAGATGTTCTAAGCCTGCCTGCTTCTTTGGAGAGAAGGACCTAGCACATATCTGATAAATGCAGTAATAAAGAAGTGGGGATCCTGCTGGCTGGGGGACTTGCAGGAGAACAGACTTCCTGATTTCAATTTGGGGCAGAGTACAGCTATGGTACAGCTATGGTTTACGGCCACTGGAGGAACCACAGAGAACAAAATCATTTGCAGGAAAGTGTGCCTGGGGCTCCTCACCCTGGTTTAAGAGTAGAGAGGAGATCCCATGGCGGGTCCTAAGACAAACCTCATAAATTGGCAGTAAGAAGGACCTGAAATGTGGGACATCATTCTTCACACCTTGGGACTATAACTCGATCACAGTCATAGCTGTTAAAAACAAAACAAAAATAAAAATGAGTCAGCAAAAGAAAAAGAAATCAACTACATAGTTACTGTGAGGATGGAAAAAGCTCTGGGTTCATATTCAGGGGAAGATAATAGAGCTAATAAAACCATTCCTTTTTCAATGAGAAATATCATATAGTCCCAAGCATAGAAAAGAGTTCTTGAAAAAACTTTAAAAGACTCTAAAAATCAATTAAGATCTATCAAAGAGAATTTAGGGGAAAAAAATAAGAGCAATCCAAGAAAATCACAAAAAATTATGAAAAGAAAGTCAACCATGTGAAAATAATCAAAAACTTCCTTTTAAATTTTATTTTATTTTAAAAAATAGTATGAGAAAAAAAGAAAAATAGAAAAGAAATACAAAACAAAAAGGAGCATTGTCATGTGCCCAGAAAAACATCAGGGAGGATTCAAAATATATAACAAGTTACTAATTCAAGAAAATACATCAGAAGCAATTATTTATATTCATGTGTGTCCATATTTTCTTTACTTCCCTATAAATTGGAAGATCAAAAACATAAGAAAGAAAACAATTCTTTGAAAACTACAATTGGGTAAAGAGTTAACTGTCCCAATTTTTTTGAAAAAAAAAAAAAAGAAGAAGAAACATATCACAGTGCATGGCAATTGAATGCAAGAGTGTGATGGTGATCTATAATCATCTATAATCTATAATCCCTTCTACAGGAGACATTAAGGTGAGTACCTTTTGAGTTTGGGAGTTCTGAGCTACAATGGGCTATGCCATTCAAATATCCACACTAAGTTTCAACATTGATAGAGTCATCAGGAATTAGTGAGGGGAAGGATGTACCACATTAATTAAAGAGTGCAAAGCCATCAAATTCAGAAATGGAGCAGGTCAAAGTTGCCATTCTAATCCATGGTGGGATTATGCTGTGAATGACACTGTATTCTCAGGACCTAGTCTTTAAAAAAAATAAAAGAGAGTATAATATAAGTTGTGATAGTTATATACTTGTGCTCCTGCTCTTTCATATAGCTGGATAACATGTCAGGAAAATTCTAGTGAAAACTCTTGCTTTAGAAGTTTGTTGGCAAAAGTCTATAGTGGCTGGTTAGTGTGATTTAGGTTCTGATTTTAGAAAATGAAGTTTACATTGGACAAAAAGCCATCATTACAAATTGCCTGATCTTTGATTCCTTTTGGTAAAAGTCAAAAGATCAATTGTTAATTCCAGAAAGGAGAAGGGAGGTGTAGGGTAGAGAAGGGTGGAACCTGCTACAGAAGAATCTGAATGATATAGCGGAATATAAAATAAATCAGATACAAAAGATAACCAGAGGTTATAAAGCAGGAAGGTACAATGGAAATAAATAACATTGGACATTCCCCACCTTTGATATGAATTGTCTGTATGATCTTGGGCAAATAATTTTCTTCCTATATAAACTTAAAGGTCTGTTGCAGTTCTAGAAAAAGGATGCTGTGAAAGCTACACATCACTCTAAAGTGAATGGGAAAAGGTGGGGGGAAATGGGAAAAGGATCTGACTCATAACACTAAGTATCTCAGAGAATAGTGATAGTTGTGCTCATAGCCCTATCTCTCTTTCCTAAAATGTGAACACAATTTGGTCTGGATTACTTTGATTGAAGACACATCATAAAGTCCTTTTAAAACTAAGTTTAAGTCAAGAATGGAGGTAGAGGAAAACTTGTGGTTCAACCTGGAATGGAGCATCCAACTTGATTAAATGGTTTTCATTTTAATATATGCATATTTTTAGGTTTTGATTTCCTTTTGAACCCTCAGATGGAGGAAATAAGCACAAAGTGTTTATTTTCATACTTGAAATGTATTTCAATCAAGAATTCAAAGCAGGTTGTTTTCCTAATGAATTTCAGAGCTGGGGAAAAAATACATACCAGTCATTCAGCATCATGTTATCTCTACCCATGATTACTTCTTCTTGGAAGAGATCATCATTTAATGTCAATAAATAAGAGGCAGAAATGGAACAATTTTGTTACTATCTTGCTAAATTGATTTTTTTTCCTGAGGCAATTGGGACTAAGCAACTTGCCCAGGGTAACACAGCTAGAAAGTGTTAAGTGTCTGAGGTTAGATTTGAACTCAGATCCTCCTGACTTAAGGGCTGGTACTCTATCCACTGTGCCACCTAGCTGTCCCCAGTTAATATACATTTAATAGAAGTTGATGGTTTAATGTAATACCCTCTTTTTTGTTACTCTGCATGTTGGAATAGTTTCATTTATTGAAGAATACATTTGTAATAATTAAAAAAACAAAAACAAAGTGTTGATCCAATCTATAGGGTCATATGACTTTATACTCATCCGGAATTTAAGGAGGCTCAGGACCACATTTGTTACTTCCAACATCTTCACGGAAAATATTTCTTTAAAAGCATGATAGAGAGAAAGAATGTGTAAAATACACATTTCAGGATATGGGCCTGTATAAGATCTGTCTTTAGAATGAGAATGGCTTTAGAAATAGCAAGATGCTGGGTTTTTCCCAGCTACTAGGAGATGATTTGGTATAAGAGCTTAGAATAAAAAACATATCACCTTACTATTACCAAGCAGTTTTCCTCTGCAGACTTAAAAGCACTACATTGTTCATCACCCATTCATTTAAACACTGTGAGGTAACTCAAGGTTGCCATCATCACTCCCATTTTACAAGAGTACCTGAAGAACAGAGATTCCCAAATTGCATGTAAAATCCTCTTTTTCTCTTCTAGTCTGAGCCATGGAAATAATCATTTCTACATGGTGTTTCTTCAAGTTCAGAATAGGGAGGATTCTGGGAAGATGGCAGAGTAGGTTGGTAAATTTCAAGCTCTCCAGATTTCCCCCACAAATAGAAAAAATTTGCACCTCAGGGTGAAAATAAACTAGTGAAAAATCAAGACTTAGAACAGAATTGAGGTCCTCCAGATACAACCTGAGAAGATCTGAAGAAAGGCCCCTGGCTGGGAATTAACATGTATGAAATGCAAACAGCTCTGGGCTTGCCCTGTAGAAACATCAAGAGGGGACCCCTCAGGCTGACCCCTTGGGTTAGCTGGGTGTGGCTGAAGCCTCAGCAGAAACCACTGAGACTTTCACCTTTCAGACAATTTGGGAAATCAGGTTTGACTCCCAGAAAACTGAGCAAACCTCCACTAATTGAAAATGCTAGGCCCCACTGTGCTGCTGAGTGAGCAGGAACCAGCACCTGGTGAGTGAAGAATCAGTGAGGCAGGGGCACTGCTGGCTGTGGGTACTTGCAGAAAGATGGAACTTTTGGTTTGGGGTTGCTGGTCAGAGGGGAAAGCTGAAGGGAAGTTTAAGGTACCTCCCCATGATTAGAGGTACTTACACTAATATACTAATATTTCTTATTATGAACCAGACAAGAAGAAAGAACCCCATTACTGAAATGTATCACAGGAACAGGGAACAGGGAAGACTGGGATTCATCTTCAGAGAAAGACACTTTAATAAAAAAAAATAATAAAAGCTTCTGTCCCAAAGAGTAATATAAAATGGCCCCCTGCCCAGAGAGAATTTATAGAAGAACTCAAAAAAGAATTCAAAAATCAAATGAGAGGCACTGAGGAAACAAATTAAAGAAAAAATGTAAACTACTCAAGAAAAACAAAAAGCTTATGAAAAAAAAAAGTTAACCAACTAGAAAAAAAGGTACAACATTCTCAAAGATGAAAATAATGCTTTGAAAATTAGAATTGGGTAAGGGGAAGGCAGTGAATCTATGAGAGACTAAGAAATAGCAAAACAAATTATAAAGAATGACAAAATAGAACAGAATGTGAACCATCTTATAAGAAAAATGATAGCTCTGGAGAATTCATCAAGAAGAAAAAAAAAATAAGAATAATTAGACCACCAGAAAGTTGTGACCAAAAAGAACCTTGACAGAATAATGCAGGAAATAATCCAAGAAAATTGTCCTGGAGTGATAGAACATGGGAGAGAGTAGAAATAGAAAAAAATCCATGGATCATCACCTCAAAGAGGTGTGGAAAACACACAAGGATATTATTGCCAAATTTCAAAAAACCCAGATCAAAGAGAAAATTTTGCAAGAAAAAAGAAAAAAAAAACAATTCAAATATGCTGGAATTACAATTAGAATTGTACAAGACTTATAAGCAACTATAATAAAAGACTTCAAGTCCTGGAATCATATCTATAGATAATGAAAACTAAGCCTGTACATTGACCCCCACTTAACACTGAAGACCAAGATAAGATCAAAATGGCTTCATGATTTAGGCATAAAAAATGAGATTATAAATAAATTAGAGGAACACAGGATAGTTTATCTCTCAGACCTGTGGAAGAGGAAGGAATTTATGACCAAAGAAGAACTAGAGATCATTACTGATCACCAAATAGAAAAAAATGATTATATCAAATTGAAAAGTTTTTGTACAAACAAAACTAATGCAGACAAAATTAGAAGGAAAGCAATAAACTGGGAAAATATTTTTACAGTCAAAGGTTCTGATAAAGGACTCATTTCCAAAATATATAGAGAATTGACTCTAATTTATAAGAAATCAATCCATTCTCCAATTGATAAAGGGTCAAAGGATATGAACAGATAATTTTCAGATGAAAATGAAACTATTTTTACTCATATAAAAAGGTGTTCCAAATCATTATTGATCAGAGAAATGCACATTAAGACAACTCTGAGGTACCACTACATACTCTCAGATTGGCTAAGATGACAGGAAAAGATAATGAAAATGTTGGCGGGGATGTGGGAAAAACTGGGACACTGATGCATTGTTGGTGGAGTTGCGAACAGATCCAACCATTCTGGAGAGCAACTTGGAACTATGCTCAAACAGTTATCAAACTGTGCGTATCCTTTGATCCAGCAGTGTTACTTCTGGCTTATATCCCAAAGAGATTTTAAAGGAGGGAAAGGGACCCAGGTGTGCAAGAATGTTTGTGGCAGCCCCCTTTGCAGTGGCTAGAAGCTGGAAATTGAATGGATGCCCATCAATTGGAGAATGGCTGAGTAAATTATTGTATATAAATGTTATGGAATATTACTCTTCTGTAAGAAATGACCAGGAGAATAAATACAGAAAGGCCTGGAGAGACTTACATGAACTGATGCTAAGTGAAATGAGCAGAACTCAGGAGATCATTGTACATGACAATGACAAGATTATATGATGATCAATTCTTATAGAAGTGGCTATGCCTCTTAGGCAATGAGAGGATCTAAATCAGTTCCAATTGATCAGTGTTGAATAGAACCAGCTACACCTAGTGAAAGAACACTGGGAAATAAGTGTAGACTACATCATAGCATTTACACTCTTTCTGTTGTTCTTTGTTTGCATTTTTGTTTTTCTTCCCAGATTATTTTTATCTTCTTTCTAAATCTAATTTTTCCTGTGCAACAAAATAATTATATAAATATGTACACATATATTGTATTTAACACATACTTTAACATGTTTAGCACGTATAGGACTATCTGACATCTAGGGGAGGGGATGGAGGAAAGGAGGGGAAAAGTTGGAACAAAAGTGTTTGCAAGGGTCAATGTTGAAAAATTACCCATGCATATGTTTTGTCAATAAAAAAAACTAGATCTGTGGCCAAAAATATCATATCCAACAAAATTATCTATAATCCTGAATGAGGAAAAATGTACATTCAGTGAACTTGCAGATTTTCAGGACTTTCTATCAACCAAATCTGAACTTAACAGAAAATTTAATATATCAGAGCTAATATGAAAGATCAATTTTAAGAATCTTAACATGGACAAACTGTTTAAACATGGATAAATTATTTGTTTTTTTAAAAATATATGTGTGTGTGTGTGTGTGTGTGTATACATGTCTATATATGAGATTCACATCAACAATAGGATAGTTCAAAAGAAAGATTGGTAGAGTTAAGGTAAAAATAACAATCACATTTTACAAATGAGATGCAGAGGAAGAATAGACATAGGGGCAGTAGAGAGAGGAGGAGGTCTTGTAGTTCTGAAAACCTACTTACATTGGGAATGGGTTCAATAGGTAACACCACATATATACCATGAAGGGTATAGCAACCTCCAAAATCTATAAAGAAATAAGGGGGGAGGGATCTGTGAATGTTGAAACAAAGGGTGAGAGAAGACAAGGAAGGGATCTTTGGGTGGGGGGAGCCCCCCTAAAAGCCAAAATATGGAGCAAAATTTAATTAAAGAGACAGCAAGGATATGAAAGCCTTATGTGGGTATGTTAGGTGGGTGTGGGTATGAGCGTATGTATGTATCTATATATCTATATTTGTATACATAAATATATATTTTCTTAAATATAGCCTACTTGGGAATTGGGGGGAAGGGAGGATGAAAGAGGTTAAAAAAAAAGAAGTAAATAAGGTGAGCAGCAGAGAACCAAAGAAAAATTTACAAGGAAATAAAGAAAAAAATGGTCATTCAGGAACATAGTTTCTTCTATATATATATATGTGTGTGTGTGTGTGTATGTGTGTGTGTGTGTGTGTGTGTGTATGTATACTTTCTTGATCGATAATTTGTTGTAATATATTTTAACCCCTTCCTGATGTTCTGCTGGGCACATAATAATGCTCTCTTTTGTTTTGCTTTATTTTGTTTTGTTTTTCTTTTCTGTTTTCTTTTTTTATTACAATTTTTTCAAAGAAAAAAATCCACAAAAAACAGGGGGAAATCCCAGTTAAAAAAAAGTTCAGAATGATTTTTTTAAATAAGCAGAGAAAATGCTTATTTAAACAGCAAATAAATATAATACTGATAATTATTGATAATTATATGGCACTTTAACATTTGCAATATACTTTGTATACATTATCTGTTTGATTCCTGTAACAACAATGAGCGGGTGGAACTCTTATGTGAGGGAATTGCTATTACTCCCATTTTATAGATGAAAAAACTGAATATCAAAAAGATTAAGTGTCTTGCCTCTGATCATATAGCCATAAAGTATCTACATATAATTATGATGGAATATTATTTACTATAAGAAATGATGAGCAGGATGGTTTCCAAAAAATCTAGGAAGATTTATGTGAACTGATGAGAACTAAAGTGATCAGAGTCAGAAGATTATTATTCATAGAGACAACAATATTGTATGATGACCAACTACAAATTATTTAGCTATTCTCAGCAATATGATGATACAAGAACTTAAGAAAAATGCTATCCACCTCCAAAGGAAAAAAACAGGTGGAGTTTGAATACAGATCAAAGCAAACTTTTAAACTTCATTTTTCTTTCTTTATTTTTGGTCTGTGATCTTTTTTTGCAATATGACTAATATGGAAATATGTTTTGCATAATTTCATTTTATGTCAAAATGCTTGCCTTCTCAAGAAGGAGTGAAAAAAAGGGAAGGAATTTAGAACTCAAAAATTATTTTTAAAATAGTTTAAATTGTTTTTATGTATAATTGAGAAAAGCAAAATAAAAACATTCTATAAAAAAAGAAAGTGTCTGAAATATAATTCAAACCATCATTTTCCTAACTCCAAGTCAAGTGTTCTATCCACTATGCCAGTCTTATTTTTAAAGAGAAACCTAATAGCCATTTGGCTTTTGACTCACCTTCATAAAAATGTATAGTGTTTAAAACCAAAGAGACCAGCTTCACAGTTGTTAAAATACAGCCCCTTTATAATCGTTTCCCCACACACACAATTTTCTGAGCAGTGGTGTGGAACACCATGAATTGTGTGCATTATCATGATTTTCATGAGCCAAATTCTGGTGATACCAGTTGCAATTGAAGTAGAATGACAATTGTTGCTGGCCTGCATTAAAATTTTCCTTTCTAATGGTGTTAGACTGGCAAATGCTGGACTACCATTGTATGTCCACTCTCTGATCTTCCCTTCTCACTGTAATCTTTCTACAACTTATCAAAATACGCCTGAAAATAGGATCCTGATTTAGAAATGATTTTGTCAACTACATTTTTATAGGTAATAATAAAAATGGAAAAGAATCCACAAGATGGAAAGTGACACTATTTATTAACAATTTTTAAAAACTAAATCTGAAGAAAATGTCTTTGGCAAAACTCTAATACACCCAGTACTTGATGGTGAAGTCATACATTAAGTAATATAGGTTAATGGAGTATACCAAGTCATGTGCTTTTGAAGATCTTCCTACTCTCTCTCTCTCATGAACATTTTAAAATTTAACTGTATGGTATTATCAACACATTAATGAATAGGGAAGTCCTTAGGGGAAAGATGTGGCAATTCTGTAATAACTTTAAAAAGAAAGCTATATGATTAAAAAAAAATCTTGTGATAGAAGGGATCTCAGTAGCCATAAAGTTTTATTTTTCCTTTATAGATGAGGAAACTAAGGCCCATCGAATTAAGAAACTATCATAAGATTCTACTTCCTTGACCCTCTCCCTATGGGGAAAAAAAAGAAAATTATATCCTAAAATCTATATCTCATGCAAAATTAAATATACTTAAGTTTATTTTTATCATGAAGGAGATAGCATAATACTTCAGAAAAAGTCCTCACTTTGGAGTTAAAAGATCTAGGATCAAATTTTGCCTCCATTATTTATGGTCTATATGATCTTGGTTAAGTCACATAATGTCCCTACTTCTCAATTTCTTCACTTGTAAAATGGAGGAATTGAATTAAAATAACCCCCAGGTTACTTTTTTCTTCTAGTAAAAAAAAGTATATATACATATATCTAGATGTTTAGATATATCTGTACACACACACACACATACACACACACACACACATCTTTCTTTTCCTCCTCAACAAATACATTGAATTTTCTTAAAATAAATGAATATCATAAGTGAATGTGACCATACCTTTGAAACAGAATAATTTCAGAGTAAAATACTAACACAAATCAAAAAGAACCTCTCATTAAGGAGGATGGACACCAACTTCAGGGACAAAGAACAACAAACTAGGTTCCACAGCAAATATGGGCATCATTCAAACAATGAGGAAAACAAAAGAAGGTCAGCTTGACTGAGTTCAAATAATTGTGAGACGTTGGTAATCAAAGGTTTAGTCTTGCAAATTAATATTGCTTTCTTCTCTTGGAGTTGGCTAAACCAGATACAAGAATCTGTAGAGTTTGATAAATATAGTGACCAGGCTGTAAAACACATAAGTACAGTTCTGTAGTTTAAGAAAGAAGAAACATTTTCTGGTTTTTTTAATAATAGTTTTTTATTTTCAAAATATATGCAAAGATAGTTTTCAACACTCCCCCTTGCAAAACCTTGTTTTCCAAATTTTTCTCCCTTCATTTCTCCTATCTCCTTCCCTAGATGGCAAGTAACCCAAACATGTGCAATTCTCTTGTATATATTTCCACAATTATCATGATGCACAAGAAAAATCAGATCAAAAAGGGGGAAAAGAGAAAGAAAAAAAAAAACAAGCAAACAACAAAAATGGTAAAAATACTATGTTGTAACCCACATTCAGTAACCCACTGGATGCAGATGGCTCTCTCCATCACAAGTCTATTGGAATCGGCCTGAATCAAGGAGGAAACATTTTTAAAGATTTTTTTCAGTCTCAACATGATGTCAATAGCAATTTTTCTATCTAATCCAATGAACATCTAATCATGGATCACTATGCACAAAGAATTGTATAACTACTATCCTTGTCTGTCCTTCAGTATAAAAAGGACCAATGTTTATCACAAGGGACGTCTTAATTTGCACATGAATTGGATTTAAGTGAGGCAGAGTTGCACAAAGTTGGCAGTCTCACTCTCTCTTCCAGAATAATTGAGTCCAGTGGAAAGACAAAAATCAGAAAGACTGACAAAGGTCCAGAATGTGGTAGGTAACCCTGGTATCTTCGATGTCTGCTCAAGCTCTAAGCACTCCACAGAGCCTTCATAAGTGTTGTGACAAATTGTTCTCCTCCACCCATTCTATCAAGGGAAATCTTCATGTGTTTGGAGTAGACATTCTTTTAACTCACCAACAGGGTTGGGGTCTATCATTTACTCTCAACCTGGTTTAGCCTGGCTGTGAAAATGGTTTTACCATGCTGTAGCCACTGTGCATGCTTCTTGGAGCCATGGGGGAGACTACAACTGTTACTATTACTACAATGACTACTACTATCACTACTGATGCTACTACAACAGATGATAGATGTTTAGATAGACAGACAAATAGATAGATAGATAGATGGATGGATGGATAGATAGATAGATAGATAGATAGATGATAGATGATGTATGGATAGCTAGCTAGATAGATGGATAGATGGATGGATGGATGGATGGATAGATAGATAGATAGACAGATGATAGATGATGTATGGATAGCTAGATAGATGGATAGACAGATAGATAGATGGATGGATGGATGGATGGATGGATAGATAGATAGATAGATAGATGATAGATGTTGGATGGATAGCTAAATAGCTAGATAGATAGATGGATAGATAGATGATGGATGGATAGATGGATGGATAATGACACAATGAAGTACTTTACAAACATCTCATTTTACTCACAACTATTCTGGGAGATAAGGCTATTATTGTCTCCATTTTACAGATGAGGAAATAGAGGCAGACAGAGTTCAAATCATACACAGCTATTAAGTGTCTGAGGTCATCTTTGAACTTGTCTGCCTGATTCCAGGTCCAGTGCTCTGGAGAATAAGCATTTGTTAAGGGCTTACTATGTGCAAGGCACTATGCTTAGAGCTTTACAAATAGCTTATTTCTTCCTCACAACAACCAAAGGGAGTAGGTGCTATTGTCATCTTCATTTTACAGTTGGAAGCTAGACTTGAGGCCCACAGCTACACCCTCCACTGTGCTTCCTAGCTGTCTCTAATAGTGCTAGAGGTATTACAAGGAAATGAAAAAGTGTCTCTACTTTATGCAGTCCTTATTCCGGCAAGGTGGGGAAATACAAAATGTAAGATTGTATCATCATCATCATCATTGTATCATTATGTACCTGATGATTTGATGAAAGAGCATAAAATTACAAATCTAGAGTGATAAAGGACCTTACAAGTCATTTCTTTTACAGATGAGACCCAACCAAGTTAAGGGACTCGCTCAAAATATATTTAGTTATTGTACTGTTTCACATGGTTGTGACTCTTCATCACTCCATTTGGGACTTTTTTGGCCAAGTAATTGGAGTGATTTTCCATTTCCTTCTCCAGCTTATTGAGATTAAATGGTTTATAGTTATAGTTATACAGCTAGTATCTGAAGTTGAGTTTAAATTCAGTTCTTCCTGATTCCAGGCCATGTGCTCTATCCAATTTATATAGCTCTGGAAAAGATAGCAATAATTTTAAGGTCTCCTGACCTTAGGGTGTTTCTATTCCAACAATCTATTGTTGGTTCTAAAGTCCTCTGGCTTTGGAATCTCTGACCCTGAGGTCCCCTTTCCCCAACCTATTGTTCTAACAATCTGTCTCTCAACAAACATCACTGCCTATTGGTCAGTAATAACGAAATTCTTGAGACCACTCCTTGGTTCTACCCCTATAAATAAAATTATTATATCTAAAACATGAAGGACTAGATAAATGTATCTTTTTGCTTGTTTCTTTGCTAAATTCTCTTGGAATTTAGACTGCTTCAATTGGTGTTATTATTACAATAAACTTTGCCCCTTGACTTGGATATGGTTCAAGCCTGCAAATTCTTTTTGTTTTCCTGAGGCAACTGGGATTAAGTGATTTGCCCAGGATCACACAGCTACTGTGACCCCCAATCTTTTGAGGTCCCTTTCCAATCTCAACACAATGTGCCACCTAGTTGCACAAGGTCATAGAGGTAATAAGTATCAAGAGAGAACATTTGCTTCTTGATAGATAATTAAAGGCTTCCCATAGGAGGTGGTAGATGAGCTGAACCTTCCCAAAGCATTTTGCCATCATTGCTGAATTCATGGACGAATATTGTGACTTAAAGGTAGCAGGATATAGGAACCATGAAGGGACATCATACTCATAGTCTGGAGGCCTGAGATCATGCCCTAGAATTCCATAGAGATGTGGATCTTGAGCTTATTCTTTTCCCTTGTCAGAAAGATGTCCAACCTGCTATTATCTGGTATAACCAAGTTCCAGAGTATCCAGTTTTGTATAGAGTGGAACTCTTGATGAGCCTCCATTGTCTATCTTCAAACCTCTGAGTGTCTTTAAACAAGCTTCCAGATATTGATTAACATTTTTTAGGTCTGAGACCCATTCTGCCAGATGCATTCCATCTGGCTCTTCTTTGATCCCTCCAAACTCCTAAATTCTTCCTGGTACTTCCCCTCCTCCTCTGGGAAACTCCCAAGGTTGTATATCTCCTATTTTTAAAAATCTGCTCATGATGAAGATCTTTTGCTAAGTCCTCTCTAGGACTAAGCCTGCTATGAGGTACTCTCTGTTTCCCTCCTCATAGTGTTTTCCCTTTAAGGGTGTCTTTCTCCTTAGTCTAACTAACTATGGTTAGTCTGCTAAACTCTTCTATGGATCTAACTTGCCAGTAAATAGCATACTTGGGTCTCATAGCATATTCTTTTAATAGATTTTTTCCAAACTCCTTTCCTTAATAATCCTATTGCTCTCCCAACTCTGTCCCATATTTGCCACTCCTGGTGCCTATTTTACCTCTTCGTTTTGTCTGTAACCTCTTCTCCTAAATAACCCTACCTTTTGGCAAAGAGAATGGCCATTGTAAACTTGTCTCATGTTTATTTCAGACTAGTGATCTTATCAATAGGATCATGGATCAGCCACCTAGGCTCTGCAAAATAGAAATGTATGTAGCTGTGACTAAATCACTTTATTTCCTTGAGCCTCTGTTTCCTCATTTGCAAAATGAGATTTGACAAGATGCCTTCCAACATTCTTACCAATTCTCAAAGTTTCTGGGCTTTGAAGCTATGATTCACAGCTCGCCCCCACCCTTTTATTCAAATGAGGAGTCTCAGAGTATGTGAATAATCCATTCCCTGTTCATTCAAGTTCCACAGCACATCTGTGTTCATACGCCCACCAATCCCTCCTGCCAATAGAGCTCAATATATCCCTTAAACATTGAACTGAAAATAACTTTTTTCCTATTGAACAAGCTTAAAGAAAGGGAATCAGCTGTGAAAGAATATGGCCTTTGTCAAGCCTACCTAAAGAGGCACAAAGTCACCTAAACAGATTTCAATGCATGGTCTTTTAAACAAGTTACGCTACCAGTGTAGTGGTTGCATGCTAATAAAACACCCATGACAAAACACAAACATTTTTATTTATGGGGGGAGGGAGGGAAAAAAATCATAATAATAATTAATTTTTTTTAACTGGGAAGAAAGTGACTCATAAGCAGGTAGGCAAAAACCAGATAATGTTCAGCTCTGAGAAGTCTGCCTCTACTACTACGTCAGTAATTCAGTCTTATCCAACAATAGTCTCATTCAAAATTCTAAGCTAGAAAATTTCCTCTACCCCCCCACTGACATCCACTCTCTAAGTAAATTGGATTAAAATTTCATCAGTTCTTAAGGAAAAAAAAAACCTAATGGCTTGTTTTTAATAGTGTATAGGTCTATTCATACTTATTCATCATGTCCCTCCCAATTAATTTAAAGTTTAGTAACCTTTACTAAAAGCCAAATGCTTAATATCTCTTCAAATCATCAGACATTCAAGTACCTACAAAATCAAGACTACTATATCGTTATTTTTGTTTAACAAAAACAATAGTTACGTCTTTTTTTTCCAAAGGAAAAGTGATGGAGGCAATAAGGATTGATCTTTTTTAAATAATCATTTGTAGCAGTAGAAAATTAAGATGCATAGCTAAGACCCCAGCACAGAGGGTTTCACAGGCAAATCTGAAGATAGGATCACCTATCTAATAACCTTTAAAATGATCATTTCTAGGTCTCCTTAAGAAGTAGCAATCATAGTACAGAATCTAATTCTTCATAGATGAGTAGGGACTAACTCAACAGATGCACAGAGATGCACTAGTTTCTGTCAAATGTGACTAAAAGATAAATCCCTACATCTTCTGCAACACTGGTCATACTTTAGAAAAGTGTTACATTGAAAAACAACACTTTTTCAACAGAATCCCAGTTGAGGTTGACATTTTCTTCTTCTCTTTCTTTATTCTTCTCCATAGGGAATGGAGAGAAAAGAGTGTTCACATGATTTCATCCTCATGGAAGAACATTTTCGTTGTTGCTCCAAAAAGATTTTCTCACCCATAGACAGATGCAATATTCAAATCACTAGTAGTTTTAAGATTTTTTTAAAGTACATTGTGCTGCAAGGCAACTTCTCTGCAGGGATCAATAATGAAAAGAAGGAACCTAAATACCCCCAACATTTTAAAAGGAGCACTTTTTGTGGTAGCAAAGGACAAAAAATAAAATAAATGCCCTTTTAACTAGGGAAGGACTAAACATCAATGTAATGAAACATGACTATGATGTAAGAAATAATAATCATGATTCAGAATTATACGAACTGATACACAGTGAAGTAATCCGAACCAGGGGAAAAAAGATATATGATTACAACAATGTGAGTGGAAAGAACAAAACAACTGTATCTGAAAACTGCAGAACTTGACAAAGTTTGGCCCTAAAGAGACACATTTCTTTCCACACTCACTCTCCCTGCTCCTTTCTAGAAGCAGGGAACCCTGGGTATTTGCACACAAATAACATCAGACCTTTTTGTTTAAGGATTTCCAGAACATTCTTCTTCTTTTCTTCATACTTCACACTTCTAAGGTCAGGCTCTCTGGGATCCAGTGGGGACAGAAATATGATAGGAAATAAAGATAGAGTAAAAACAAAATATATCAATAAAATTATTTTAAAATAGGATCTGGGACATCTATTCTGATTTGTAATTGTCGTCTTGCCTATAGAGTTTACTTTTAAAGACTTCATCTCTCCCATTAGTATTGAGGTAGGTGATCCAAATCCCTGAACAACTCACACATCAGGGCTGTAGCTTTAAAAGCTTGAAAGCCAACATAAATGGATTCAAGTTGGCTCAGGCCTGTAGAAAAACACTGGATTCATATGGAGAAGGAAGGGCAAGAGAAAAACAGAAACTGGAAACCAATTCACACATAATTTGACAAAGGACAAAGAAAACAATTAGAAGGATAATGATTGGTACACTTAATTGACATAATAATCCTTGAGAACCTTAGCGCAAAATGGCAAGAAAACTATGACTCTAGATGGCTTAGATGACATAACTGACATAAGAGCAAAGACTTAGGGCTGAGAGGCCCTAAATCAAATTCAACTGCTTCATTTTATAGATGAGAAGATGGGAGGAGAGGGATTAATAAACTTATTCAGTCACACAGAGCTAGTGATATCTGAAGTGGGATTTGAACTTGGATGTTCCTGACTTTAGTTTAGTATCTTATTCATCCCCTATGCTGCCTCTTCAACCTTACAGCTTTCGTTGAAAACATAAATACACTCTGTTTTAAGTTTCATACTGTCAAGATATAGGTCATAATGATTTCAAGCGGGCGAACGTTGAGCCCAGGCAGATAAAAAGAGGCTTAGTGACTGATGAATCAAGAGCAGGTGGAGGAAAGCAGAGTTGGAAGAACTTTATGAACCTGATGACTATGGGCTGGCCACTGGGCTTGATTTCTTATCATTAGATTAAATGACTTCTAGCTATAGATTTGTGATTGCATGAAATTCAAAGGTCTTAATCCACTTATTGACCATTTTACATCTATCACTGAATTGGACATCAAAAATGTAAAGGTGGAAGGAATCCAAGAAGTCATTTAGCCCATCCCCCTCCATTTTACAGATGAAGAAACTGAGGCTCATAAAGATGAAATAAGTTTCCAATGTTTCAGTGATCATTTTAGTGAGGGAGATCTGTGTCTTAAGATCAACAATGTCATAAATGCGAAGCCCTGAGCTAAACACTAGCTCTGTGTCTTCCTTTGCAGAATTATGGAGTCAGACTAGAAATCTCTGCCAGCACTAGGCTCTCTTTTCTCTTCCAGGTGCTTGCAAAGAGGAATAAGTTGAGGACTGCTAGATTTTATAGCTTTGGTTGATTTAAACCAGACTTTCTAAGTGATTTCCATATATCTCCATAAGGGAATTTTCTTCTAAACCAAAATTGGAAAGAGCTCCCATAAAAATGCAAGAGGGCTAAGGGGGAAAAATACCCTGTACAACTAGAGTGCTTATTGTTTATTCAATAACCTATCAGATGGTTCCATTCTAAAATATGCTTATTTGGAGTAACTAGACAATGCAGTTTCCCACTGTGACCATCTTTTCATCTTGCAAACTCAAGAAATTAAATGCTTAAAAACTTAAGTCTCCATCTTTTAAGATGGAATCATAGAGCACTCTTTTTCTTCCACAAAAGCTACAGTAAAAAGAAGCTTAAGTAAATGTTTGCAGCTACAAAAATTCTTTTGCTTTAACACTCTATCAACTTCAAAAAAGCATGAATCATTTTCAGGCAATTTAAAAAAACAAATCAAAATAAAATAAAACCACACACATTTGTTCTTGATTATGATGTTTGCCATTTTCTTGCTTGAAATGGCTGAACAAATTGTTTCTCCTGCTCTTCAAAACACAGAAGAAATAGGAAAGAGATACTATCAGGGGTGACATACCCATCATCATTTCCATTTCCACTATTAAAAATGGTGCAAGACTTTTAGAATCTTCCTTTCTTGAAAGGAAGAATTTCTGAAACCTAAGGATTTTCCCATTCACTATGGAGTTTCTTTTGTAGAAAAACTTCCTTTCTTTCTCTCTGCTGCACTCAGAAACTTGCTCCATTGAGGCCCCCAATCACAGCCAGTCTGCCACCATCCCACACGGGTCAATCACTCATTATTAAATCTAACTCACTCCATTTGAAGACATCAGGTTTCTGTTGAGTATAAGTAATTCCTGAATTATTCATATGCTGCTTGTTTGGCTTCTTGTGTAAACATAACATTCATATTTCCATAGTGTTTTGCTGTTGTTAGCCAAGCTTATATTATTTTCCTTTTTGAGACCCATTTATGTTTTGATTATAGCTGATTTACTGAAAGTTGCCATATTCCTATCTCCAAGCATTGATATTTTGGAGAAATAAATGAATATTAATTTGAAAATCCAACCTATAAATAAACATTTTCATGAGAAAAATTTATTGTTTAATATTTTTCTTCCTTATACTCAGCAGTTGCTTGGGTTTTTTTTTTTTTTTTTTTATTCTGAGTATAATGTTTGTTTTGTTTTTTGTGGTGTCTGAGCCTTTAATTCTGTAAAGAAAACATAAATAATGGGAGTGAAGTTTACAGACAAAATAAAACATCAGCCTCAAAATATTCACGACCAACACAATTTTGATTAAAGAAAGAACTCTGATTTTTAATAGTTTTGATCATTAAAAAAGTTTAAACCTGCATAGCAATCATTTCAAAAATAATTATTTAATGTTCCATAATTAAACTGTACACAACCTAGTCTTGGGACACAGAAGCCTGTGAGGTGAGTTTGCAGTCCAGTGCAATCAATCCCAGGAGCAGGGAGTCAATTTCCCCTTGGCCATTTAGTTCTGTTCGTCTAAGGTTTTTTGTTTGTTTTTGTTTTGGGGCGTGTGTGTGTGTGTGTGTGTGTGTGTGTGTGTTCTGTTACTTGGCACAGTCTAGCTCCGCATGCCAGCGGATCTGCACTGGGAAGAGAGAGCAGCTTGACCCCAGTCCTTCTCCCTTCCCCTTCCCCCACTTGGCCGGACTTCCTTCTCAGAGTCGCTCAATGTCTCGGTATTTCTTCCTCAAGATGGAGACCTGGTCTTTAAAGAGAACGGGATCGAGCCTCATCTGAGAATGGCTCAGCGGCATGTAGCCAAACCAGCTGGCAAACGTGTTCATGCAGCTCTGTCTCTGGGCAAAGTGGTCCGGATCAGCCCAACGGGAAGCGCGAGAAGTCTGGAGGAAAGAAAGAGGAGGAGAATGAGGCTTTACAATGACCAAAAAAGGAGGCTGTAATTAAGAATACAGGTCAACAGGAGATCATTAAATACATCAACAACAATACTATATGATGATCAATTCTGATGGACCTGGCCTCTTCAGCAATGAGATGAACCAAATCGGTTCCAATGGAGCAGTAATGAACTGAACCAGCCACACCCAGCAAATGAACTCTGGGAGATGACTAAGAACCATTACACTGAATTCCCAATCCTTATATTTTTGTCTGCCGGCATTTTGGATTTCCTTTACAGGCTAATTGTACACTATTTCAGAGTCTGACTCTTTTTGTACAGCAAAATAATGCTTTGGTCATGTATACTTATTTTGTATTTAACTTATACTTTAACATATTTAACATGTATTGGTCATCCTGCCATCTAGCGGAGGGGCTGGAGAAGGAGGGGAAAAATTGGAACAAAAGATTTGGCAATTGTCAATGCTGTAAAATTACCCATTCATATAACTTGTAAATAAAAAGCTATTAAAAAAATAAAAAAAAAGAATATGGGTCAACACCAACTACCTAAGAGTCTACTGGAAATGTAATGATGGTGAGTGTGTGTGTTGAGGAATTAGAGATGGAGAGAATAATTTTGATGCTTCACTCTGTCACACATTATCTCATTTAAGTCTGAGAAATAGATGCTATTATTATTTACAATTTCCAGATGAAATGGCAGAGATTAAAATTACTTCCCAAAGTCACACAGCTAATAAATGTCCAGAGCAGAATTCAAACTTGAATTTTCCAACAGAACTCTAATTTAATGTCAATCAGGAGACCTGAGGGGCCACTGAATCTGAGATTTTATTTTACAGATAAGAAAAATAAGGTCTATGGAGGTTAAGTGATTTGCCCAATCACAAAGCTAGTGAAAGCAGGCAGGATTTGAATTCAGGATTTTCTAATTCCAAGCTCAGGACTCTATTCCACCTATCTGCCTAGACTTTTAGAGCTAAAAGAGATTTTCAAGTTCCTCTAATCTAACCTCTATCTATATAAGAATTCTCTTTAAAGCATACCTTGACAAGTGACCATCTAGTCTTTGCTCAAAGACTTCTAATTTGAAAGATCATTTCTATTTTGAGGGAGGGAGCCCTTCCCACTTTGAGAAAGCTTTAATTTTCAAGAAGCTTTTTCTTATATAACAGCTATCTTTCATATAGCACTTTAAAGTTTGCAAAGAGCTTTACATATATTATCTCAGAAGGAATTAAGAGATTTGCCCACAGTCAAATAACTAAATTGGAGTGTACAGGAGTCTGCCCTTGACTGAGCTAACTCAACAGATATAACCACAAGTTTTCATGTCTGCACCTGATATGCCTGAGATCCAATGCCAATCACAGACAAATGCATACAAAGGAAAGAATAACCCATTTCTCTCTTGCAAGGTATAGACTGGAAGAGATGAGTTCTTTCAAAGCTTCTGGGTTTTGCTGTTGCTGTTTTTTTGTTGCTTCACTATCAAATGAGGGTTAATGCTATTAACCATATCTCTAACTTTGGAATTACTGCATTCCCGAATTTATGTCTTACCTTTTTTAAAACAAAACAAAAAAGGTAGAGTGATTTTGCTGTTGACTTGTAGGACTCTGGCTTCAACTAGTTTGCAACCTTGACTGATATCTAAAAGTTGTAAAGCTTTTTCATCTCCCCCCACCATTTTTTTTAATGTGTGTGCTGAGGCAATTGGGGGTCAAGTGACTTGCCCAGGGTCACACAGTTAGGAAGTGTTAAGTGTCTGAGGCCAGATTTGAATTCAAGTCCTCCTGACTTTTTTAAACACATCTATTTAAAATTTTGAATTCTAAATTCTATTCCTCTCTCTCCTTGCCCTTTTTTGTAATAAGCAATCAGACATAGATTAGACACGTGCAATTATGTAAAATATTTGCATATTAGTAATTTTGTACAAGAAGATTAAATAAAAGAAAAAATTAAAGAGTAAAAATGCATGCTTCAGTCTGCATTCAATTACTATCAGTTGTTTCTCTGAAGGTGAATAGTATGGTTCATCATGAGTCCTTTGGGGTTGTCTTGGATCATTATATTGCTGAGAATAGCTAAGTCATTCACAAGTCTTCATCAAACGGTATTGCTGCTACTGTGTATAACATTCTGGTTCTATTTATTTCATTATGCATCAGTTCATGTAACTCTTTCCAGGTTTTTAAAAAATCAGATTGCTTGGCATTTCTTAACTTGTTTAATTAGCCACTACAAAAGAGCTGCTAGAAATATTTTTGTACAAATAAATCCTTCTGAAGCTTTTAAGACAGTTCACAGAATCTAAAAGCCAAATTAGGTAGAATGATAGAGTTTGGAAGATCTCATTTTGAATCATTCCTCTGCCATCCACTAGCTGTATGACCTTGGGTAAGTGACCTAACCTTTCAGTTTCAATTTTCCCATCTGTAAAAATGGAGACCATAATCACACCATCTCACGGGATTGTTGTAAGAATTAAATATGTAAAAGCACTTTGCAAATTTTAAAAATGCTAATTAAATATTAGTGATGATGATGATGATGATGATGATAAAAATGCTTTTAGAAGTTACTTCAGAGGCCCCTTACTCCATTTTATCACCAGTTTGGTGACTGAGTACTAAAACTGTTACTATTCCAGCTGACTAAAGAAAAGTAAAGGGTAAATGTGTTTGTTGTTTTCCTTATTTTTTTTTTAAGTAGGGAAACATCCATCAACAAAGATATTTCAAAACTGCTATATTGATACAAGAGTGGGTGGAAGCATCCAACCCCAAACTTCCAAGCCCACACGGTTTTGCAAGGTTAGCACTGTATCCTATCGGAAAACTTTCTTTCCCTTCAGCAAATGCTCTCTGCTGAGAAGACATTTTAAAAGTTTGTTTAATGGGCAGATTTAGTGAATGTTCATTAAGCTTGGGGTGTCTATTAAATCCCTCTAATGAGCTACCTTTTACTATCTTTTTTCTCCCACCATGACTGCCTATAGACTTCAAATTTTTTTAATGGTCTCTCATATTCAAACCATTGCTTTTTGAAACTAAAGATTTTTACATTTCTTACTCTAATTATCCTGCCCCACTGGTACCTTTACCAAATACAATCAGCTTTGCAAACAGTCATTGCCCATTCAGGATAGGAAATTATTGATCGTAGATGAGCAATAAGGATGACTGTCCTCATTAATTAACTTTTTAAGTATTTATGGAGAAGAGGAGAGGATGGCAATTTCTTTTGGGGTTAACTAAATGGGAGCTCCTTGAAGGGAGGAGCTATTATTACTTTTCTTTGTAGCTCTACTTTTTGACATGGAACATTTAAAAATTCTTATTAATGGGTGAATTTTCAGTACTTTAAAAAATGGGGGAGAGAAGGAATATCTTTAAATGGCCATAAAACGTCTAAACAGTATAAATTAGGCATAGGATCATAGGTCCAAAGCGTCTTAAACTTTTTCTACTCATGACTCTTTGCCTAAGAAATTTTTACATGATCCCAAATAGATATATTAAAAAGCTTTACAAATCAAATATTCACTGATAACAAGTCATAATCTTGCAACCCCAACATTCAGTTACACAATCCCATATAGAGTCACAGACCACAATTTAAGAAGCTGGGAGCCTAATCCAATCTCTTCATTTATAGATGAGGAAATTATGGTCAGGAAATTTGAAGGACAAAATTGAAGTCACCTAGGTAGTAAAATTCAGAGGCAAAATCTGAACTCAAGCCTTTTAATTCCAGATTCAATGGTCATTACACTATCCTAGGAGTTGGCAAAGTATAGTTTACAAGTTGCCTATATTTGTGTGGCCCTTGAGCTAAGAACGGATTTTACATTTTTAAATAAAGTTTTATTGTGATTAAAAATTAAAAACAAATACATTCTTAGCATACAGGTCTCACAAAAAGGGTGACAGGCTAACCATTTCTGCTAATCTCTGAATTCTACTATTATGCTGATCTTACAGCATGGTCAGATTCTTGAAAAAAGGTTGTTTTTTTAAAATGAATTTGAGGAAAACCTAATTAATGGGATTATGCAAACTGTTCTAATAAGTTAACAGGCAGATATGAGCATTGATTTATGCTCACAGGCAGGAGCAGGCAGCTAAGTGGCACAGTAGGTGCAGTGCACAATCTGGAGTTAAGAAGACACATCTTCCTGAGTTCAAACCTGACCTCAGTTACTTACTAGCTGTGTGAACCTGGGCAAGTTACTTAACCCTGTTTACCTCAGTTTTCTCATCTATAAAATGAATTGAAGAAAGAAATGGAAAACCATTCTAGTTTCAATCAACCAAGAAAATCCCAAATGTCCATACTGAGTTCCAAAAGGTCATTTAGGAACATTTACAAACTAGCCAAAGAGTCAATACCTTTTTAAAAAGACCTGTTCAAAATGTGAATGCCAAATGAGAGAAGTGGAATCAACATGGCAAAGAATATAGCACCACTTACAAATATTAAGTGCTCAATAAATAAATAATTTAAATATGAATTTATTAGAAGATGCCTGTGAATTAGTCATGCTTCAAGAACTCTGATTTTAAAAAGCACAGAAAGTGTGGCTTCCTTAGTTTAAAAAAAAAAAAGTTCTCACAGTTTTAAGTAGTCTTATGTTTGTCTCCTAATAAGGACAACTGTCTTCTATCGATAAATGATCAAATTTCCATGTGCATATTTATCATGCAAATATCCGACCTAAGAAACTTTAATTGAATGGTTTAGATGAATCCAAAGTAGTTTGCTTTCTTGCCTAAGTAAAACTTGTTACCATTTAAATGTTGCCCAATTTATAATTGAATTAAATTATTTTCTGGAAGGAAGATGTCATAAAACTATAGATCTAAAAACTGGGAAGAATGTCAGATCCCATAATATAGAACTCTTTCATTTGCCAGAAGAGAAAACTAAGAGTTGGAGAGATTATGTGACTTACCAAAGTCATCTAGGTAAAAAGTATAAGAGAATTGGAACACTGGTCCTAATCTTTAAGATATATGTGGGTTTTTTTTACTTGTGTGAGTGACATAAGTATTCAACAAACTAACTTTGTGTATATCTAAGAGGCAGTTACAGATTTACGAACAGATTGTGCTGTAAATGTTCATGTGTAAATTAGTTGCCTAGAGCTCGGAAATTCTGTCATCATAAAGTGGTGATATTTCTTGGTCCTGAGCTAGATAGCTGGTTTTATTTCATTCAATTCAGTAAACATTTATTAAGTAACTACTATGTGCCAGGCACTGTGCTAATCACTGTGGAAACAAAAAAGCAAAAAACAGTTCTGGGCTTCAAGGACCTTATAATCTATTGGGAGTGGAGGTAGGGGAGGGGAGAACAACATACAACTATATACAAAGAAAGTTACATATATGATAGATAAATAAGAAATAACTAAGGGAATGTACTGGAATTAAGAGGGGTTGGGGAAAGCGTGCTTTAGGGGATGGGATTTTAGTTAGGACTTAAAGGAAGCCATTCTAAGATGTAACACAGCATCAGAAATAGGAGGCAGGAATAATTGGACTTGAATCTTGCTCCAGACATTTATTAGCTGTTTTACTCTGGGCAAGTTAGTTAATCTCTTCAGATACAAGTTTTGTCATCTATAAACTGAGGGGTCAGACTTGACCCTGCCAGTTCTAAATTTATGATTCTATGATCATTATTTTGCATTGTAATATAAAAAAGAATATTTCATTGCTATTCAGGGTCTTTCTTTTCCCTTGCCCCTATTCAGGGGCAACAAGGTCTAGTCATTGTGGACTAGAATTCAGTCTCACAGCTTCTCATCTACTCTTCTTTCCTTGACATATCCACAGAGCCCTTTGAACATATTTTTAGGGCAGAAACTCTAAAGTAGGGCTAACAATTCCAAAGTGGATTGACAGATAAATTTTGGTGGGTCTACGAACTTGGATGGGGAAAACCCCACCACAACATATTCTGAGAAGGGTGTCCACAGACTTCCAAAAAGGAATGCCAAAGGGGTCCATGGCATACAAACAAGCCAAAAACCCCCATCATAACATAACAAAACAAATCAACCTCCTGTTATAACAGATTTTATGAAAGCCATTTAAAAGATTGCCTCACAGCTATTCCTCTCTCAACATGCATACATATAAGCATACATGTTAAACACACAAATCCCTTTTTTTTCAGAAATGAAATATGTCTTTGGGAATACAGAGGACTGTTCTAAAATATTATTCACCAAATGAGATAATGTATGTAAATTTTTTTGTAGAGCTTGAAGTGCTACATAAACGAACTATTATATATTATCTAGCTGGTCTGAGAATTTCATTAACAGAACTCAGGATGGGGAAAAGGGTCCTGGAGATAAGAAGAATGGGCTACTTGTTATCAGATATGAGTAGGACGAGATTGGCTCTACACCAGAGGTGGTAGGAAGGAAAAAAAAAGCAGTTACTGAGTTGGGGTTAAGGGACAAAGAACTGGAAGTCAAGAGAGACCTCAGTTCAAATCTTAGCTCTGATACAAACTGAGCTTTGATTTCTTCACCTATAAAATCGGGATAATAATGTACCTGTATATGTTACCTTATAAAATTCTTAAGAGGAAGGAGTTTTGCAAATCTTAAAATTCTACACAAATTTTGGGTTAGATCTATGATTTCATCAGTGCAACTCCTAAAAAAAGGAAACTACTGATCCTGAGGAAATGATTATGATTTGCCCAGCATTCCACAGCCATTTTGTGTCAAAGATGGGGCTTAAATCCAGGTCTTCTTGAGACTCTGAGACCAGCTCTCTATCCATTCTTTTCCATGTTGCTCTCTCCCTCTATATGAGCTATTATTAAATATTCTTTCTTTCCTCACTATTGTCAGGGCTAATACTTTAACCTGTTCCCCACCTTGACCCAGAGACCCTGAAGGAAAAGTAAGAATGGGATATACTAATGGAACCAATTCCAGGCAGAGGGGGCCAGAAGAAATAAGACAAAAGGACTATTTCAATAGATGACAAATGAAAGGAAAAGGAAGCTTTTGTGGCCACTAGACTGAGTGACCATTCCAGGGTGTCACATAATGTAAAAAAGATAGAAAAACTGGATGAACAAAAGTTGAGTATTTTTTGTACATGACAAATATAGAATGTGGGAATAGCTAGACATGCCTGGCTAAATTCAGATATGGTCCCAAATAGTGTTAAAATTGAGTATAATCAGAACTGGCACTCTTAGATTGAACAAATTTAGCAAGCCACCAGAAAAGGCACAAAATATATACCAAGAGTTATGCAATTTATAACTTGGACATTTAAAAAAATAATCAAATTACAATAAATAAAAATTAGATATTTATCAAAACATATTTAATGAATGAAAAAATCAGAAATTGAAAATATTTAGATTTGTTTAAATTGTGTCTGTAATGAAAGAGAAACAGTTTACATTATTTTCAATTACTTACTACCACAAGATGTCCAGACAGAGCTATAGAGTTGTGTTAAGATGCTATATTTATGTTCAAGTGTAACTCATTGGAATTGACAAAGCCTAGTCAGGTGTTTCTAGACTTATCTGGATTTATCTATAAAATTTATAAGAGTAGGGTGTCTGCAAAATGAATAATATAGGAATGTTTTACATGACTGCATGTATATAACCTATATCAGACTGCTTGCCATCTTGGTGGAGAAGGAAAGGGAAGGAGGGATAGAATTTGGAACTCAAAACTTTAAAATATTTTTCTGGGCATACATGGGTTTATTTTCCTTTCTCAAGTTGCCTCCCTACTCCCTACCTCTTCTCTTTAACACACACACACACACACACATACACACACACACACACACACACACACACACACAGGATAGCAATTTAAAATTCATAAGACTTATGATTTTCTTGCTAAAGGCATTCCCCTTCTCAAAATACTTGTCCCAAATTCTCACTCTGTGCATCATGTACCATATGCCTCCTTTCCTATGACTCAGCCAACATCATTATAGTAGTTAGAATGGTCATAAAGTCTAAGGGTCGTTATTACTTATTTTCATTTATCACCTAGTGGTGGCTGATCTACTAACTTTCAGAGGGTCATAGGACCATAGATCTGGACTAGGAAGGGGTCTCAGATGCCATGTATACTGAGAGTCAAAAGGATTAAATTGCTTATAAAAAAAAAAATAATCACACAGGTAGTAAGCAGCAAGGACCTGAAACCAGGTTCTTGGACTTTATAGCTGAAACTTTTTCCCTATGCCCCCAAATTCTGGTGGATTCTAAAAAGATAGATTCCTTTGAGCCAGTATTTAAAATCTTTTTTGCTTGAAAGGACCTGGGAGAGCATGCTCTGAGAGCTGAGGGTCACCTCAACACTGTGATGAGCAAGGCTTTAATGGAGGACCATTAATTTATCATGTTCTAAATCAGGATCACAAGCATGAGTTAAAAATGAGACACATAGGCAGGGAGTTAAATCTCTAAATCCCATTACTGGGATTGTTAATGATCCTGTCCCAAATTAAGATAAACCACAATCAGAATGTACCCATAAGTCTATGTTAAAGAAACTGTCATTATCCATGGATCAAATTAACTAGCCACAATACCTCAACATTTCAAGGACCTGTAATTTAATCCATGTAGGCACTTCTTTCACTTATGCAGACCAAATTCCATCTTTACTGTAATACATAGTCTTATTCAGTATTCCCATATCTGTGTAACATCCTGTTTTCCCTTTGTAGAATCTAAGTTCTTTAAGAACAGAGACTATTTCATTTTTATCTTTGTACTCAGCACCTGCTATATTGCCTGGCATATAGAAGGCATGTAATAAAAACTTGTTGAATTGAATTGGAATTTCTGAGCATTTGTGTAGACAAATGAAATTCATCATACTGTAGCTGTGAGGGTGAACCTCTCTGAGCTCAGTTAAGATGGCTCTAAGAGTATACTGGGAGGCACTCTAGCTGGGTAGGGCAGACTAAAATCCTCCTTGCTTAGTCCTAGAGTTTACAATTAATTTATGTAAATTAAGATTATAGAATTATCCATTCAGAGTTGTGAGGGATATTAGAGGTCATTTAGTCTAACATCCTCATTTTAAAAAATGAGAGAAATGAGGCTCAGAGAAGATGAGAAATCTCCTGAGATCACACAGTTAGAAAGTATTAGAAATAAGATTTGAACTGAGGGCTTCCTGACTCTTAAGTTCAACAGATAAAATTCTTGTACTATTCAGATCTTGAGATAACAAACTATAGAAACTCTGGAGAATTATTAAAAGTCTTTTCATATTGTGTCCTATTTCAGATGATAGGTAGCCTTCTTTTTTTCTTTTTTTAATTTAATTCTTTCTCTTCCTTCCTCCATTATTCTTTCCTTCCTTCTTCATTTCTGTCTCCTTCCTCCCTTCTTCTTTCCCTTCCTTCCTCTCTCCTTCTTTCTTTCCTTCCTTTCTTTCGCTTCCTTCATTCATTATCTTTTCCTTCCTTCTTCCTTTCTCCCTTCCTTCTTTCATTCCTTTCTATCTTTTTTGATATGGTTGGAAAGGAAAGACATATTTTTGGGGTCAATCTCATATGTAGATTTAAACTCCCTGAAGTTGTTTAGATTTTGACTTGTTTAATTTGAATTTGTCACTCTTCTAACTAGCAAGACCTTGCTAAATCTTAAGAGTTCTTTTACTATGAAAATATTTGAAGCCTCTGTTAATAAAAAAGAGAAAAGTAAGTTCCAGTTGCCCTCACCTGCCCCATCATTGTCTCTTTATACTGTTTTTTCTGGGTCACTTTGATTGGAGGCAGTTTCGTCACAGCTGACACAAGGAAGTTCATCAGAATGTCCTCACAGTTGGCCAGCTGGTCCACCATATTCTTCAGGCTGGCTGGCAGATAATGAGTGTACAGGTAGTGATAATATCTACAAAACCAAAGTAGAAAGACAACAATTCATGTGGAGACATCATCTTGGGATGATAGGTGATTCACACATACAGAAAGGTCATATAAGCCAGCTGAACCCCAAAACAAATCATTATAATTGGCTTGTCATGGATCAAAAACAGAGGTGATGGCTCACCCAGGCTAACATATTTTCAGGTCAAATCTATTAGGGAAGTACATATGAACACTTGAAAATAGCAAGAGGAATAACTTACATGTTATTTATTTACTATGAAAGACCTTGCTTTATGATTCCATGGATGTAATTTAAATTCAAACCAAATCCTAGCAATATATAGAGCATCTCTTACCCAAGAAATCCATTACATGGCTACCCTTGTCCTTGATATTACGAATATACTATTCTACAACATATGGTCCATAGTACCAATATTTCAAACAAGAAAATGGAATTCAGATTGATTGCAGCTAAATAAGCTGGACCTTCAATTAACCAGAATTTTTTCCTCTCGACTTTACTTTCAAGAGAGAGAAATAAAATGATATTACAAATTTATTTTGGGGAAAAATATACAGGGAGTATTTTGAGCTCAAGTGGCACAGGATATAATCTATATTTTATATATTTAAAGGACTAAGACAAAATGGTATAATGTAAAGGAAAATTAATTTGAAGTGGACCTGGGTCTTGGCTCTGCTCCTTCCTAGTTGCATGACTTTGGGCCAAACCTAACTTCTCTGGGCTTCAGTTTCCATATGATGAATGAAGAGGGATGAACCAAATGGTCACAAAGATCCCTTAAAATTCTAAATCCTATAATCTAATAACTGTCTATTGTCAAGTGATATTTGAAGTTATAACCTCAAGGTCCTTAATGATCCTCAGTCATCAAAGACTCAATTATGGTTGGCATTTCCTCCCTTAGCATACAGGAAAGCAACATATTAATTAATAACACATTTTTTTCTATCCCTAATTAAAAATAAGTCATATTTACATAGTGTTTGAAGGTTAATAAATCACTTTCTTGAAGGTTAATAAAGTATTTCCAAAACCCTTTGAGGAAGTTAGTCCAAGTATCATTCTCCCCATTTTTCAGATAGTGAAATTAAGATTAAGAATTGAAGTTATCTGAACATAGCTGTATTAGTAACTGCTGGACTACTTTGGGCTACTACCAACAAGAGGTGGGACAAAGTCCCTCTATCTCCATAGACCTTAGTTCCTTCAATTATAAAATATGGGAGGTTTAACTAGGTCACCTCTGACTTCCTTTCTGTCTTTAAACCTATGAATTTATGACTTCTACTGGACTTCTCTTGAAAAGACTGTCAATAAAAACTGCAACCATAAAGATAATGATGAATAAACAACAACAACAAAAAATAAGTCAATTAACTGTAATAACTTATTCCCCAAGCATGCTGGGATTA
Organism: Antechinus flavipes; assembly: GCF_016432865.1. Lineage (NCBI taxonomy): Eukaryota > Metazoa > Chordata > Mammalia > Dasyuromorphia > Dasyuridae > Antechinus > Antechinus flavipes. The sequence goes on from NC_067398.1 coordinate 608,823,221, forward strand.
CTATACAATAAAACAATAAGAAGACAATATGCTAAGAGGTTTCTTTATATACAAATTAGAGCAACCAGGACATCCAAGCTGAGCCAAGAAGTTAACTAATTAACTCCCACAAGTGATCTGAACATGGCTGCCAAGTTTCAGCTCTGACTGCAGCCAGAGCCCAACTTGATACAACATTCCGGAAGAGCCCCATCTGATTTGCTTACTTGTGGTAAATAGCAGCTCCTGTCAATACCATGGAATAGTCATTAGTCCACTTAGATGTGTAACCCCACCGTTCTTTAGTGTTATCCCAGAAATGGCTGCGAGCTGGGTACCCTACAATCCTCTCTGGAAAACTCTGCCATACTGTAAAGGCAAAATCCACCTGCAGGCAAAACACAAGCCAAACAAGTAATCAGCAATGTTAACAAGTGTCAACAAAACATTACCTTCCCTGCTAATTCAGAATGCAAAATCCCGGGACTGTTGCAAAACATTAATTCCATGTATTCATCAGTAAATTAAACTGACTACTTGACATTTTGCCCTGTGATTATGCACATTTTTATGTTTTCTGTTAAAGGAAGCTCGGAGCATTGCAGAGTTGAAATAGAAATTCATAGAGAAGTCCTTGTAGAAACTCAGCCTTCTCAGGGAAAAACCATATTGGTTATTGTTTTTTTTTTTTTTTTTTTTTTTTTTTTTTTGTAATTTGTTTTGTTTTTCCCGCTTTGTGGCAAAAGTAACTATCAATTTTTTTTTTTTTTGGTAACTATCAATTTAAATGGAAATAAATTTGCAAACATTAGTGTCCTGGCTATACTGTCCTGGTAAAACAGAATCAATTCAGATTTCAAATAAAATGGATTTTTAAAAATCATTTAAAAAAAGGCAAGTCCTAATAGGAGAATTTTGATATGAGGATAACATAATTAAGAATGATAACTACAGTGTTTTTAGCAGGTGAAGATATAAGATAGTGAAATTTAGAAATCATATACAACAAAATCTATTTAAACTTTTTTTGGTGACTGTTGATAAAGAAAATGCATCTACAATGGTTCCAAGAATATACAGTAACCTGGCCAATTAGAGTTTCTAAGTAGTGATCCTGCTTTCAAGAGTCATTTGTAGGTAGTAAATAAAAAAGTAAAATCTGGGTCAGTAGGATTTTTTCTGGTTCTAAAATGCTACTCTAATGTATAGAATGTGTTTAGAAATCATCTTGCAACGTTGCACAGACTCTTGTTTCATGAATAGTGAAAAAGTATGGAATAGTGGATAGAGCCCTAAGCCAAGAGTCAGAAATACTTATTTTCCTGAGTTCAAATCTGGCCTCAGGAATTTACTAGCTGATAGTTTCTGGGCAATTCATCTAACCCCATGTTGCCTCAATTTCCTCAAGTATAAAATGAATATCTTTGCCAAGAAAACCCCAAACGGGGTCACGGACAGTTGGACAATAACTGAAAAATGGCTATTTGTGCCAGAATGATCACTCATAGAATGATGACATATTCTATATGACAGAATGACGACAAATTCCCCTTGAGAAGGTCACAAGAAGTGTGATCGAATGTCTTTATACAATACACAAATTAAATCATCTCCTTAATTAGCCAGTTGAAGATTTGTGAATCATAGATCCTAGCTACGTAATATTCTGGGGCAGACATCAGGGAGGACACAGATTTCTTTTCCTATTATTCTCAGTGCTTGCTAGAAGTACTGCCTCTAGAGAATAAATTTTAATCAATGGATTGAACCTTAGAGAGAATGACTCTATACGACTGATCCAATTTTATTATCATCAAAACGATCACTCAAAACCCAAAGATTGGTTAATACAAGCTAACATTTATTAAGATCCTTCTAGGCAGAACCCTCTGGGGAGATGCTGTTTAGAAATATTTTGGAGGTGAGGAAGGGACTAGACCTGTGATTTCATTGGGATAAGCTGGTAAAGAAAGAATCTCTCTCAATAGGAGGTAATGCTGCACAATGGAAAATGTGCTGGATTTGAAAGCAGAGGACTGACAGAGGTCTGAATCTCAGATGTGTCACTTAATCCCTCTATGACAACAGACAAGTGAATTGATCTCTCTGGTCCTTAGAGATCAATTTCCTCATCTGCAAAATGAGGAGGCAGGGCTAGCTGAATTGTTGTCTGAAGTCTCTTTCAGTTCTAAATCTATAATCCAATGATCTTCTAGCAGGTTAGAAGCTGTTCTGTAACGTACAGTATTAAATGGTTGCCTGGAGGCACTGAGAGTTTAAATGATTTGCTCAGGTTTCCACAGCCAGCATATGTCAGAGACAGTACCTGAAACCAGGTCTTCCTGTCTTTAAAGTCAAGTCTCTGTCTATTACACCATAATGACTCTCATTAGTAATATCAATCAATCTTCTTAGTTAAAAATACCCACTAATATTTAAATATCAATAATAATTCAATTGTTGTTACTAACAATTATTGCTACTAGTCATAGTTGAAGTTTCAAAGCATCTTCATGTCTATTCTCTCATCTCATCTTCCCAGTAACCCCACAGGTCAGGCAGGAAGGGCAGCTGTATTTTGCAACTGAGGAAACAGAATAAATGATGTACTTCATGTAATGGAGGCTTCAATGATGGATATGGCAAAGGCCAGAAATGAGACCATCTAATGTTTAGCCATGCGTTCCAGAGGTCATACCTACATATAGGAGTAGAATGTTTTAGTAGAAAGAGAAAAGAAAGAGGGGGTCCATCAATGGGAGATTGGCTGAACAAATTATGATATAGGAATAACATGGAACACTATTGTGCAGTAAGAAATGATGAAAAGGATGCATTCAGAAAAGTCTCAAGAAGACGCTATTGAACCAATGCCAAATTATGTGAGCAAAACTGGGAGAACAATTTATACAATAACAATCACATCATAAAAACAAGTACAATGTAAGGATTTGTATTGCTTGACCATGCATATTTATTATAGAGTTTTGTTTTCTTTTAAAATGAAGTGGAAAAGAGAAAGAAAAAAGAGAGAGAAACAAAGAGACAAAAAGAGACAGGGACAGAAAGGGACAGAGAGACAGAATGCTTTTTAATTGAAAAATATAAAAATTTTAAATGAAGTCAGAAAATCTTGGTTTAAGCCTTCCTAGCATTTACTGTTAAGGAGAACTGGAACAAGTCACTTAAACTTTTTGATCTATCCTATGAAATAAGGGCTATAATACATGTCTACTAACTCATGAGGTTATTTTAAAGCTCAAAAAAGACATCACATATAAAGTACATAGAATAAACTGTTACAGAAACATCAGTAGTTATTATTATGATGAGAATGGAAAGGAAGATTAAAGTAAGATGGTGGAAGGCATTAAAAACCAAGGTAAGGCATTTGGATTTATTCTGTAGCAGCAGGGAGCCATTGTAGGTATCTGAATAAAGGACTAACTTGATCAAAATTGTGCATCAAAAAGATTAATCTGGCAAGAGTATGCAGGGGAAATTGGAGGGGGGGAGGTCTGGAGGCAGGAGGACTGAGTAGAATGCTGTCATCCTAAACTTTTAATAGATAGTCTAATTCTACTGTAACAAGAAAGCCTTATTTACATAGCTTCGAATCAAATGCTGTTTTCAAGAAAAAACTTACTTAGGTTAATACTAATGCTTGTATGATGCTTTAAGATTTGCAAAGTGCTTCCCACACATATTTACATATATAAAGTTTTGCTGTATTCAGTCATTTCAGTTGTGTCCAAATCTTTGTGACCCATTTGGGATTTTCTTGGCAAAGATACTAGAGTGGTTTGACATTTCTTTCTCCAACTTGTGAGAAACTGAGGCAAATAGGGTTAAATAAATTGTCCAAAGTCACACAATTAATAAATGTCTGAGTCTGGATTTGAACCCATAAAGTATGAGTCTTCCTGACTTCAGCCTGGCATTCTATCTAGCTGCATATGCATGTGCCTGTGTAACATGCATGTGTTTGTGTGTGTGTGTATACATACACATGTATGTATAAGCACACATATAAATACACAATTCATTTGATTCTCACAATAATCCTGGGAGGCAGGTGCTTTATCGTTGCTTTACTGATGAGGAAACTGAGGCTGAGGTTAAGAGGATAACACAAGGGTTAGACTACAAAGAAAGAGTATGAATTCAGGTCTTTCTGACTCCACATTTAACACATTTTTTCCCTAAGAATCTAAAGATTGAGAGGCATCATGAAAATCTCCAGTATCTCTTGAGATACTTAAATCACATAGTCACAACCTCTACATTGTTTCTGGTGTTTAATATTTAAATGGCCCAGCATAAAGAGGAAATTATATCAGGCTCATCTTCAGAGAAACATACTCACTATTATCACTTTAAAAAAATACTAATTTATGGCCCCAAAAAGAAATATATACATTGGCAAGAACTGGAAAGCCCAAAGGGGTATTTTTATCACATGGATTTCCTATCATTTTCAAGCTGTTTCAAGTCATTTCAAAGCAAGTTAAGAGAAATTCAGATAAAATTGTTATTCTTGTGATCATTCAGATCTCATCCAGATCATTAGCATATCAAAGAATCAAAGGTCAGCTTAGGGCCCTTTCTCTTAAAAACTGACATCTGTTTTCTTTAGATCACTTGGAACAATTCAGATTAATGTAAATAACTATAAACCAAGTACGCCTAATATCCCTTCTAGAATGCAATATAAATATCCGTCCTTTTACTAAGGAGAGACATTTAAAAAGCTGAAACTATTTGGGGGAGGAAGGAATAAGCCCCAAACCTATTCATGTAAATAAAGGAAAATGAAGCCAAAAAGAATTAAATAAATAAAAATAAAAGGAAATGAAAACAAAAGGAAAGAAACCTTCATCCCAGATCATTTTAAGCAGTATTACCACTCTAGTTATCAGCAAGAAGAGCAAATCAGCCTGCCAGCCTCTTAAATCTTCATATCATTTTCAACCCACATTGACTTCTAATTACTGCACATACAACAAATGTCCCTCTCAGCATGTGACACAGTGCTTGGGACTGTTACTCTGAGAATAGAATTTGACATGAAACGTGTATACATCACAGAGGCAAAAAGTTGTTGTATCATGAGCCACAAAACACAACCCTAGGAGGGCCATTTGTGTCCTGGAGGATGGAGAGAAGAGCTGGGGAAGGGGAAGAAGCAGGTAGGGACCAAAAACTCCTGATCACATTTTCGCAACAGAATTTTCAGCATGTGTGACAATGCCATGTTCCTAAGTGACAACAGTAGTCAAATGGCAATGGGTACCATCCCATATCAGGGATTCCACACATTTTTTCCTCTTCCAAAATTTAGTTGCCCACTTTACTCCTCCAACATAACTGGCTTCAGGAGCTTCCTTCTTCATCTCAGAAATAGCAATATTTTATCAAGATGGGCCTGAACACTTTTGTCTTTTCTAGCACTTCGCTATGAAGTCTGTTCAACTCCATCTTATGGAAATCGAAAGCATCATTTGGGCTGTGAAAAAGAGACAGTGGGTCCCTGAGCTCCACCAACAGTGAATCTTATCGAGAAAGAAAAAAAAAGCCAAAAGATGACTAGCGACTGAATGATAGCAAATGCTAATGTTTAGTTAGAAAGAAAAAGCTTATGAAAGAAGAGGAAAAATGAAAAGGAAAAGGGGAAAAGAAGAACAAGGTGCAAAATCTCTAAGCTTTTTAGTAGGTACCATTAATAATGTATTTCCAATATACTACATTTTTATATAACTGTCTTTGGTCTCCCCGATGGTTTAAAGAAAGGTTTCAGGGATCAATACTCATCCTAGTTGTAAAAATTGGTTTTCTACAATATCTATCTTTCTTCTTCTTGCTCTCCCCCTCATGCTCTCTTTTAGTGCAATCTTATTTTTGGCACAAATATCTGAACATCTGAAAGAGCAGGGATCTCCATCTCAGACTTAAAGTGAAACCATTTGCTCTTGTGTGGGTGAAAGAAAATCAACACTTGTACCAAGGCAGAAATACTGTTTTTAGAACCAGGAATAATGTTCCATAACAGAGGCAGCATACACTCGCACATACATTAAGAAAATTAAAGAAGGGTGGAACTGTTTTCTCCGGACAGCATGGTTAGAAGATAATGTTAAATAGATCCCTTTGGGCCCCTCTAGAACTCCCCTGTTCAGGGCCCAACTCCCCTGCTGACAGCTGGGTCATTTAGAAATAAACTAGGAGAGGGCAGAGAGAAGGGAGGCTGGGCAATGCAAATGAGGAGCCAATTAACACCCATAACAAAGAAGGAAAGGCCCTCGTAGGGGTAGGTAGTGGCAGGGCCATTGACAGAAGTATGATAGGTTGAAAAATGACACTGTGGGAAATTTCTAAAAAAAAAAAAAAAAAAAAATCTCTTCTTTCCTGAGTCAGGAAAGCAGTGTGACAGAAACCCCTGGGTAGATCAATGCAACCACTCAGAAGAGTTTGCCTCCAAGCAACTATAATGATCAATTTGGATGGAACACTCCTTTTTTGTAGCTATGAGGGAGGGGGGTAGAGGGCTGTAAGTACAGAGTGCTGTATACACTATCAAACAATGACTTTGCCAATTGCTTTTGTTTATTGCTTTTTTTTGATATTCACTGTATATGGTAGACATACTTAAAAATAATTGTGAGGTAAAAACTAAAATCATCAAAGCTCTTAAAAAAAAAAAAAAGATGTGTCTCTTCAGGTAATGGACACTACTCACCTCAGTAGTTGAAAGCACGGTGTCTTCATCAAGACTTAAGACTGCATCTGTGACAATGTTGTCGTAGGGCAGAAAACGACTGCTCATGACCTATGTATGGGGTGGAAGAGTGAGAAAGGGGTAAGAGAATGATTTCAGCTTCATTATCATTTGGGGAGGGAGTAAAAAGAAAGGAACAACCACACTTTCTTTAGCAGTTAGACCCGACTTCATTTCTTTCCCCCTAAAATATATCATAACTTTTTGTATCTATTAAAGAGCACTGACTAGCACAACATTGGAAAGGTATCATTTTCCATCAGTGTGGCAGTCAGCTTAAATATAACTTGTATCCCAGGAATTAGAGAATCTTCATATCTCAAGAGTTGGAAGAGATCTTAGAGGTGAATTTGGAGCCAATCTTCTTCCAAATATGCTGCTTGTTTATGAATCTCACACTGGTTCTATTGATACCCATTTGGAACATATTTTTAGGAATCAGATTAGGAAAAAAAAAACCAAAAACCATTTTCTAGCTTCCTTGTGGGCAACAATTCTATTTTTCGATCAAGAAAGGAGAGACAGAGCAGCCAGTCTTGAAAGTTCTCTATTGTTGGGAACTCTTAAAGTGTCCAAGATGGAGGGAAATGGAACCAAAGAAAAGAGGAAGAGGAAGAGAGGAGGGATGTAGGGAGAAAGGGGAGAGAGAACTCTAATGATCATATAAATTCCTATAGTATACTGAAAAGCAATGAACCAATCTTAGCCCACTTAAAAGCAGACCAAATTTTACTTAAATCTAGACTAAAAGCTGGCTAGCCTGTAAGGATCATCTAAGAAGTTATTTTCTAGCTGATAAAACCCCTTGGCAGGGCTTAAGACATTAAAAAATTTGAAGTGTCCATCAGAACCCATCCCTGTGAGTTCAAGGGATGTGTCTGCAGCTTTATGGTTCCAGGGGCTGTTTTTCCACATTGGTCAACTGGGTCAGGTATTTTGTTTCATTTTGGGGAGAGGGTTCCCTTTTCCTCAGGCTTTCAAAATGAAATAAAAAGAGATCACTATTATTACATATGCAATGGTCAGAAATTACAGCCCTGAAGCACTTCTGATACATTTTACATGTCCAGTGACTAAGGCAGAAACCATTGGCAGCCAGCTTAACACTCTGATCTTTCCCTTGTTAAGCCTACAGGGGAAAACTGAAAAGACAAGACCCATAAATCCACAATTGGATTTTGCAGTCAAAGCAGCTAACACATCAATTTTGAATTCAAGGCCAGGCACCCACGTTATAAAATGGGAAATGTGGAGGGAGCACGATCTTTCTCCTTTTGTCTGACCTGGTGCTGGTTTAAGAGGATGTAGTTTCCTTTCTTAGCTTGGGCAACAGAGGGCACTATTAGCTGACCCAAGCTCCCCCATCTTTCAGCTGCACGGTAACAGTTAATCTCTTTCTAAAAGCTCTGGCACCAGGACCTTCCCAAAAAATGAACTGCAAGCAGTGAGTCAGTCAATAAGCAATTGTTAGGTACCTACTATGTGCTGGGCACTGGGCACAAAAGCATGCAAACCTATCAGCACAAGGGAGGGACCAAGGAGGAGTCCACAATAACTGAAAGATGAAGAGATTATTTCAGCTGGAGGGAGGGGGGTGAGAAGGAGGGCAAGAGAATGGGGAAGGAAGGATTTGAGAACGGCTTACTCTGGAGCCAGGACTTGAAGAATGAGAAGGTCCTAAGCAGATAAAGATGAAGACCAAATACATTCTAGTCATGGAGATCAGTCTGTGCAAATGTAAGGAAGCAATACAGTGCACAAAGTGCTGAGTTTGGTGTTCAAATACTCTCCCCTAATCTTGGAGTCTCAGTTTCCTCATCTGTAAAATATTGTTGAATTCGTGACCTATAAGGTCCACGTCTAAATCTATGAGCCTATGAAGTTGAGATCAGGGAAGAGTTGTATAAGGGCACTTTGTCTGAAACAGTTTTATTGATTTAGAACCAAGAGGGACTTTGTCTTTTTTTTTTTTTTAACAGAGAAGGAACCAAGACTAAGACTGGTCAAAATGACACATGGGATGAAGCAATGTGAACAAAGGCTGGAAAAGCTGATGGACACCAAACTGTGGAAGACTAAATGTTGTGCTTTTAACATTGGATTTTATCCTACAGACCACAGACAACCATTTAAGATTCTTGAATCAGGGAATAACATGATGAGACATGAATTGGAAGGATAACACTGGTAGCAGAATGAAGAATGGATTAAAACGAGTAGAAATTGGAAGCAGGAAGACTCGTTAAAAAGCTATTACAATAGTCAAAAGTAGAGGCATGAGAGACTGGATGAAGTTGGAAATGAAGAGCATGAAAAGAAGGGGACAGGTGGAAGACACCAGAAGTGGAATCTACAGTGTGACAACCATAGGATTTGGGGAGGTATGGGACAGACAAGCATCAAAGCTGATTGAGATTTTGATAATGTGTGATTAGAAGAATGCCCTTCTATTGATGAAAACAGGAAAAATGAGACAAAGGATAGATATAGAGTTCGGATCTAAACATGGTGAATCTGAGGTACTAACAGTAGATTGAGGTGGACATATCCAAAGACAGGTAAAGGGAAAAATAATGACAATTGGTATTTAAAAAACTATTAAATTTCTAACATACTTTACATATATTATTAACTCTGAGTCTCTTAATAATCTGTGAGGGAGATATTGCATCGTCCCCATTTTATGGATAGGAAAACTGAGGCTCAGAAAAGATAAATGTCCATAGGAATGCAATTAGTAAACTAGGTTTTTCTGACTACAGGTTCAGAAGCAGATCTATTACATCATAAGGCCTATTAAAATGAGGGAGGATGGTGTTTAGGGGAGAAACTGGGCTTGAATATAGCCAAGAGTAATTATTTAAGTCAGGTAAGTAGACAAGACATCCAAGACATTTTTCAACAAATGGTTATAGAAATAATCATAGGCTTCAGTTATACAACAATGGAGTCAACCCAATATCTCTATAGATCTTTTGAATTATTTCCACTTGAATTGTCTTGGGAAGATAAGATATGGGATACCAGAGTCCTTCCTCAAGCTGAAATACCAAGCATTGAAACTCTACTGAAGACAGTGTAACTCTAATAAGCGGGTCACATTTTTTTGAATGTCAAATGCATGTTTGCCCCTAAAGACTATTTTAAAAAGAACTCATAAGGCAAGTACTCACACAGAAGTCAGGAGAAACAATTCATAAACACTCTCAAGCTCTCTCTGAACTCTGGAATCAATTGTGAGACATGAGAGACAATGGTAAAGGTCCAGCAATGTGGCCTGCCCACATCAAGGAAGGCACTTTGAGCAAAGCAGAATTGCAGTAGTTCAAAACAAATGTGAGATGCACAAATTTTGAGACATCTTTACTCCAAATGGTCGTTCAAACTATCAGTGCGTGATCAGCCAGAGTCAGACACAATGGACATTGACCCTGATAAAGTGATATCATTTTGGTCTGCTTTGAGTACGAAGGACAACAACCCTAGCAAAAAAGCCACGAGGGCCTGGAGTATAAGTCAGAGAGGAAGGCATAGACTAAATTTATGGATTAAATCCCATTTGGATATGTGAGCTGAACAAATGAATCCATGATCAAGAAGCCGACAGCATAATTCATGAAACTTACTTCCCTTCTTTTGTCCCAGAGGTAGGAGGCTACCAGGGCAGAATGCTGTATTCATGTTTTAACAGGATCACATTTACTCAACCTTTTTTGTTACAAAGGGGGATTCTATTCTTGGGATGGAAATGGGGAAAGGGAAGGTGTAACTAGGCTCTTCCAGAACTGATTGATCAAAAAAGAAAAGCCATCAAAACAAACCAAAAAAACCTTGTCATCCTGATGGTCACTCTTAGAGAAAGGTAAAACTGAAGTAAGGGTGACAGGACTGAGTAAGAGGAAGGGGCTTAGTCACACGGCAGCCACAGAGCAGTAAAGTAAAAGGCCAAGCAGAAATTCAGGGGTGCAGGGATGGCATGAGCTCACCCTGAGGACCCCTCCCACTATTTATCTGAAGGCCACCTACCTTGCTTTCTCCTTCGATGACAATGACAGGCACGGGAGTGGCAGGCCAGCGGTGTTTGGCTGGCAGGGGTTTGTCACAATTCCAAAGAACTATAATCTGAAATGGAAAGAGTGGTTCATTAGATATCTTGATAAAAAACGGCTTAGGACACAAAGACTCATTTTGTTTATAAAGGGAGAAAATTAAGTCTGGAGATTACTACACAAAACAGAATGAGAGCCTTCAGAATTGGCTTTAGAGGAGGGGCAGATAATCCACAAGCTCTTCAGTGTTTTGCCATTTCAAGAACAAGAGAGAATGGAAAGAAATAGTTTAACTTCTTCTAGAAAGGGTGACTATTCAACTCTTAATGTAGGGGAAGGGACAAGGAGAGGATGTGATTTCATAGCAACTGGTTCTAGATAACAAGTCATTTTTTAGTGCAGCAGCTAGATGGTGCTGTGGATAAAATGCTGGGCTAGATTCAGAAAAACCTGAGCTCCAAATCAGCCTCAGACCCTGGGCCAGCCATTTGACCCCTCTGCCTGCCTCAGTTTCCTCATCTGTAAAATGGGGATGTCATGAGGATAAAACAAGACAATAATTGTAAAGTGCTTTGCAAATCTTGAGGCACCATATAAATGCTATCTACTATGTAAAATAGGTAGTATAAACAATATTATTAATCCTATTTTAAAATCCAATGCTGTTTCCTTAAGGTGGTATGAAGGTAACCCTTGTCTCTTGCCTCCAAAAGCTGGAATGGTACATTGAGGACCAGATTGGTAAACTCCATCAAAGAATCCCACCCCAGTTTGGATTCAGGATGATATATTTTGGAGCTGCAGCAAAGCAATTCTAAAAGACCTTCTACTAAATCATAGACAGGGAGGCATCTTGCATGGATGAAAGGTTGACTCATATCCACGAGCTCAGAGACATGTCATTTTATAGATGCAAAAAATGAGACTCACAAACCATGAGTTAATGAAAAGAATGCTAGACAGGGAGTCAGGAGACCCTGCGTCTCTAGCATCTATTAGCTTACTAGGAGTAATTATGGACAAACCACTTTACTAATCCAAACCTCAGTTTCCTCATCGTAAAATGGGGCTGATGATATTTGCACTGCCCATCTTCTTGAGTTGTTGTCAAAGAAAACACTTTGTCAGTTCTAAAAAGCACTATATAAATGTAAGCTGTTAAAATCATTACCATGCAGTGACTTTGCCCAAGGCCATGTAACTAATAAATGTCATAGCCAGGAATGAGTACTTGATTCCAAGTCTACATCTCTGCCCATATTAGTATCCAGCCATTGAATACTTCATGTTGGAAACAATTGGCCATTTGATCAACTGTGTAAACTTTGATTTGGGGGCCTTCAAGGTGTAAAACAGTGTGCTAGACACTAGGGGAAATTTGAAGCACAAGACAGAGTTCCAGTTCCCAGGCACTTTACCAGCAGTAACTATGGCTAGGAAAGGAATCGGGAAAGCAGTGACTTTCTCATGATCCTCGAGCTCTCTCTCAACTCCTCCCAGCACAGTTTCTGGGGTTGTTATCTAATCATTTAAAGATACCACCATTTGTCTGATTTTTGGTGTGTCTTCCCCTTGGAGTTCTACCTCACCCTCCCAACAAGACATGCCAGATTTCCCAGGTAACATTGGAGAACCTCAAGGAGAATCCAAATCAAACCAAGAGCTTGAAAGGAGAAGGCAGTTAACAAGGTATGAAGAAGATCTATTTGGGGGAGCAGTGTGATAGAGGATGGGGAATGTCCTTTTGGAAAGGAAGAGGGTTTTTTTTAAAAAGCCAGATGCTGTTTAGCAAATGTTCCCACTCACCTGGGCACAGTACTGAGACTTGGCTGCAGCAACTAGGAGTTTCAACACTGGCTGAGATTGAGAGACCAAGGGGGTCACTGCATGGATGACTGCAGTAAATTTGGAAGGGGGCTTTAAACCTGAAATGAAAATCACAGAGCTACTGAACAAAGCACTCAAAAACCACAGAAAATTTCCTGCCCTTCTCCCCATCTCCCCACATGGATCCACCCTAGCAAACGTTTCTTTGGGTATAATTTTCCTTTGCCTTTTCTCTTTTACTAGGGCAAAGTTGTCTATTAACCATTGCTTAGTTGTGTCTGTAAAAAAGGAAACTTTTTTTTGGTAATCCTATCCTACTTGCTCTATGCCTTTCCATCAACTTGGTGGAAATGGGCTTTCTTCCTGTGTTCCTATTCTCAGGAATCTAATGCTATTCCCATATAAAAATCTATTCTCACCTCAAAGTGAATGTGGCTAACTGTTTTATCGTTTTTAGGATATTTGTAGAGAAAAACTTTCTAATCATGGAAGGCTTTGCCTTCACTGAAGGTATTTTAGGTGTATCTCATTGCACACAGAATAAATGGAAAGGACAACTACATCTTGTGAGCAGTATAAACAAGATTGCTGGAGGGAAAAAAAAAAAAAAAAAACAACACCACAAAAGTCTTGATGCAGTTTTAAGCCACTTTTATTATGTGACCAAGCCACTTTTAAGCACATTGCTAAATAATTCAGTATCACCTAATTGCACAAAATTAATAGTCTAATTATAAATGTCTTTTCATTTGAAAGTGATATGGCAAATAGGTAGCTTAGCATAGTATCTAATAGCTACTTAACAAATGTTTACTGATTAGTTGGCATATGTATAGACAGAAAGAGCATTTATTGAGTGCTTACTGTGTATTATACACTGTGCTCTTCATCACTTCATCCCTTGGCTCCTGGAATTTTCTCTGGCTATTCCAGACCTAGATGGCTCTCTCTCCTCACTAAAATTTACTGGCTTCCCAGGCTTTCTTTAAGTCCTAACTAAAAATCTTATCTTTCACAGGAAATCATTCCCAACCCCTCTTAATTCTAATGCCTATTCTTTTAATTATTTCCTATTTATTTTGCATATAACTTGTCTGTATATTTTTGGATACTGTCTCTCTCATTAGATTGTAGCCTCACTGAAGCAAGGATTCTGTTTAACCTTTTTTTTGGGGGGGGGAGGGAGAGGGGTATCATTTATTGTTTAACACACCTTCTAACACATAGTAGGTAATTAAAATTTGCTTGCAGACTAACTTGACTGTAGTTAAGGACTTGGAATAAGAAAAAAAATCATCCCTATGTTCAAGGAATTTGCATTTTAATGGGAGAAAACAACACATAAAATGAAGCTGGAAAGTGGATAGGCAGGGAGAGAATATTCCCACAGGGCAACAAAAGTAACTATAAAAAAATTGTATAAATTGTATTTTTTATCCATTTTGCTACAACTACTAATCCCTCTTGTGGTTTTATTTTTATTATTCTTAATAGTATTGAAATGGTACTTTAAAGTTTTCAAAGCTCTTTAAATGTGTTATCTCATTTGATGCTCATGACAAATCAGAGAAGTAGATCCTATTATTATCCCCAATTAAAGATAAGGAAACTGAGGAGAGCAGAAATGACTTGCCTAACATCACATACTCATGACTTCCTAACTCCAACCCCATCTACTGTGCCTCCTAGGCCTCCTGACTATTTTCATTAAATCAAGTATTAATATTTTCATTCTGTGATTTTCCTATATTTCTGTCTCATTATATTATTGTGTTTACTAAACATGTAAGCTAAAAAGATGGAGTTATAATAAGAAAAGAAATGTGTATAACTCAATGCATTGGTCTTTTTGGCTAAATCAGTTCTAAATAGGAAGTTACAATAGTAATTCTCAAATGGAGGGGGAACAAGGGGTTTGAGGGGAGGAGGAAAGAGAGAGAGAGACAGACAGAGAGAGAGAGGAGGGATGGAGGGAGGAAAAAGAAATAGACATAGAAAGACACATACACAGGAGAGGAGAGAGAATGAGAATGTAAGAGAGAAAGAAAGACAAAGAGAGACAGAGACAGAGAGAGAGAGCAAAACAAAGAAACAGAGAAAGACACACACACACAGAGATTTCCAAGGGATTTGCTGAGACGAGAAATACAGGCCTCCAAAGAGACTTTGTCTCAAGCAATGGAATGACTTTTTGCATGGTCTCTTCCTTCAGTCACATTAGCTCAACCTCCATTATCACTTCATGCTCCAGTCTACCTTCCCTTTTAGCACTTCTCTAAATGAGAACCCTTCTTAAGACCACTTTTCTTTAGTACAGAGGTGTCATGGGGACAAGGGGGTTATGGAATGAAAAAACAAAACAACAGAGAACCAGTGCCCTATAATGCTATCACAAGTGAGTATCACAAATGACCAGTTATTGTAGTATCAGAGTCAAGACTATTCAGAAATCTGAGTGAATCTCATTTCACGTGATTTAGAACTAAAAGAGCCCTTGGAGGCCAAGGAATCCAATCCTCTAATTTTACAGACAAGGAAACTGAGGCATCAAGAGAAAGTAACTAATACTAGTACAGCATCAATAATTAGTGTCTGAGGCAGGATTCAAACCCAGGTCTGATTCTAAGTCCAGTGCCTTAAAGATCCTCTAGCCCAACTCTTCATGATTTGGTATGCTATTACCTAAACCATCCCCATATGTCCATTCTCAGTAAAAATGGTAACACCATTGGGTTTTAATTCTGGAAGGAATAGCAGCACAATTCACTTACCTAGATTAGCATAGTAGTAAGGGAAATCTCCCAGATATGATGAATACTGTGGCAGTACGAACAGCCCTCCAGGATGTTTGTTCCATATTAAGCTGTTACGTGATATGTGCTTGAATATTCTGTCCTGAATAATCTAGGAACCAAAAAGCAGAGCCCAAGATTAATAAACAAAGAAATAAATTTTTAAAAGACACTAACCAAATACCAAATTAAATGTAACATTTACTCAGCTACTATCACAATCCTTCAAATAACGCCTTTAAACAATAAGAAACCCACTAAAAACACCAAGCACAATATAAAATGACAGAAAAATTATAGGATTTAGAGGTTAATAAGTCCAACCTCTTCATTTTCCCCATGACAAAATTGAGACTAAGATTGGGAAAAGATTTGCCCACACTCATTTAGGTATTAAGCTGGGATTCAAATTAAGTCTTTGATCCTAGTCTGCCTCCATATCTGGTCTTTGTGCAATCATGATGATTACAGAAGCATTTCCAATTGAAGGTTTGGACTCAGTTGGACACCTCTTTCCCTAAGCCCAGAATCAGAGGGCTGGAAGAAAGTTCAGAGGTCATCTAGGACTACTCATCACTTTAGAGATAAAGAAAACTCAGAGCAGAGGAGGGAGGGTCTTGTTAAAAATGTAAGAGCTTGAATTAAAATCCAGTTTTTCTGGATTCCAGACCAGGGTTCTTTTAAATAAACTTTGTAACTTCACCAGCATTTTTTGCCCCCTGTAATAGTTCAAGTTCAAATATATTGTGTGCATTGGAGGAGATGTGAAGAGTAGAAAATATATAACGATCGTCATCCACATTGACAGTCACAAAGACTAAGTAGGACACTCAAATGGTTTGCTGCTGATGTTTGTATCAAGGGGAATTCTAATAATGACACCAGCTAGCAATTATATAGTACCCTCACTTTACCTTTATTATCTCTTTTGATCTTTACTACAATCTTGTAAGGTAGGGACTATTATTATCCCTTCTTTACAGATGAGGCAACTGAGTTCTAAGGAGGTTAATGATTTGCCCAGTTTCACAAATCTAGTTAAGTGTCTCAGGCTGCACTTGAACTCAGGTCTTCCAGACTGAGTCTAATACCCTAATCTATTTTACCACATTGATGCCTCTATTCTAGTTAACAGAGAAGGATTTCTGGTTACCAAAAATTCCTTTTGCTTTCAAATAACTTCTGAAATTAATTGTAAATGACTCATTGAAGTGAACAAGACCAAGAGAACGTTGTACATACTAACAAGATTGTGAGAAGAGCCAAAAGGCCTTGGCTCTACTCAACAAAGCAGTGACTCAAGGCAAATTCAATAAACTTGGGATGGAATATGCCATCCACATCCAGAGAGAGAACTATGGAGATTGAATGTGGATTGAAACATGGTATTTTTCACCTTTTTTGTTTGTTTCTTTCTTTCCCTTTGGTCTGGTTTTTTTCTTGCACAACATAACAAATATGGAAATATGTTTAAAAGGACTGCACATATTTGGCCTATATTAAATCACTTGCTGTCTTAGGGAGAGGAGAGGTAAAAGAAGGAGAGAAAAAAATTTGCAACACAAATCTTATAAAAATGAATGTTGAAAACTATCTTTATATGTATTTGGAAAAATAAAATACTATTGGGGGGTGGGGGGGAGAAATATAGAACACGCATCACAAATGAATCTTTCTTCTATTCCTGACAGGACACCTATATCCATATAAATAAATACATGGATAGAAGGCATAGAAAGAGTCAAAAGAATATTAAGCCCAGGATATACACCAAAAGCAATTTTTCTTTTTGTTATTTTATGAAAAAGCTGGAAATCTGGTTATTCACCTTTCAATTTCCTGTCTCAGGCAAATATAGACCCCATAGGGATTTTAACTATAAGAAATGATGCATCATTTTCTTAGAATGCTCCTCCTTTCCCAAAGTTCAGAGGACAATGAGCATGGGATTAGGTTTTCTGGACATTGGAACCTTGCAAATCATTAAATTCTACAATTGGAGTCAAATGTTTTCCATTTAAAATTGTTTATCAGCTATGAGCCTATTTGCTTCATTCTGAGGTCTCTGCTCCTTGACTTTCAAACTTTTGTAATTATATCATTTACACAATAAAGTAGTTTGAAAATAATTAACTTAATAATGCCTCTCAGCTTCAGCAATTTATTTGTAATTTTTATTAGGGAAAAACCGCAACCCTAAAATGAATCTTTGCCATTTCAGACGCAAATTACTTTATCTTTCAAGGTTCTGTTTGATACAATGAGATTTAAAGTATATTGTTCAGTCATTCAGTCATGACTGACTCTTCATGACTGTGGAACAGAGCATGCAAATATTGTCCATAAGGTTTTCCTGGCAAAGATACTGAACTGATGTGTCATTTCCTTCTCCAGTGGATTAAGGCAAACAAATTAAATCACTTGCCAGGGTCACACAGTTAATAAGTGTCCGCAGTCATGTTTGAGATCAGGTCTTCCTGACTCTAGGCCCTGCACCCTATCTACTGAGCCATCCAGCTGTTTCTGATTTAAATCATATCCCACTGTCATCATTTTTCAGGGTGATCAGTATCCTGACTCATCCCCCACAGTAATTGGTATCATACCAAGTATCACTTATCTTAATAAATCAATTGAATTCAACATGCATTTTAAAGCCCCTACTACATACTAGGATGTTGGGTAAATGAAACCACAAATGACGGAGCAGGGACTTGCCCCTTTCCTCAAAGTGCTGACAGTCAACCCTAGGGAAAATCTCCTCCAAAATTCTCCTGTTTTTCCATTTCGTGAGAGAGAACAGGAAAGTAAATATAAGTAGCTAGAAGACTAAGTTGGATGATGCTAAATTTCGTTTTTTCTCAGACTAGTTTGTAAAATACATGTTTTTGGACAGACATTTCAATTTTAATTTTTTTGTACTGAGTTACTCTGAAATATTTATCTTTCATTATACATCAAAACCTGAGCTAATACTGTGGTGTGCTTCTTAATTATGACATTTATTGATGAAGGGTATGGCTTTAAGTTACTAGGGATTCCAATTCTTCTTTTATTGCAGTTGTACATCCCAAACCATAAGAGATTTCACTGTCCAGTTCGTGATTTTAATCAGTGTCCTTGTCTCCTCTTCTCACCAAATTCCCTTATCTGGGGAAAGTAGTCACTCATAGAGGTTTTGAACAAAGAGCCACAGAGTGAATTATCATTTGCAGGAAATACAAAAGACACAAAGCACAGTGATGTCACAAAGGAGTTTGTCATTCACTTTGAATTTCTGGGTGGCACAGATCTCACTGTTCCAGATGGCATTCACAATTTCATATCAGTGTGGTTATCTCTCAGGCTTCAAGGACCAAACAAACTAGATATTCTTCACAAAGATGAGCAAGCATTCTCTGCTCTCATCATAGAACCTTGGAAAAGATTATAATATGCTGAAGAAGGCATACATGTCTACACACACACTGACTTTCCTGCACCTGCCCATGTAGAGCAAAATACACAGGGGATTTTCTTTCCGTTAGGGTCCCAAGAGGCCCTGCCAATGATAATATCATTTCTTATTTATGTGTGTGTATATATGATTTGGAAAACTTAGGTGTCTCTAAATAAAGTATAAGGCCCTTGAGAGCACTGAATATATTTCATTTGTTTTCTGTACTCTTAGAATCTACCATAGTGTCTTGCACACAGGGCTATGAAATTAAGGATTTTTGGATTTGACTGGGGAAAAAGAGCTCGATTTGAAGTCAGAGGAGCTGGATCGAAATGTTGGCTTTGCTTAAATAAATCAATTTATCTTTCTGGGCCTCAGTTTCTTATTCTATAAAATGAAGGAATTAAATTAGATGGCTTCTAAAGATGCTTCCATACTTGAGATCCACAATCATGAAACTAACAATCCCTTCTATCTTATTGTAGCTACATTTGATTCTTTAAATAATAGATTCTACAGGAGAGGATGGTGTCATTTCAGATGCCCCTGACTTGGTCATCTGACGAGCACAGTGCTGAGTTTCACACACACTGGGCTACCATATGCCATCTTACTCTATGCCAGTGCAATCTGCTGCTCTTGTGTCTCTACATCACACTGAATGAGAATTAAAAAACAAAATTCCATTGTGTGAATATTACACAACAATGACAGCAGATACCAGAATATGCTATGTTTAGTGTCTTATCACTGTGGAATGTTTGGATGCCAGGAGAAAAAAGACAATCTTTCTGCATCAAGGTCCAAGTAAGAATATCTCCCTAAATAACTTTGAATAGCATTAACACATATCCTCAATGTTACCTGCTTCATATCTAATTGTGATTCATTGGTTCACATTCTGGTTTCAGATAAGTACTTTTTTCAATTCTGCCTAACAATCACCTCCATTAAATATTGTGTAAAGTGACCATCCAGCCTCTGTTCAAGATTAGCCCATCAAAGTTTGAACCTAACAAAGTGAACTCTGAAGGAATGACTTTAAGAAATTTCACTTTAATTGGAAACACTTTTTCAGAAATTATCACTGAATAACATTTGTGGATGCTCCAGTCATCAATCAATGTGGACACTAGTCTAAGTGGTACAAACAATTGGTGTTGAGGTGGTCTTGGCTATGAAAGATGCATAAATCATCCAAGGTTCCAGATGGAAGTGGTCTGAGGGATTTTCTAGTAACCAGGTCTTCTAATACCTCAGTAATCTATCCCGGAGAAAGTTTACAACTCTGGGGCCATTGAATCTCTATTGTTTAGAGGAAGCCAAGGAGTTCTGCATTTCAAGGCAGATAATGATCAGACCCATAATTTTAGGGCTACAGAAGCTTTGGGCCCTTATATCTGGGATAAGTTCCCAATTACCCACTTTTGGTTCCTCAAACTCCAGTGCTGAGAAATATATACTTTCCGAGCCTCAAGGACTCCCCAAGTTTCAAGTTCGACCAGTAATGCTTATGGTGGGTGTTTTCCTTTATTCTCAAAGACCAAAAAGATATTCTGTTAAGAGTCAAGTTACAATGTGTCTAACTATGGCTGATCAGACCAGTATGAGCTCAAAATGCTCAACCACAAGTCAGGCACAAATAGTCCCTGTGAACATTTGATGTGGATTCTCTAACTATGCACATCTTGTGTTTCTTTTGAGTTACTTCAGTTGTGTTTCTCTCATAGAGTACTGTCTTCCTTGATGCAACTATGCCATGTATGGTGGTCCTTTGCAAGGGTCTCCCATGTCATGTAATCAGTTTTAAAGTTCTTCAGAGAGATCTTGAGAGTGTCCTTGTCTGACTACATTGTGAGCTCTTGCCTTGTATGAATTATTTTAAGTGGATAATGAACTGAAGAAGTTGATTAAAAAAAAAAAAAGATGTAGAGACTTCAGTTTGTACAGGATTTAGTTTTCAACCTCAACTGCCCTCATTGTGTATTATAGCTAAAATTTAATAATAATAAAAACAATAATAATAAATTGAGATTTGAACTAAAAGGAAAACCTAAAAAGCACCTTTTTGATGGCATTTGGTTAAGATGCCAAATGATTACAATACTTCCTCTGGACTACAACAAGAGATTTGGCAGATCTTGTACATTTAGATGAAGTGTATAATTTTTCCAATATTTTAGAATACATAAGCATCCCCAGAGAAATGGATGGCTCCCATCCAAGGGAAAGGTGTTTCCACTGCCAACCTACAAATTTAAACAGTTTTGACTCAAAACCCTTCTCTGATACAACACAACACATGCAACCTTTTTTACCTGCCAAACATATCAAGATACCTTAGCTAACACTGCTAACTCAATAAGCGAGGGGGATGCTCTAGCAATAAGACCACATGCAAAAGGAGTCATTTCTCACAAGGCCTTAAACAAGATTATGCCTCTTTCACTTGCGGTCATGAGAAGGTAAGCGTGGAAAGGAGATAAGGGAAGGCACATTAGTATGAACAGATGTATGTTTCAGCTCCAAAACAAACTAACTCTCTGACATTGGGCAAGACCTTTCAACTCTATGATTCACAGTTTCTTCATCTATTAAATTAAAATAATAATAATATTTGCAGTCTCTACCTTAGTGGGATATTATGAGGAAAGAAATTTATAATCTTTTAAAAAAAATCAGTGATCATTTTTTATGCTTTATGAATTACTTTTTATGAAAGTGAAAATCCACTTGATTTTTATCCAAGATAAGATCTAAGAAATAATTTTAATAGAATACAGAAAGCTTTTTTTTTTAACACAAGATAAGAACTATTAGAAATAGCACAGAACTAGTGAGTTTCAGATAAACATTTGTTAAATAGTATCTCATTTGAACTTTGCAATTATTCTAAGATAAATGTTATAATCCCCATTTTATAATTGAGGAAACTGAGGCAGAAAGAAGTTAAGTAAAGAAGACAGTATTTAAGTTGAATTTAAAACTGATTTTAAGAGACAGATAAAGAAGGAATACAGTCCAGTTATCTTCAGGTACAATGATATCACAGGTGATATAATCAATTGGATTTAAATGAGTTACACAAAGTCATCAGCCTCACTCTTTCTTTCAAATTACTGAAGTTCAAAGCAAGACAAGTGATGGCCTAAGACGCAGTGGATGACTTTAGTGTCTTCAATGTCTGACCAAATTCTAAGCCAACTACAGCTCTTGGTTCAGCTGCCTTCACAGCCATAGGAACAAATTGCTCAGATCTTCACATGGTTGGGTAGGTATCCCCCTAACTTATCAACCAGGTTGAGGTATGAGTTAGCCTATCTGATATGACAGTTTTACCAAAGTATAGCACTGTATACGTCACAGTCATGGAGGTAGATTGTACAAAGACAAGGAGATGGGAAGTAGAATATTGTGTCAGGAACAGAAAAAAGGCTAGTTGGGTTCAATCAATGCTTTCAGGGAAGTTCAGTACCAAAAATGAAAACATTGCTAATAGGCAAGTGAAAAATTAGAATAGACTAGGGCAAGTCCAGTCAATTGGACAGGATGGGAAGAAGACAAACTCGGGGGAGAACATAAGCCTAAGTATGACTGTATAGGGTGCACAGGCAAAGGCAGATCAGATCAGAATGTCTGGTCTAGTCAGAAAGAAAGTAGGTGAGTAATACGAGTAGCTATGGTGTGGACTTCTCTTCTCCAGTTTTTTCCAGTGTATGACTGACCACTAATTCACTGGACCACTTTCAGGAATTTTCTTTTTCGGAATAAGTTTCCTAAAAGTCTGGAGTCTGTTAAGTCCTTCTTTTATTATTCTCCATAAACAATGTTTGCAATGTAATTCTCTATCCTAGTTTCCCTACTCTTAGCATTTCATGTTATTATCAGCTTATCATTAGGCCATGGCTACATGTTCTACTCCCAAAGTGGTTCAAGACATGGCTCAAGGGGCATTTTTTACATGAGCTCTTACCTAACACTTTTCTGATAATTATTTTATAGTATAGAGAATTGAACTGTGGCTTCATAGACATAGAGAATTCTCAGGTGAGCAAATATTCTCTATTAATGAAAGCTTGCATCTTGTATACAACTTAAAATCCTAGAAAATTCCCTAAGAAGTTAACTGATTTGCTCAGGGGCACAGAATTCAAGGGCAGCTTGATGATGTAATGGATAGAATACTAGCCCTATAGTCCGAAAGACCTGAGTTCAAATGTGATCCCAGACACTTACTAGGTGTGTGATGATGGGCGAGTCATTTAACCCTGTTTGCTTCAGTTTCCTCATCTGTAAAAATAAGCCAGAAGGAAATAGGAAACCCCTCCAGTATCTCTGTTAAGAAAACGGTCATGGAGAGTCAAACTTGACTGAAATGACCCAACAACAACAAAAATAGAACCAGGATGTGTTAGAGATAAAACCTGAACTCAGGTCTTCCTGGATTTGAAGCCATCTTTCATAACTCTGTATACATTTTACATTTACATAATCGTGTACAGAGAATGTCACCTTTCACTATGTTTCTTGGGAGTGTTTATATCTCTGGAGTCTAGTATAATATCTTCAAGAAGGTAGGAATTTAACATGTATTTATTTAATTGTATCATATATATGATTTCTTTTTCCTTTTGGGAGTGGGGAGAAAAAGGCAATGGTTTCTTTAAACTTGGGGCTGTCATTAAAATTCTTTAATAAAACAACCCCTTCTAACTCTAGTGCCTTCCCTCTGCCAATTATTTCCTACTTATCCCCTATATTGCATGATGTGTGTGTATGTGTCCATGTGTATGTATGTATTTGTTTGTTTGCATGTTTTCTCCCTCATTGGATTGTAAACTCCTTAAAGGCAGGGCCAGCCTTTGTCTCTTTTTATGCTTTTATATCCCCAGTGTTTAACACAGTACCTGGCACATAGAAAGAACTTAAAATGTTTATTGATTGATTAATTACTGATTGTCTTATTTATCAATTTATCAAATTGGGATGATTCTGGGTTTCTTTTTACTGTATCTCCTGGAAGTTAATATAAATTGAATCACAGATGACTAGAAAACTAAATGTATTAAGCCTTCAACCAGAACAGAATACATAGAAAACTTCTGAATGTTTGGAGACACATGAGCAAGAATGAGGATTTTCCCCACTTGGCTGCTAACTTCTCTAAGTGAGTTCCGGAAATAGGTTTTTGAAAAGATCCCATGGAGCATGAATGACAGAAAGACAATCATTAAGTACAAATCTCCCCAAAGCTTCAATGCAGAGCTGGTTTCACCAGCTGGTTTCAACTGCTCATCAAGTACACTTTCATACATGGATTTCAACAGGAAAGGAAATACTTCTTTGGGCTGGGCAAAAGGTGAGGAGGAAAGGAAGGTTGGGGTACGGTGGAGGAAAGGAAGTGATATTGTCACATAAGAGAAGGTTTTGTTTCTCCCCTGGGAAACAATCACATGTCATCAAAATCAAGGTCATTCAACAGCAAAACACAAGGCAAGAAAAGCACATAAGGAAACTGACTTATATCCTAAGGCTTTCACTCACCTCTAGTGTAGTTAATACAATCTTCTCAACCGAAGAAAAATAAGCCTCCCACAAGAACTGTGTCTGTTGTCTAAGTGCTAGAATTTTATCCTGATGGATAGACCTGATTGTAGAAGGAATCTGCAATACAAGGTTAAAATAATTAGCTATTAAAGAAAACAGCATAATTTGACTAAATTAGTGCAATTGAGTTAGGATACCGTTTCTAATTCAAAACAATAAGTTTTTAGAACCCACATTTATTTCAATTCATTGATTCATCTATATAAGCAATCCCTCCTACAAAGATGTGTAACCAGCCAAATAACATACCAGATAATAACAAGAAGCATTTAGATAATGGTTCAATGTTTACAAAGCATTCTGTGTATTTGATTTCATTTGAACCTTGCTACAGTCTTGTAGGGGAGGTACTACAGGTATTGTTTCCATTTTACAGAATAGGAACCTAAGACTTAATAAGGGTAAGTGACTTGCAAGTAGTCAAAAAGTTAATATTATAAGTGGGTTGCAAACTTAGGTCTTCCAGACTTCAGTTACTGCAAATCAATACTAATTGCCTTTAATGTTTGAAATCCAACACCTTTAAGCTGAAATAATAGGGTTTTTTGTTTGTTTGTTTTGTTTTGTTTTTGTTTTTTTTATGGGGGGGGTTAGAAGAATAGTCATACAGAAGGATTGCTAAAAAATGAATTACTCAAAAAGCAAAAAAAGTCGCTGCTTCTAACTAATGTCTTTTATTTTCACTAGTTAAAAGTCTAAAAGTTCCCCCCATCTAAGAGATGATGATGATTTCCCTGGGTAAATTATATTTTAGAACATGAGTAATGTCTCAGGGAAACTGGGGCAGTGGTGGGGCAGGGGAGATAACTTAGGAAAAGCTTTATTCCTACACTTCTAGTAAAGAGGAAGATCTTGTATCAATAATGCTAAAATAAAAAGATCTATTGCCTAAGAATCAGGAAAACTGGAATCCAGACCTGATCCTGATCAGTCAAGTTGAGCTTCAATCTCCTTGCCTATAAAATGGAGCCAATACCTCTAATCCTACATAATGCAAAGGGCTTTTGAAAGGTTCAAATCAAACAGTCCATGAAATTTTGGGCCCATCTGCTTAGTCATTTATGGGCAGAAAGTGCTCTGTCTCTTTCTAAAAGTTACAAAGAATCTATACGTGTGTGTGTGTGTGTGTGTGTGTGTGTGTGTGTGTGTGTATTTTCACAAAATATTTTTCTTAAGCAATAATAATAACTTACCCTTATATTACATTCAAAGACTTTCATATACTAGCTCATGTAAGCTTCTATAAAGTAGATAACACTTTTTTGCAAATGAGAATTCTGATGTTTAGAAGGGCTGCCTTGTCCAACCAAGATTATACAACTAAATAAGAGAGGAAGCTAGAATTTACCCTCAAGTTTTCAGATTCTATATCTATAGTAGGAGATAAAACAACTTAAAGAGAGGGCAAAAGATTTTTCTCTAAGCACATTGTGATTCCTTAAGAACTCAAAGCCCACAAAATGGCCAATGCTGTAACTTTATCAGGAAATATGACTGAACTGAGATATAAAAAGTTGGAGCAGGGAAGATTTTAGATAATATTATATAAGAAAACTATGAAGTAAAAAGATACAAACACCTGGTATTCGTTGGAAGAGTTTAAAAGCAATATATGTTGAATGCAAGTCTCATTAGTAGTTGTCTCTTTTAAAAAATAAAAATTATTCATTTCATTTTTAATTTATGGAAGGAAACAAGCATTTCTATAACATAGCATAATAAAAAAAGATAATTGCCCATGAAACTGCAAATCTATTAGGTACAACTTACTAGTCTTTTTAAATATATTATTATGAAGTTATGTTGTATATTTTTTTCACTTTTTTCTTCTGACCCTAGAGATGGATGCCATTAGACACAAACACACACACATATACATACAAATATACACATTTATATGCATATGTATATGTACATATATGATTTCTATACATACACATATATGTAAAATCATTCTATACATATTTCTATTTATCAGTTCCTTCTCTAGATGCATAGAAATTACTAAACTACAAAATGACTATTTATATCCATGAATATGTGACAATGTTGTTTCTTTCCCTGTATTTCCTTTTTCTGATTCCCAGAAGAGTAGTGGAAGAATGTATCAATGAACACAACAATGTAAATGGAAAGAACAACAACAACAACAAAATTTTGGGTACTTATAATAACTAAGTCTGATCCTAAAGAAAACATATGACAATGCACCTCCTTTCCTTCTTTTTAGAGGTGGGGCACTACAGATATGGAACACTGCATATATTATGAAAATTGATGGATGTCTTTGGGGTGGAGGAGAAAGGAAGGACATACTAGGAAATGCAGTGATGTAAAAATAAAGGATATTAATAAAAGCTCAAAAAAGGAAGAGAGAAGGAAGTTTCTATCTTCTTGGAATAAAAATAGAACTTCCGACAGGTGTGGATTTTGATAAAATAATAAAATGGAGAGAAATACACACACACACACACACACACACACACACACACACACACACATACAGAGTTAGTCTCACAGCATGTACCAATCAGTCACTGTTATTCTTTTAGGCAGTGTTGTTTAATTTTTCAGGAAATAGATAGGGTGGTATTGTATTTGTTAGAATATATCTCTTGGTCTAAACAAGACATACAAATATAAGTCAATTAGTCTCAGTACTTGCTCATCACCCCTCTAATTATTTTCTTAATCTGGGTATATAGGATTGAATTTATTTCCTTGGTAGAAAGGAACTAGAGAGGTCCATCCTTAATTCTTATAACACCCAATTTAATGGGGGTATTGTTACCCCAAGTGCTGAAAAGTGTTATTATATAAGACTATGGAATCTAGAGAAAGCTGCCAATATAGTCAATATAATTAAGATGTTGGAAGACTTAAAAACTTCTGAGCCATGCAATGACTAACCATGTTTGCAAAGAACTGGTGACAAAACAAAACAAAACAAAAACCAAAAAACCTTCTAACAAAGAAGTGATGAACTCAAAATGAAGAATAAGATGTGTTTTTGGAAATGGCCAGTGTTGGGTTCAGTTTTTCTTGATTTTAAATGCCTGAAAAATGGGAAAGAACTATTCAAAACTGATTCAATTTTGATCAATACAATAAACAATGACTTCACAAAGATGGTTGATGAAAAATGCTTTCCATTTCTTAGCAGAGGGAAAAATGGACAAAAGGTACAGAATAAGACAGAAATATTTTCTGCTATAACTAATGTCAGATGTATGGCTAGTGTATCACTATGTATGTTTTGTTTGATTATATTTATTTGCTATAAGGTAGAACTTCTATATGAGGTTAGGAGAATGATTTGGTAGATGTGTTATTGTTCAGTTGCTACGTCACATCTGACTCTTTGTGATCCCATTTGGGTTTTTCCTAACAAAGATATCTTTGTTATTTTGATATTTCCTTCCCCAGTTCATTTTATAGATGAGGAAGTGAGGCAAACAGAGTTAAGTGATTTGCCTAGGCTCACTGAGCTAATAAATATCTGAGGCCACATTTGAGCTTGGAAGATGAGACTTCTTGACTCCAGGCCCAGCACTCTATCACTATGCCAGCTGATAAAGATTTCTTTTTTTTTTTAAAAAGTGAAAAAAGTATCAATAAAACATTAAAATGCACACAGAAGGGAGGAAAAAGATATTCAAAAGAGGAAACAAATAGAATAGTTTTATTACTACCTTGTTAAATTCTTCAGACTTTAAAAAAACACACTAAACTCTACACAGTAGAAGTTCAGTATTTCATAAACAATTCTCTTTCCTATTCTTCCTATGTTGAAATGTTTGTATGTTGATGATTGCTAAATGCATGAAAAAAGAAATCATGTAGAAGGGGGAAAAGGGAAAGAAATGGAAAATAAAAGGGGACTGAAAGGAAGAGGAATAGAAGGAGGAAAAATAGAGTAGAAATGGAAAGAATGGGGGGCAGGAGTGGCATGGAATGGAGAGAGGGAAAGGAGAGGGAAATTTCAAGTCTGTTTGTCATTAATCTGCTCTTGTCTTGTGAAGCAAAAATGACCAAAGAGTCTGGAACAATCAATTGGCAGGATGGATAGTGTCAAAAGTTATTCCCGTTTAAAGCATAGACTTGGACTAGGCCTATGAGAGTCCCTCTCAGCTGTGGATTCCTTGATCTCACACCAAAGGGCAGAGTTTCCCTCAGTCTCTGGGATCTGAGAAAAATTCATCAAGTTGTCACTTTCTCTTTGCCCAGGGTAGCCAAGCCTGGAAGTGGAAAGATGCTCATTTTACTTGGTGACTAGCACTGTGGTTGTGGCAAAGAGATGGAAGCCACGTATACAAGTTGTCAGAGTCAAAATTTGGCTAGATTGACATATAAAAAAAAGCCCATTTGGCTCTCAAGAAATCTATAATGTTTTCTTCCCCCACTCCCATGTTTTATTTTTAAATATTTTATATATTAAAAAGAATAGCAAATTGAACACTATTAATAGATTTTTAGTTTCGTGGGCAATCATGTTTTTAACCTACTATGTTATATGTTTTATTCCATAAATTAAAAAGAAAATAAACATTCTAAAATAAAATAAGAACATTTCTATAGAACCATTTACCCTAAATTCCAAATTGCCACCTAATAAACTTAACTCCCCCAATTCACACTGATTTGTAAATTGGTAACTTTGCTGTCTAATGACAACTACATCCGTATTTCCTCAGAGGCATGGAATTAAGTTTTGAGCAATCCCTGCTTCAATAATCTAGAAGTTGGATAATACTGATATAGAGCTGGGAATTATACAGTGATCTTGGAGATCACAAGAATCTGCAGATAAATAAACACAAGTGTGTTATCTTGACAGCAGGTCAAAGATCAGACTTGAGAATGACTATAATTCCCTTTAACTGCTACACACCCATCTAGAGAAGGAGTCATTGCAACAGCAATCATTCAGGCTTGTCTTCTTGAGCAGAATAGTTATAGTTTCACTAAAGAATGTATAAAGATTATAGATATTCAAGCTACTTACAAGTTAAGCAGATTTACAGAATAGACTCTAGCTCTAGAGACAGTTCCTTGCTGGTTTCTTTATTAGTGTAAATGTTTCTCCAGATGCAACACTTTCAGTGAACTTTTTCTTGAATTATCTACCCCTTTTGTCTTTTTCATATCCAATTCTTTCAAACTCTTCCTTGGATTTTTCCAACCCTTTAGACCCAGATCTCTTCATCTGTTCTGTCTCTGCTCTTTTGCACCAAAGACCAATTGTCCTGATCTATAACTGGCCACTGGACCTAAATGGCTCTGGAGAAGAAAGTAACTCTTGACTGCTGCTTTTTTAATATAGTTTTAGGTCTGGTACAGCAAATACTTCTATTTGCTTTTTTTTTTATTAATTCCCTTGAAATTCTTGACCTTTTGTTCTTCCAGATGAACTGTTATTATTTTTTCCTAGCTCTGTAAAATAATTTATTGGGAGTTGGATTGTTTTGGCATTGAGTAAGTAGATTGATTTAGGTAGTTTTGTCATTTTTATTATATTGGCTCAGCCTATCCATGAGCACTTGATATTTTTCCAATTGATTAGATCTTATGTTATTTGTTTGGAAAGTGGTCTTGTAGTTATGTTCATATAGTTCCTGACTTTGCCTTGGCAGACAGACTCCCAAATATTTTATATTATTTACACTTTTTAAACATGGAATTTCTCTTTATATTTCTTTCTGTATCTTTGTTGGTAACACACAAAAGAAAGTAATTCTTAAAAAAAAAAAGAGTAAATAAAGGATGTAAAACATAATAGAGGAGCTGTGTTTTATTGGAAAAGAAATTCATTTCATGGGCAAAAGGAAAAAGTTCCTCCCTTAGTATGAAACAGAGCCCTCCCTTGTTTAAATTCAACTCACTTGCATGTCATGGCATCACCTCCCTGGTCATTTTCAAGAATTAAGGACAAGCAAACAACAAACAACAACAACAATATTAAATAATAGCCTACTATGTACTAGGTAGCGCAGTAGATTGAATGTGAGGTCTGGAGTCAGGAAGATTCATTTTCCTGAATATAAATCTGGCCATAGTCACTTATTAGCTGTGTGACCCTGGACCCTGTCACTTAATCCTTTTTGCCTCCATTTCTCATCTGTAAAATGAGATGGAGAAGAAAATGCCAAACCATTCCAGTATCTCTGTCATGAAAACCCTCAAAAGGAGTCACAAAGAACTGTACAAGACTGAAACATTTCAGTAACATTCACAACAATGTGTTCTAGACTCTTCAGCAGTATGGAGTAACCTATAGACCCTTCTCAGAATAATGTTTTTAAATTCACAAAACAAAGAATATGAGTTTCCAAAGGAAATCAGTCATATTGAAATAATCTTAGAACTAAGGATTTTTTTTTTAAAGGAAGCTCTCCAGGATCAATTTCCCTTTCTTGGGCATGGGCAAAAAATTCAAATCTAACAAATATTCATTAAGCACCAACTTTGCATAAAATAATCTGCTAAATGTCAATAACAGAAAGGCGAAAATCCAATAGATCTTGCCCATAAGGTGCTTACATCCTACTAGGATAACATACATGGTCATGGATTAGTAACAGATTTCCTTTCAGACTTCACATACACTTATTTATTCAAACAACATGCAAATAGCTTATACAATACCACAGAACTTAACACATCCAAATATATATGATAATTTCTAGCACAGTATCCTGCATATCAATTCACCAATGATGACTTATTCTTGGGAACATGGGGCTTATACTGGCTGGTCCAAGGAAGAAACACGTATGTCTTCTTACTGCATGTTTATCTGTGCTTCCTTATGTGTGCTCAGAGAAGATGCTGCATAATTCCTGGGCCCTATTCCACACCTTTGACATTTTTCCCCCCCTCCTCCTTGGTCTTTTCTTCTGAAGGTCTTATCTAGAGGAGGGGAGGTGTTAAGGGACAAGGATTAAACTGTTTTTGTTCCCATTTCTTTTGGTACATTTCTTTGTAGTTATATAGATTCAAGCTAAAGCAGGAATGATGATGATGTTATGGTTGTTTGATCCTAAAAAGTTATTCATGTCCTCATCAACAGATCCAGCTTTGAATTTCCACAGGTGGCTGTGGAAAGGGAGGGAGGAGGAAGAAGGCATATTCTTTTGGCTGTTGGTTCCTCTTTGGGCAGACAAATGAAGTTGTTTCACATTGAAAAGAAGAAAGGAAGATGAATACTTTTGGCAAATATTCAAAACCAGATGCTAACCAAAGTATGCACCTGCATCCACGGCACCAGTCAAAACATAGAGATAACAGGTGAGGCAGAAAAGTTAGCAAGAAAACTTTAGGCAACTAGTTTTGTAACTTATTCCTCAAGGGTTATTTGAAAGTAAAATAATCTTTGGAGAAGACAGTCCAAGAAAACCTTTCAAATGAGAGATCTTTGAAAATTAATTTTTATGTCAGTTTTAAGAAAATAATCTAGATCACCCAAGAACAGAGATATAAGGAAGCCCTAAACAGAATCCACATGGATAGTATAGTCCTGAAAGATCATTTCAGCTGAATAAGGATTTCGCCATCACCCTATTATACTTGACTCTCCAGAAAATGTGCCTGGTATGGCTTCACAGGGGAATTTATCAGCACCTTTTAATATCTGTATTTGCTCTTTTGACCTGAACGCACGTGCTTATCCTGAACTTGCAGCATACAATTCAATGTCAGAAGCAACGTGTATGTGTTTATAATACTTGTATGTCTCTGACAGGATGCTGCCAAGAGAAATCCATTGCTCAGGAAGATGATTTTGCCTGGTTGTAAAGACACAGAGATCCCAATTTTAATGGTGTCTGGCTATTAGTTATTAATCTGCTTGTCTGCAGAAACAGGTAAAAGGAAATGATAAATTAATACTGATTTGACAGGTGGCTTTGGCAGTCATGGCACTAGATGGAGTCTTAATAAAAAAGGTCAAGTATGGTACCAAAACCTAACTGAACAGACCAAAATAGATTCAGGGAAGCTGCCTTAAGCTCTCCTGGCGACACGATGACAAGACAATATGCAAATAAAAACATCCTAGCTGTTCTAAAACAGGAAATGAAAAATTGTAACATAACAAAAACATTTCCCAGAGCAGACATTCCGGCTCTGAGCCAGCTCTCTCAAGCCATTGTTACCAACAGCACAGTAGCTATTCAATATGGGAGCAGCTGTACAGAAACTAGCCCTCATGCTGGAGGAAAAAAAAAAAAACATACCATAAAGGTCAGGGGGAAAAAATTAAATTGTGGGGGGAAAGGGTGTTTTAGGAGGTAAAAATCTATATTGAGCCTAATGACTGGGTGGTATTTGATGCCTGGATCACCTTTCATCCAGAAGCTGATTAAACTTTTAACACCCATTCTACATAGTGACACTCACTCAAGAAGCGTTGGTACGAGGATGTTGCAAATGCCCATCAGCCAACAGCACAATGTTTGGATGGCAGCTTGTAGGAAAAGACATAAGGGACGTGAGACTGCCTACTCTTCAATACAAAATGCAACAGGCTTACACCATATTGGATTGCTTACTATCTTGGGGAGGAGGGAGAAGGAAAGGGAAGGAGAAAAATATGAAACACAAGGTTTTGCAAAGGCGAATGTTGAAAACTATCTTTACGTGTATTTGGAAAAATAAGATACTATTAAAAATAAAAAAATTTTAATTAAAAATACAAAACGCAAGTAGATTTTTAATGTGGGCTTTCCTAATGTTCTGGACACTTTGATTAATTTTTTACAGAAGTCTCTTCTCTTTTCTTCTGGAAGCCAGTATTGTCAATCAGAAATAGATGGAAAGGGATGTGAGGTGGGAAGTAAGGAGCAATGACATCACTGACATCATTAAAAATAAAACAAACAAGTAAATAAAATAAGAGGCTTTAAGTGGAGTTGTTATGTATATCCTCCTTTCCTCCCACCCCAAATGGTGTTTTTTGCCAGTATGTTTTCCATTTCAAAAGCTGTTCGCCTGATCAGGGCAGATGTTTCGCTGGAAAGTGAAAGTTGCCTTGTTAAATGAGTTAATATCCACCATGACACAGACCATTTTCTCATGATAAAATTTCTTTTATAGTGCTGACCTTTTGGATTCATCTTCCTGATAACTTTGGATGGTGGCAGCAATAATCAACTGATCTGCTGAAGGCCACAGCCCTTTTCTTACCTGTAATAACAATCTCTCATCCCCGATGATGGCGGCTTGGTTCCAATCAATCACTTCGGAGAATGGTAACTCCCATCCATTGCTCAGCATCACTGGGACGCAAGCAGCCTGCACAAAAAAAAGGAAC
Source organism: Antechinus flavipes (assembly GCF_016432865.1). NCBI lineage: Eukaryota > Metazoa > Chordata > Mammalia > Dasyuromorphia > Dasyuridae > Antechinus > Antechinus flavipes. The sequence goes on from NC_067398.1 coordinate 608,856,999, forward strand.
CATCTCCAAGTTAGGGAGAGACATCACAAGCTCCATCCTTGAGGAAAAATCATAACCAATCAAATTACTATCATTCCCTATGTCCTTTGGATCCCAGAATCTTAGGACTATGAAGAAAGGTCAAAAGAGTTGAAAAACTAATACTCTAAGGAGTTCTGTATCTGAGAGGAAATCCTTAAGCATTATCAAATGATATCAGAGTCATGCCTACACTAGCCAGTTTAATAATTTGGAAGTTTTGCGCAGGCTTTTAAAATCCTATTTCTATTCCTAATTATTCTACAGCCATTGAAACAACTGGTCAGGATGGAGCAGTTTCATTAAAAGCAATGAAAATTTGGCCCCGTTGAAGTATTAGCATAAAACTAGTTTTGAATATAAAATACTTTGGCCCAGAAATACAGACCCTAGTTAAAGTGACTCACTCCCAAGTGTCACACACTATACAGAACAAGCTCATTCTTTGTCTAACAAGAATTTGATTATAAATTTGACTCAATTATAAACTTAACAACTGTAAGGAATGCTAACAATCAAATAAACAGAAGAAAATAAATACAAACCCGACTATAACATTATATTGAAAATTACTTAAATGTTTCAATAAAAACATAAACTTTAACAAAATGATTAAAAAAATCTCATTCTAATTTTTTCTCTGTGTCATATTTTTTTCTCCAATTTCTTCATGTTTGTGAACATGAATACATATTCATATTCATATTTTTCATGGTATATTAACATTCCATTCTATTCACATATATCCCTGGATTTCTTTTCTTATTACACTTATTAAAAGTGTGTACTTTTCCTTCTAAGTCAACTGAATCAGAACTATTCTTGCCTTCATAATATTAACAAATCATTTATATAGCACTGTAAACTTTCTTCATAGGACAGCTGGGTAGCACATCAAGAGTCATCTTTCTGACTTTAAATTTAGCCAGACCCTTAATAGCTGTGTGACCCTGGACAAGTCACTTAATCTGGTTTGCCTCAATTTTCTCATCTGTAAAATGAGCCTGAGAAGGAAATGGCAAAGCACACTAGTATTTTTGCCAAGAAAACCCCAAAGGGGCATAAAGAGTCAGACATGGCTAAAATAAATGAGTAACACAAACTTTTTACATAACTACCTGGAAAGATGGCTAGAAATGTCATTTCCACTACGCAGATGAGGAAACTGAATTTCAAACACACATGCCTAACTGTGCAAGTGTAGTCACATATCTAGCTCAAGTTAGTACTAGTGTAGAACACAGGTTCCACATCTAAGGGCTTTTTCCATTTTATCATTATGCCAGTGGAATGCATGACATTACCACAGAAAAGATGTTAAAAAATTAACAAAAGTTCAGCTCTGGGCAATTTAAGATGGAAAGACCCTGTTTGATGATGTACAAGAGAAATAGAGGAGGTTAAAGGAATGTCTGAGTTTGATATGCTTTGGAGAAAGAACAAGATTTGTAGGAAATAATATAGGGATGTAAAAACCTAGAACTGTGGATGTTGAGGAATAGCAATGCTTTAGGATCAAGAAGGCCTGGTGGCAACTTTCTCAGGGAGCCTATTGGCAACTAACTTTACACATCAAGAATTATTTAGTTCTTCAGAAGGTGGGGGAGGAAGAAAGAAAAGTCTCTTCTGTGGGAATTCTTCCTATGAAAACATTAGAATTGGAGAATCATCAAACCTGGGGCCTGCTCCCTGCTAAGTCACTAAAGCATTAGACCAAACAACTGGAATCAATCTACACTCCTAAGTATCTCTTTCACTTAGGACTCAGAAAACCTACTGCATATTGAGTGGGAATATAATAGACAATTTTGCCTTTATGGAATAAAAAGATTAAACTATTGCAGGGATGGATATTGTCTCCTCAAGAAATCCAGCTTTGATTCTTGTCAGGTAAGTGCAACAAACTAGTCTGGTCCCTGCTCTCAACCATGACTGAACAACCCCCTTCGAGGGAAATAAAGGGAGCTCTAGAATTTGTGGTAGGGTACCCTCCAGAAGCAGTGGGTTCTCACTGCAGAGGTATGCATAAGCACATAGAAACAAGTGGCAAGCCTCCAGGGAAAAATCACACTTCCCCACCTCACCCCCATCTCTCATCCCCCACTTCCTTTTTTAGGCAAAATAATAAACATACCAGATCCAGCCTTAATTCCCAAGTCTACCTTTTAAAAAAAATTTTTTTCAATAAAATTGTATTTTTCCAAATACATGTAGATAATTTTCAACATTCACTTTTGCAAAATTTTGTGTTCCAATTTTTCTCCCTCTCCCCTCTTCAAGGCAGCAAGTAATCAGATTAGGTTAAATATGTGCAATTCTAAACCTGTCTTAATGCAGGAAGCAGTGTAGTAAGATTAATAGAGTATTGACTTTATAATCAATTGGGTCAATAAACATTTATTAAATGCCTACTGTGTATCAGCAGAGATAAAAATACAAAGCCAATCTCTGCCCTTAAGGAGCTTAGTTTAATTTTTGTTGTAGTTATAGCTCAGTCCTGTCTGACTTTCCTTGACCCATTTTGGGATTTTCTTGGTAAAGATACTAGAATGGCTATAACCTTCTCCTATTCATTTTACAAATGAGGGAACTGAGGCAAATAGGATTGATTGATTTGGCCAAAGCCACACATAGCTACTAAGTGTCTGCTGCTAGATTTGAACTCAGGATAATGAATATTCCTGACACCAGGCCTGGGACTATGGAATCACTTAGCTGAGTATAATGGGAGAAGATAGAGAACAACAGGAACCTAAAAAATAGTGGGAGTGGGTTGGATAGACTAAGTACTCCCTTGTAGTAAAGAAAAGTAAGGTAAAATCCTACCATAGCCAAATGCTACCTAGGGGATTCCAGCAAATCACCTTATTCCTCAGATACTCCAGGAAACTGGAATAAAAATACTGTCAACCTCACAGGAATGTCAAAAAAGTCAAATGAGATAATTTATGCAAAGTAGTGGAGAAAATCCTAGCCTTGGAGTAATCCTGAATTTGAATCTTGCCTCAGACATTTACTAGTTGAGTGAATTTGAACAAGTCATTTAAGACTCAATTTCCTTAACTATAAAATGGGGATAATAATAGCATTTACTTCATGGGGTTCTGAGGAACAAATGTGATCATTTATAAAGCATCTTGAAAACTCTTATAAGCAATCTGTGAGCCTTTGCAAACATTATATAAGTCCAAGCCATTATTGTTAGTGATTATTAAAGTGCTTTGCAAGCCTTAATGGGCTGGATAAATGTGAACTCTTGGTAGTGGTGGTGATATGAGAATTATTAGCATTAATAATAATCTGTAGAGTGCCTCTTACCTGCAGTGCTTCCAGAAATCTAAAGGAGCCAAGCCTGCGGCCACGGGGAACCAGACAGAAAGTGGCATTGTGCAGCATTTCTCGATAATCATACCTAGAGGGAGAAGAATATGTAATTAATGAAGACCCTAGGGAAGAGGGGATGATAGCCATGAAATGGAACACAGATACATAGATATATGCTAGATGGCCCAATGGATAGAGCCCTGAGCCTGAACTCAGGAAAATCTGAGTTCAAATTTGACTTCAGACATTTCCTAGCTCTGTGACTCCGGGTAAATCACTTAACCTGTTTGCCTCGATTTCCTGTCTATAAGATGAGGATAATAATACCACCTATTTCCCAGACTGCAGTGAGTATGAAATGAGATAATAATTGCAAAGCACTTAGCACAATACATAATAAGAACTAAATAAATCAATGTTAGCTATTGTTATTCCTACATATTATATATTTGTTGTCTCCACCTATCAGAAGGTAAGGTACTCCTTAGGAGTATTTTATTCTTTTTATCTTTATTCTTTATATTTATAGCCACATAATAAATGCTTAATAAATGTTTTTTGATTGACTGATTTACATATTTGAATCAAGTTGATTGAGACAAACCAGTAGTTATGAGCTCTAATCTTACTGTTTTTTTTTTCCTCAGGAGGGGAGTTGGTTGTGACAAGCCCAGCAAACATTAAAGATTGTGTTGGATGAAACAGTTATAATATGCTTTGCAAACAATATCATCTGACACAAGTCCAGTGGCCGCCACTTCAACAGATTGGGCACCAGCATCTGTGACTTAGAAGTTGAGTTTTGTTGTGACAGCAAATGAAATATCTCCCCCCCCTTGATATAAAATAAAAACATCACCCTTTTTTTCCTGTTGGTTTTTTAAAATGCCATTTCAGTCAGCCAGAAAAGCCTGTGAAAGCTAAGACAGACCTTGTTCTTCTTCATGCTACCCCTTACATCTATCCCTCTTCTTGAAAAAGAAAAAAAAAAAAAAAAAAAAAACAGTTACAACTAACTCAAGAAACCTTCACAGTGAGCACAAACAACATTTGCTCCTTCCTCTGAGCCAAACTCTCTACATTTAGCTAAGAACATTCAGCAACACAAGGCAAATCTTCCTGCAGCAGAACAGTTTGATTTTAAGGAGAGAGAAGTGTGGAGAAAGAAGAGGAAAAGATGATTTTTAAAAGGGAAGAGGAGAATAGAGGCTAAAAATCAAAAATCATTTGGGGCTATAAAAAAAAGCAAGTGATCTGCTTTTAAAAGCACATCTTGAGTGACACCTTCTCACCTTCTTCCCCATGTCACCAGAGCAATTTAGTCAAGATTAAATATCACCTTTTCATTTATGCCCATCCCTTCTACCTATTTTGAGTAAACATCTCAAACTGTTTCTAGTTCATTATGAGGTAATATGAGTTTTACTTAAGGCTATTAAAAGTAGAAGACCTGGATCCTGCAAAGGGACAGTCTACAGAGCATCAAGATTAGCCCCCACCCTCTCATTTGTTAAGAGCCTCCACTGTTCTACAGACAGGTGCTATTTTGAGGGTAACTCATATCATCCGCATTCTCTAACTCTTAATAGTCTAATTTAATCATAGCCCAAAGGCACTAGATATTCTTTCCTCCTTTTTTTTCCCATTTTTTGGGGGGGTATTGATGTATACATTTATATTTTTAAAGTCCACATCTATTTTTATATTCTCACACAAACTAAGCATATGGGAGTAAGCCAATTTTCAATTATAAACCCGTCATTAAGAAGAGACATCTTGCAAAGGCCCATTTGCTTAAACAGGCGTGTACAACTAATTTGCACAAGAAAAGGTCACTGGGAATGGATTAAGATTATCTCCACTGAGAGTAAAATAAAAACCCTTGCTGCATTAATTAAACTACAAAATAGACTTCAAAGTGGATGAGATTTTTAAGAGGGATCAAATTTAGCTAAATAAAAAATATTAAATTACAGAGGTAATGGGTTCTTTCCCATCCTTAAACATCGGTAGAGTAATTGACAACCAGCTTCAAGTTCAACTCCTGATCTTGCTGGGATACCTTTACAAACTAGAGAAAGGGGGGAAAAAAGTTTGAAACTGAGTGTGTGGTATTTTTTTTTAATATAAAGAAAGGTCGAAGACTCTTCAGAGAACATTGCATGACAGCAAGGTTTAATAAATGCTTAAAATAGAAACCCCTGAGGGACTAGCATAGAAGGTCCTATATCCCCATCATTAGCCAACTCAAAATGTAAAACTCCATTAATGTTCTCAACTGTGACAAGTCCCAAAATTGCCAGTTTCAGAATTTAGGAAATATGAGGAGAAGGAAAGAAGGAAAGAGGAAGAAGAAAAGAACTTACAGGGAATTCAAAAGAGAATTATTGTTTAATGGTTACACCTGGAACATTGCAATACAGATCTGGAGATGTAAGCAATCTCAGAGAACATCACCTCACATCCTTTCACTTGAGGGGTAAACTGAGGACAAATAAAGTGATTTGTCTATGGTAACAAAAGTAATAAGGATCCAAGGTAGGATTTCTCTTTGTTATCCTACTGAATCACATTATTCTTTTGCCTTAATAGTGATCTGGGAATGTATCAAAATTTACATTAGTGACTTTGCTAATGTTTGTTCCCATTGCTGTTTCAGTAAACAAATGATGTCTCTTTATTTCTTTTCTCACCAACTATCCACATTTCTGTTGCCACTTTATATCCAAAGTCTATTAGAAGGGATGCCAAAGAAAATGTTCAATAATTTAAAAATCTGAGATTTTGTTGGGACTGTAATTTACAGATTGAAATCCAGAGAAATTAAGTGAATTATCTAGAATCATAAGATTTTAAATTAATTTTTCCTGCTTGATACCTTTCCCCTACTTGATACCTCCAGTGTGATTTTTAAGGAGAGCAGGCTCTTGCCTAAATCATGAAGTCAGTAAATCATTTTCCTTCTTTCTCTGGACTTCCTTCAGTGTGCTATTCAGTCATGCCCAACTCTTTATGACCTCATTTGGGGTTTTCTTGGCAAAGATACTGGCATGGTTTGCTTTTCCTTCTCCAGTTCATTTTACAAAAAAGCAAACTGAGTAAATAGGGTTAAGTGACTGTCCAGGATCACATAGCTAATTTCCCTTTACACTATGTAATCTTATACTTACATAATAATAGCTAACATTTATAGAAAATCTGATGGTTTGCAAAACCATTTATGTATTATTGTCTCATTTGATCTTCACCACAATGTTAGGTACAATTATTATCAGACTTGTCTACATGTTGTTTTCTCCATCAAAATGGATGCTACTTTAGGCCTAAGGACCACTATTTTGTTTTTGTTTTAAATTTTTTTATCTCTAAAGTTTAACAGAGTATAGTAAGTATCTAATAAAAGCTGGATGACTGACTGATTAACCTAATAGAAAAGTTAGGGGTTGTTCAGAGAGTCTTCCTCCAGTCCTTGCTAGTCAGTCCGACTTTCAGCAAGTCCACATCCTCTATATTCTCATCCTCATGCATAAAGGAAAATTTGGCAAGCCACTTCAAAAAAAGGTGACTGACCCCTGATCTGACACCATCATTTTAGAACTCACAAGCTACTTAAAAGTATATATAATTAACTAATGCATATGACAATCTTAGCAGGGAAGTAAGTAGATGAGGGAGGTAAGTAATCTCAAAGAACTTGCAGCTTTAATTAATAAAGGATTTTTATTACCCATTTCAGGTGGGTATTAAGATCTCTGCTATACAGGTGATGACACAGAGGATAGAAGAGTTTTAATAAATGACTGCAGAGGCTAATGCAATTAAGCTATACGGCCCTGAACATAACCCAGAAATAGGTCCCATTTCATACACAATTCTCTTCTGAAAAGTTGTATGCATATGATATACTAGTGAGTTCCCACTTAAAATGGGTCTCTATAATAATACAAAATTAATCCTCCCTAGAAATGTAAGTGCTATGATGCCTGCAGCAATTTCAATATTGTTCTGGCTGAAAGGAAAAATCCCAACAGAATGAGGTGGAAAAATAAATATTCACAAGGGCAGAGCCAAGGGGAAAAAGCAGAGCCAGCCCTCAAAAGAAAAATGACAACAGATTCCTGACAGTAAAGGAATTTCTTATTGGAAACAAGCTTGCTTTCTCATTATGAAAGACTAAATGCATCGTGGTATTACCATAGTTTAGTACGGGCTCAGCATAGTATGAAGGGAAAGAGAAGACCTGGGGGAGTCAGTCCACATGGAGTAGTGTCTATGCCTAAGAAGGGGTTCCTTTGTCCCCTAGCAGATCTAGAAACTCGCATCCCGAGCTTGAGATCCCCTTGTGCCCAAATGGTCTCTTTGTTTCCCATAGCGCCAACCCTCCCAAGTCATTTATCTACTGTAGATGCTTTTAACTTGGAGTCCATGAATTTGTTTCAACACACAATTTGATAACCCTATCTCAGCATTTCCCTGTGATCTAATGTGTTTTATTTTATGCATTCAAAAACATTTTTCTGAGAAAGGGCTATTGGCTTTACCAGGCTGCCAAAGGGTCGGTCAAGGCCACACACAAAAAGGTTAAGAACAAGCTTTGATCTCAATGATTGCTTCCCTTTAGCTTTCACATTAAAATGCAAAAGAAGTTATTGGCTAGAAGTATCATCTCACAATCCACATACTGAGCTGCAAGTGGCACCTGGATGGAAAAGTTCCCTAAAGACTAGAACTGGACAGGTACTCTAGGTTTTTACGGGTCTATAGGTGAGTCTGGACTCCCTTTCCCGTGCCTTTCTTTCCTTTCCATTCTTCCCAGGCACCAAGGCTCCTGATCTGCTGCAGTTTCTGTGGATGCCATTTCCTCCACAGCCCAAAAGTCCTTGCCATTGGGAGCCGGTGTGACTCCTTCCCAGAGCTGGTTGTCTGCCGTTTCCTTTGCTTGCAGTCAGCGCTGTCTGGGCTCGGGATAATGCTCTAGGATTAGAAATTCATTTCTTTGTAATCCTCCTCAGCCCAATGCTTTCTAGCACATTCTGTGCCCTGAATACAGGCCGTCTTTGCTAAATCAAGTCAGGTATTTATCTTTACCTTTCAGTGGACTCCTATCCTCCCCAGGTCCGATGCTCTACTTTTATACTTCTTTAAAATTCATTTCTTTATGCAGATTCTGAAAAGGAATTCAAAAGAACCCCAGGAAAAATACTACACCTCAGGAGGTAGCCAGAAAGCTCCTGAGGACATTCAACCTTTAGCATCACCATGAATACAGCAAGCATTTACAAGATGAATTCAGGACTGCAAAGTTCTTTATATATGTTATCTCATTTAGCCCTCAGGACAACAGTGTGAGGTAGAAGCTATTATTGCACCCATTTTGCAGATGAGGAACCTGAGGCCAATATAGAAAAAGCAGCTAGCTCAGAGTAGCACAACTTGTGTGAGGCTGGATTTAAACTCCAACCATCCTCACTCCAAGTCTCACACTGTATCAGATTATTACAAAATAGACAAACTTAGAACACATTTCAGCCCCAAGCTGTCTCATTAGCAATCAAGCACAAATGGAAATATTAAACATGAATTTAGACATCTGGAGTCAAAAGATCAAGAACTCTCCAGCAACAACAAATTATAATTAAGCAAGATGGCCATGTGACCAGATCCAGAAAAGGATGGCAGATATGTGGCAAATCGTTGGGGACTGGGGGGTGGCGTGAGTCTAGTAGCTGTCAATTAAAAAAACAGCAATAAAAAAAAAAAAAAGAATAGAACTTGGAAAGTTAAAAACACAAGGGTCAACCACCTGCCCCCTAGGATAAGAAGTCTTGAACTCATTATTTTACCATTAACCTTTCCTTGGCCCCTCCTTGCAGGCACCAGCTTGCTGCCCCACATGCAACAAGATCTAGAAGCCTGTGCCAAAGTACACCCCGTTCTCCAAGAGGATGGGGATACTAAAGTCTCTGCTGAGGAGGAAGTTGTTTCTTAGAGATAGGAAAAGCCCTGGAACAGTGCCATCGCAGAAACCTGCCCCAATCTATTCCTTCTTCAAACAGTCACAAACTCAAAAGCTCCTCAGGGTGACCACTAATCCTTTGCGGCATGTTCTGTTGCCTGTCTGTATGTATGGATTGGGAACAGGAGAAGGGTAAAAAAGAAAAAAAAATGACAAGGAGAAAAGGCTGACTTTTTCTAAACAAGAAAATTTTAGAATCATGGCATTTCAGAGCTGAAAGGGTCCTTAGAGATCATCTCTACTATTTTCATTTGGCAGACGAAGAAACTGAGGTCCAAGATCACTTAGCCATTAGAGTTCCATTCGAATGCTACCACATGCTGTCTCCCACAGTAATTCATAGAGTAAACCAGATAGGTAAACTTCACCTTCCAATTAATAATGTGACATTTTACCCTTGATTTTTTTCTGCAGGTTTGAAAAGAAAATTACAATTCAATTTACAAGGTCATTTGTTTAATCCATCTCTATGAACACTAGGTGGTAGAGCCTTAGCCACTAGGAGAGAGATGTTTTTGTTTTCAGGTAGAGTAGTAGGTCCTTCTTTCATTTCATTTTCTCTATAGAATTAAAGATTTGGTTGAAAACTCATAAAAATTTGCAGTTCAATGACTTCCCCATTTCTCCTAAGGGTGATTTTAATCATCTCCTCTAGCAGCCAAAATTTATAAAGACAATACAATCCTTGTAATCAACTCTAATTTACTTAAAATTTATGTCAGGAAAATAGGTTGTTGTAGAAAGAGCTGGCCTGAGGAGGAAAACCTGGTTTTCCCATTTCAGACAGACAAACTGTATGACCCTGGACAAGTCATTTGATTTTTCTGGTCATTTCTACACCAGAAATGTCAAATTCGAATACAGGGGTGATAAAAGTATCAATGGAGGCTGCAGATTGATTCAGAAAACAACATATTAACAGTATCTATATTCTAGTGTGTTTTTACATATTTTGTTGAATATGTCCCAATTATATTTATTGTGATTCGTTTCTGCCTAAAGTCTATGACTGTACTGGCCACCTTTACAACTGTTAAGACAATAAATTGCTGAGAAAGTTCAGAACAGCAATGGTATAACCAATACTCACACTTCCCCATATAAAGGAAATTTCAGTTCCTTTGTTATTTCTTTATTTAACCAGTCCTTGATCCCTATTCCCTGCCCCCCTGTCCTTATCTGGGAGCAGAGGAAGATTTCCATTCCCATCCTCCACCCGCTTTGGTAGCTTTCAACATTGAAAAAATCATCAAAAAGAGAAAACCAGACCTAAAAGAATGTTTTTACTGCTTTCCCACTTGATCCATTACATTCTTTCTCACAGTGCCAGTTTCACTCAACCCTGGGATTAGGTGGATGCTTGGAATTCCAAGGTCACTCTTCTCTTGACCAGTGCAAGTGGTAGTTATCAGGACTGTCAGGGATGTGAGTGGGTGGGTGGGGGGTTGTGCTGATCTGATGTATCTTGCATACCTGATCACAATGTAAGCATTTTCCTGATTCCCTATACTTGAGTGATTATAGATCTTCAAATCCCAGTTATTTTAAAGAAAAATCATTTCCACCCACTACATTTTTATGTCTCCTTTATTATCTTTACTAACAGTTAATATCACCTGACAAATTAAATCCCACTATGGCTAGCTACTGAGGGTGGGTAGGGGATTTTATAATGAATAAGTCACTATATCCCGATTCCCAGAGCAGGTTTAGAAAGAAATTCTGTCCTCCAAAACAAAAACACGTTTTCAGGAGTATGAATATAAATAGCACGGAAACAGCACCAAACTTGGCGTAGTGCTTGCTCCTCTTTTAACAAGGGTTAAAGTCATCATATCTAAGTTGATAGAATGCCTGATTTTGAGACCTCATGGGAATCCTGCTCCTGACACACACTAGGCATGAGTTTCTGGGCCTCACTTATGTTCTCAGAGCCTGCACTCTCTCTTTTACATAATGGGAATAAGTTATATTTGTAATGCTTGCCTTATATAGGTCCTTGTTGCCTCTGATGAATGCACTGAGAGAGAGCAGTGGATTTGACCTCAAGAGACTTGGGCTGGATCTGGCTCTACTACTACTTACACTACCTGTGTGGCCTGAGACAAATCACATTCCCTTTCAGATCTATTTCCACAATAGTAAAATGAGAAAGGGTTTGTCTAACGCCTTTTGGAACTCTAAACTCTATGGCTGAGTTTTGCTTAACTGTTCAGAGTATGTACTTTGTAGGAAGGGTTTGTTGGGAAAAGTCCGTTATGCCTCAACAAAAAAAAAGCAACTCTTTTGGTTATTTAAGCAATCTTATGTTAAGATAAGCTATAAATAGCTATTATTTATGGAGCACTTTTAAACTAGAACTTTTCATTTATTATTTCATTTGATTTTTCATCCTCATATAATTCCTCTGAGTTAGGTGGTGGTGTTATTCTCATTTTACAGATGAGGAAACTGAGGCAGACAGAAGTAGAGTAGCTTGCCCAGGCTACACACATAATAAATGTCTGAGAAAGAATTTGAACTTGGGTTCTCCTGACTTCATTTCAGGAATGTTATATAATTGTCCTTGTTATATCCACTGTACATCAGAAAAGATTCATCAGGTAGGATCAGATTTGTTAGCCAGGACACCCTAATTTCTTCTAGATGGTTAACATGTAGTAAATAAAGCACTAGATAAACTTGGGAGTCAGGAAGACCTGAGTTTGAATCTCACTTCAGTTATTTCCTAACTGTGAAACCTAACACAAGCTATTTAACCTCCCTGTGCCTCAGTTCCTTATCTGGAAAATGAAGAGCTTAGATCTGATGAGCTGTAAGGACCCTTCCATTCTAGCTCTAAATCCAGGATCCTGTATGTTCTGTTTTACTGTACTGAATTCCACATTAGACATGAACACTGTGGAGATTAGCTGACCCTTTTAATAGCTGCTGCCCAAGCATCTTCACCTGTAACATGTAAATCTGAATGACATCACACTTGACAAATTCTAGAGAGGAGGCAGCAAGAAGGTCTTTCTGGCATAGACTGTTTTGTCGTGGCAGGGTGAGCTACATCCTGCAGAAGATATCAAAAATCCTGGAACAGTTTTCTTTCTTTCTTTTTCCCCTTTCCCTTCTTAAGCCAAAAAAATGGTCATGGCACACAACCAAAATTCATCCATGACTTTTTTTTTTTTTTTTGATATTTAGAAATACAGTGCTTTTTCCAGAAGAAGCATCTGGATTAGCTAAATTGTTACCAAGGCCAGTTATTAAACACACATGATAATTCTGGGCTAAATAGCTTGAGACTGTTGTCTAGCTTTCCTTTGTATTAAATTTCAGCTATTAACCAATCAGCCCGTTTTCAGAGTATGAATTCTTAATGCAGATGGCTCTGAACTATTGGCTACAGAGCCCCAAAAGATAGACCAATTTTGTCACATAGAATATCTTGTTGCTTGGTTTCCATTAAGGTATCTTGGCTTTTGGATAAACTGTCAAGTAAAACTTGGCATTAGAAACACAAAGTGAGTAACTTCCTTTGTAGAGAACTTGACAGCTCAGCTATGTGTCAAGCAGATAGCTGCCTAATAGGGATCTCCAAAGGCTAATGCATCTTCCTTGGAAAGTTGCCTTTACCACAGGCTGCCTTCCTTGGGATTTGGGCTGGGCAAAATTGAGGGATGATCTTTACTGGGAGTGAACATACCATTGGCTGGTAGGTCATGTCCCTCTCCACAAAGTGTTGGTTTTGGAATTAGAAAAAGTTTTGGAGGTGCGAAAACATAATTGGAAAACTTTTTTTCCCCCTGCTTAAAGGGCTAATTGATTTCACAGGTGTTTAATTATCATTTGCTGTGAGATAATACCTTGTAGTGCCATAAAAAATGGATTTAATTTTCAAGTGCTTGCAAAACCAGCACCAAAGCCAAGTTCGAGCTAAAGCTAGATAATTATTCTATAAATCAAACACACTGCCTCCTTTCTTTGAAATTTTTAATACTTGGCTATAATGATATCTGACAACCTTGAAACTAACATAAAAAGGATTTTTCTGCCAAGTGCCAAGAGGCAGTCATTGGAGTATTTCAGTCAGTCTGGTTCATTAATATTGAGTCAGCCAGCCAGGGGACCCTGGTTTCAGACATCCAAAACATGCCAACGTGTAAAAGCAGTAGAGTAGAGCAAGGCACTGTGTTTCTTGTAGATAGCAAATGACCACTAAACTTCATCAAAAAAAAAAAAAAAGAAATCAGAAACTAATTTCAAACCACTTATACAACAAAATTATTACCAACCAGTTATACCATTCAGAGCTTCAACTTGAATATGATGAATGTTAAGGAAGTCTTCATGAAGGAGAGTTACCTTAACTATCTAAAATATATGTCCAGTGCCTTCTAATAGAGAGGAAAGAAAGAAGGCAAGGGGGAAGGGGAGAGAAGTTTGGCTCTAGGTGGAAATAAAAAACAAAAAGTACCGAATAGCTTCTGTATAAAGCATCTTCTCCTTTCTCAGGCAACCAAGTCATTCAATAGAGAGTACTGGCCTTTATTCAAAAAAACTTAAGCTCAACCATAGCTTCAGACACTTGTTAGCTCAGTGACAAGGCACTTAATCTCTATTTTCCTCAATTTTCATAACTATTAAATAGGCATAAGAGTACATTGTTGTGAGGATCAACTGAGACAATATTTGTAAAGCATGTAGCAAAGTGCCTGGCACATACAAGAAACTATATAAATGATCATTCTCTTCTCCCATTCCCTGCTCTCCAAATTCAATGTTCCTTCCAACAATGCATATAATAATTCTGTTATATCTGTTTATTCTTTCACTTTTTTCTCATAAGTTTGCCACAAGTAGTCTACCTGATGTGTTGGGAAAACTTTTTTGACAGGGTGAGGCTAACAGGAGGATATGGCATCCAACGATTATTTAAATGTCTTATCACATGAACAGTTCATTTAGTTTTTTGATCATTTATTTATTTGATGTTATTTTTTTTATTCCACTCCTCTTCATGGAATGCCTTATGTTAGGTGTTACAGTCTGTCCCCACCCACTAGGAATCTTTCTATTGTTATCTGAGTGAGGCTCATTTTAAATTCTCCTGATACTATGATGTTTTGTGATTTACAGTTATACAACAACACTGGTAGAATGTTAATATTTAAAAAAATGGGGTTTCATTCTTGTGAAAATTTGGGTGTAAGAAAGCATTGCAATTTTTCAATGGCATTCCAGAATATGCTCGTACTTCTGTTAAATTTTGGGCTCAATTCATTATCTATTTGCAGTATAAGATCAAAACTAATATGCTCACAGATAAGCTCCACAGGTTGTCCATCTGACTGCAAATCATAATCTAGTTATTCTTTATCCACATGGACTTTCCTATGTGGATAATTAGGCTAAACACCTGAGTGGTTACAGATCACATCTAACAGTCCCAACAATTCTAGGGGTTGTCTACCAAAGCTGTCTAGCCATCTGTCCTAGCACCAGAACTGGATCTTCACTTTTACTTTTGTTCTAGGCACAGCAATCAAATCATTCATTCATTCACTAATTCATTCATTTATCCATCTGTTCCTAGCCAGGGCAAGATGTACATCATGGCAACTCACTTCTCAACACTTGTGAGTACATTCTCCAGATGTAATTCAGTCCAGGACTCTGGGGAAAAATCATTGATTCCTTAAATAATCATATTTTCACAGTAATTAAAAACCAAATCCCCAAACTCTGTAAAAGTGACATGCAACTTGAATGCACTTTAGCCCACAGACTGTCTCTAATAGTCAGGCAGTACAATGTTGGGAAATGCCATGCACTGTTATTAATGCTGTTGAATTTGAGAAAGTAGCTTGAGAAAATGGTCCTGCTTAGAAACAATTTGGAGGGAAAAAAAAGTATAAACAGCCTTTTTTCCTTACATGACAATTTTAGGAATTGCCTCTGGCTGGGAATAATGCAAAGCTGGAGAGTGTCAGCCATTAACACCTGCCATCTGCTTTACCCCAACTCCTGACTGCTGGGACAGTTCTGGCCACCCAGGAAACATGGTTCAGGAAATCTCTGCACACAGCTGTTATGGAACAGAGCCTTTCCTGATATCTTCAAGAGCAACTAAAGAAAGAAGACTTGATGGAAGACTTTCAGTTATCCAGGTATTAATTTGGATTAGGAGTCCTGAGTTAAGAAAAATCTGTACATGTAATTTAAAAAATAAAGATTCCTTTTGCACTCTACTTTTTATTCTAATTTTACCTTCTATAAGTATGCGAAGGTTGAGATATGTGCTTGTACTTCTTAGACCCCAAGAAATTAAGTAACAGAGGAGTTAAGATGCAAAGATTCAAAATATAGTATTTCATAATAGCTCTTTTAAGGGGCTGTATACTGTTACTGTACTTTTAAGAATAAATTAAAGAGTTTCATTTTAACTTGTTATCTATGAAGTGCCTATGAGAAGCTATTTTTTAACTATCATTTTGGAGAGCCTGGTAATTGTCATAGCTGGAGGACTGTTTGAAAACGCAGAGAAAAGACTAACAGAACTTCTTTCCTAAGAGACTGAGTCTAGAAAAGCTAAGCTGTGAAGATGTTAAATAGAGAATTCTTGGGAGACTGCTTGTCATTCTGAGAGAGCTGAATTGTGGGGTTATGTTTCCAGAGTTGAGGAGAACTTAGAAATTGTAGCTGATGATTAAAGGTATCTCTGAGTGTAAATTTTCTGACTGTGACACATTGCTGAAATATTTAGATCTGTCTTTGTATTATAATGTTAATAAATTGTATAAAAAGTAACATTGACATTTATATGGTCACACGCTATAATGCCATGAAGGAAAAAGAAAGGAAGTCTAACTTAAGGGTCATCTGAGTTGTGGAGTGAGGAAGATATTGTGGGGTTGTCTTTGAATAGTCCAAATTCCAAAGCTTTTAGGAACAGTTCTTTTAAATGACATATATCCAATAATTTTTAGTATTAGAAAGGTTATTCTTTTTTGTTACTGCTCTTTAAAAAGTTTTGTTGAGTATTTTGGTATCATTATTATTCTTTTAAAGCAAGAATTCTTAAATATTTTGGTCATAAATCTCTTTGGCACTCTGATGATGTCTATGACCCTTTCTGAAAATGATGTATTTGAATAAGTGAAGGAAATGCTAAATTTCAAAGAGAATTGAATAAATATAATTTTTTTCCCTTTCAAGTTTAAAATTGATCCATAGTTTTTTGGGGGAGAGGTGGCCTGTGAACCTCAGATTAAGAACTTCTATTTCTTTTTAAAAATTTTAATTTTAATTTATTTTTTAATTAAAGCTTTCTATTTTCACAACATATGCACGGATAATTTTTCAACACTGATCCTTGCATAGTCTTGTAGAACTTCTTTTTCAAAGGAATTTGCTTTCAACTTTATAAATAGGATCAGGCAAAGTTCTTTGTTAAAACCAAGAGAAGTAGGCCCTATTCATTTCAATTCTCCAGTAATTTATTAAAAACCTACCAAGAGCCAGTCACTGTATTAGCTGATGGGGACACAAAGAAAGCTATGCTAATCAAAGTTGGCTGAGAATTGACTTTAAAAAGGCCCAGAATAGGTAGGACCCAAAAACAATTTACTTCAAATCTATTATTAAGAAATCATTTAAAATATAACCTTAATGTCAGTTTTGTTTTGTTTTTTTTCTGGAGGGGTATTGAATAGATGAGTAGCTTCCTTATGTAAATTGGTAATCCTAAAGTACAATCCTAAACTCATCCTCTTTTCCCTACCAGTCATTTCTTTTTTAGAGTCTATCAGCAATGCATTCACCGAACCTGTATCCCCAGAATACAAATATCTGCATCCCAAATGCAGAATACAATGACTGAGCTTCACAATGTCACGAGTGATACCCACTGAGCCCTCAGCACACCAATCCTGTCGGGCATCCAGTACCAAATGTGCTGGCAAGCTGATGTATTATTTACACCAAGGTATTCAGACACAGTATCAAGAACATAAAACATTCATCCACAAAGGGACCACTTTGTCATTTTAAAATAATTATGTTTCTTTAAAAACCCCAACAAATTCCATTGTCTCCGAATTATTTATTGAGTCTAGTAGGCAAGTGTAATCTTTTTTTTTTTTTTAAGTGAGGCAGCAAGATTTCATCAGACTTGCTGAAATTAAGGATAAGCAATGGAATGATGAGGAGAGAAGAACAAATATGTGGGAGATTTCCCAGCATTTCAATGAAATGTCTTTAGAAAAATATTTTATAGAGATTTTAGTGTTGAAGTATTCTTCATTACCCTTGACTTCAGAAATTCAACTATGTGGCATACTATGGTTATTTAGCCATTGAGATGGTATAAAACTTTGGACATGGAAAATATATACCTAAGAGTCTAATAGCCACTATTCAGTTACACTTTAAAACAATTCTTTAGACAAATGAAATTGCACGTGTCTCTGTAAGTAAAAGTCCCAGGGTTTATTTGTACAAACAGGATAGTGAAATACAATGGTTGCCTAGTGCCATCTCAAAGGCATTTATGGAAGTTTAGCATATAGTATTAACTGTTTTTATTACATTAAATTTAATTAAGACTGTATCTCCATATAGCTGTAATCATTCAATTTAACCAGTAGATGGGGCACA
The DNA here is from genome assembly GCF_016432865.1 of Antechinus flavipes. Lineage (NCBI taxonomy): Eukaryota > Metazoa > Chordata > Mammalia > Dasyuromorphia > Dasyuridae > Antechinus > Antechinus flavipes. The sequence continues at coordinate 608,875,003 of NC_067398.1, forward strand.
TCCACATGGCAACTCTTGGGCTATCAGCCTCCCTTTAATTCTGCACGATCGGAGGAAGCATCCATCCCTCTGATGGTTGAGTTGACTTCTCTTCCTTTTAGCCCCCTACTGGAGAGCTTTATATGTATGTACATATGGATTACTCTCAAAACAAAATTCACATTGCACAATTATACAGAAAGAATAATCATAAGGATTTTAATTTTAGAATCATAAGAAATAGAAAGAAAGTTAGAGCTGAAGTAGGAGAAAGCTCTCAAGGTAGATAAGGCAACTGGGGCACAGAAAGGTTAAGTGGCTTGCCCAAGATCATACAGAAAATAATATGTGACAGAGCTGGGAGCTAAATCCAGTTATTCCAGCTCTAAATGTAATTTCTTTCTTCACTGCACCATAGGTTGTCCCATTCTTTCCTTAAATTCTAATATTCTCTCCTTCTACACTTAATAGAGAAAACTTCAAATCCTTTAGAGACAGGGGATTACCAGAGCTGAATATTGTTAAATTTGGTCACTATACTGTTTGCTCTCTCTTCCTCTCCCCCTTAACTTTTTCGCTTGGCTATATGGGATGATTCCGTTTAGGAGCAAGGAAAATGCATCCAGAAATAACTATGATGCAAAAACAATAGGTATCAATATAATTTATTTTTAAATTCTCAAATATAGAGATTAAAAATAACAACAGAAAGAAGAAAAGGAAGAAGGAATTTACTCTCCTCAAAAGACTAACTGACTTGCTTGTTAAATAGTACTAAATTTTAGATTTCATAATTTCCTAACAGGAGGCTGAAATGGCAATAAGCTGCATAACCATGATGAGGTACTTTCCTTATAACCATCAAATGACCCCAAAGCGTCATCAATTTCAATATGGAAAGGACCTCAGAAGTCTAGTCCAACCTCCTCATTTACAAATGAGGAAACTCAAACATATTTGTGCCCCTCCAACCCCACTCCAGTTTAGGTGACTTACCTAAGCTCACAAAGGTATTAAGCAGCAGAATTCTTGAACCTATGTCCTCTAGCTTTACATCTAGTAAACTTCTCACAAAACCACAATAATACTTCAATTATTATATTTATACATCATGTATACCATGACTTACTTCAATAACAGCTGCCATAAGGATAAGGAAAAGGGTACAATTCTAGGAGAATGTTATCATAACTCTGACTACAAATAAGATAGTCAAGACAAACAGCACTATGGAGAATTCCATATAAAATTTTCATGAGTCACCCCACCCCCAGATGTAAGTGATTTCTTCTTAATTTTTCTCCCCAGAGCATTTTGTCAAGATCTCATCTTTGTCTCCAGGTGATACTGTGCCGTCTACATATGAATGCTTACATATATATATATGTATATTTTTATATTGTATTTGTATATGTACATGTATATATAAATTTATATTGTACATCCATATATGTGTACAAATATGTGTATTTGTACATAATTATACACACACACACACACACATACATATATCTCCTGACTCTGCTATGGTGGCACATTTCCTTGATATAGAGTATTTTCTAAATAAAGAATTTTTTCCTTCCAATGGAAAGAGAAACCTCTGCAACTTATAATTTTAGAGTTACCTAAGTACAGTGCTGCTTTGCCAAATGACTTACCCAGAGTCACAAGGCCAGTATGTATCAGAAATAGACTTGAACCCAAAACTAGATAATTCTAAAGCTTCTTCATCCACCATGCACTGTTGCCTCTTGTATATATATTGAACAATTTTAATTAGTCTACAAGTTTCTTGAGGGCCCAGACCAGGGTGGTTTTTTTTTTAAAATCCTTATAGCTGCCATATCTAGAAGAGTGTCATCACATAGTAGGTAGCTTATAAACTTTAGTTAAAATTGAAACAGTGATTTGTTCATCTAGTCACAATGAATTTTCTCCAGCAAATAATCTTATTTCTTTTGAGTCCTATACACACATCCATCATTTTCAGGGGAGGAAAATAACCAGAGATTTGTTTGATTGTTATATTCAAGAAGAAAACTGGCTTTTGCCATCAAGAAGAAATTACTTTTCAACTCCTTTCAAAACTTTTCCACTTTAGTGAAAATCCTTCACTGCTCAAGATTTGAAGCTTAAGATAGGGATTGGGGAAGGGGAAGAGAAGGAATTATCACTATAGTAAAAACACTACTTTTTACTTAGCTGTTAAAAAAAATACAATTAGACAAACACTAAGGAGCTATTCTAGGGCAAAGTACTGTTTTAATAGGCACTAAGTTACAAAGGTTTCAATGAGAAACAGCTCTAGTCCTCAACAAGCTTATTTTCTTGACTGGTGTTGGAGGATATAACATGAGTTCAGATAAATAAATAGAAACATGGCAAACAAGAGGAGGCTTAAGGAGAGCTATGAACTCTAATGAATGAGAGACAAGAAAAGAGAGCATTTCAGCCAGTCTGAACAAAGATACTGAGGTGGAAGATGAAATTCCAAGTTTCTAGAAAAATAAACAGACCAAACAGGAGTTAAGGGAAGTAATAGATTACCAGCTCTGTTTCATCTCTAGGTTTGGTACACTGGTGAAATGATTTCCTAATGTCAAATGGTATTATTAACAACAATTGCAGCAGCAACAGCACAATAGCTGACTTATATTTAGATATCACTTACCTTTGCAAAATATTTCAAATTTTCCTGATTGCGAAATTTTATTTGAAAAGGACCTTAATGATCTTTTAATCTAAGCATTCGTATGAAAGTACAAAAATTGGGGCCTGCAAAGATTAAGTGGTTTGGTCCAAGGTCAAACTGCTAGTAAATAGTTAAGAGAGAGGTGGGATCTAATTCTTACACCAGTTTTCTTTCTACTATATAATTTTCAGTAGTAGGAAAGCATAAATGAATGAGTGAATGAATGAACGAATGAAAAATATGTCTTAAGCACTTACTACATTTCAAGTGTTGTGTGGGAGTACAAAAACAGTATATTCATTTTATGTATTATATTGACATTAGCAAAATTTCATTACAAGCAATGTGAATATCCTTCATGTTGCTAGTTATAGTGGGGTTTTAAGGCCAATCCAATCACTCATGTAGTTAATCATCCAACAAATACTTACTTGGATATCTACCTACTCTATGGCTCATAATGTTGAAAATACAAAGTACCTCATTTTCTCTTTTGGTAAATGACACAAGTTCCTCCCTTAAATAAATAATAATAGCTTGTAATCTATTCTGAGAGAGATGAGGTATATGCATGAAAAGTTCAGCAATGCAAGGCTTAATAATAATAATAATCAAGGACAACAATATAACATGTTGCAAGGCAGAAAGAGAAAGCGCCCAGTCCATCTATCATGAATAGGAAAGGTAATAAGAACCACAGAATGATGCAAAGAAAAATCACTAGAGAATGAAATACACAGAGAAGGATTTTATGGGAGACTTAGGTAGGATTTGATTTAACACACAAAGGATGCTCATGCTTTAAATAGTTAAAAGTCAAGGAAGAAAAGGTCAGGGATATATAGGCAGGAAGGAGTGTCATAATGGATAGAAATCGTAGAGAATCAGATTTCAGCTCCATGCAAGGAAAAATGTAACAAGTAGAGCTATTGAAAAATGGAATGGATTATCTTGTAAATATGGGAGGGAACATGGTGTAATGGATGCAAAGAGCTCTGAAGTAAGAGGGTCTAGGTTCAAATCCTACTTCTGATACAAGATCAGCGTGTGTTTGGCAAGTTACTTAACCCCTTGGCCTGTTTCCTTATCTAGAAAATTCGAGATTTGAACTAGATGCTTTCTGAGGTCTCTTCTAGATTAGCTCCATTATCCTAACTATTCTAGGGCTATAAAATAAGAAATGTTGGATTTGTGGTCCCGAAGGTCCCTCCAACTTGGAACCCTGTGTGTGCTAATACTTTGAAGAAGGAATGGGTATGGCATATTAAAGTGAAAGTAAGCATACCAATCTTGGTTACATATACACACAGTGGGCTGGGGGAGGGGGGGAGAATGCATGAAGCTCCTTAATATTTATTATTTCAAATTATACAGGAAATTTTGCTACACCAGCCATACCTATTACATCTATTTTCTGTAGAGAGAGGTAATAGAAGGAGCACATATATAACAATCTGCAAATTGACATCTTTTAGAAGGTGAAGCTGAATTATCATATGTCATAATAACCAAGTAGACTGCATACACTCCTATGTTGACTTACATGGGCATTTTACAGATTTCAGATAAGCCTAGGTTTCTTGTACCAACTCCCCAAAGAATAGTAAATCAGAGTGCTATCTATCTCCACAAACTTTCAAGCAGATGTTCTCCCTGTGCTTGCTCTCCCAGGCTCCAGATGGTTGCAGATACTGACTCCTTCCTCCTTTAGCCTCTCTCAGATCACACTTCAAACATGTCAGCAACTCTGGTTGATATTGACAGCTGAGACTCAGTTATTTAAAGAGCCCTGAATGATGATATAGTTTTTGATACATGCATGTGAGAAACCACCAGAACATAACATTTCACCAACAGAATTTTACTACCTATATCCATTTGTTTAATGAAGCTGCTTTGCATGTTGACTTAAATGCTTCTACAAACACATAACCCACTGCTTGCCAGAATGGATTAACATTATCACACACTAAAAAGGATTTAATCACCCCAGAATTGAAAATGATGAATAATAGTTTAAATTCTCACTCAGGAACTGAAACATGTTTAATAACAGAGTTGCAGTAGTCCCCAACTTCCATATTATTTACTTCAATATATTAAAGGATCAGTGACTTCAGTGGCACAGAGTATAATGAGCAATATTTTTCCATAAGGCAAGCAGCATAGAATGTGAAGCTGGGTGAGGGTAGAGGGTAAGGGGATAGGAACAAAATTGTTAGAGCTTCCTATTTTGAAAATGATTGTATTTGCTTATTAGATGATAAAATTCAGTTGAAAAGAACCACAAGTGTACTTTGGAGCAAATCTCTAATTGCTAACTCTAATTTTTTCTTGGCAAAGATACTTATCACAATTTTTTCATATTTTGGTTAAATAAGCTTCATGAGTTTTTAAACTGGGGAGTGGGAGAGATGAGATGAAAGAGGGAGCAGGGACAGAGAGGAAGAGAGAGGGAAGAGAGTATTGGTTGTAGTCCTTTATTCTCATCCCGATCACTTTCTGGTGATAAGCCTATCTAAACTTAGCTGTGATACTCAATGGACATTAAATATATAGTCAAACTGGTTCCATAATCCAAGTCCATCTTGGTAAGATTTGCTAGAGCTTAGTTTCACTGCTATAAACTTTGAGAACACAGGGTAACTTCAAAAGGTATGAAGAATCAGTTAGGACTTTAATGGAAGCTTTTATTCTATAAAATCAAACTGTCAATAAACAAATAAACATTTGTCAGGCACTAGGATAAATGTTTTGAAGACACAGGATTGGAGCCACTCTTGAATGTAGTCAAGGAAAGTAAGAGGCAAAGATGAGGAAGGCCTATAGACTATCTATTCCCATATCAGAAAGAGAGGTTAGTTTTTTTTTTTTTTTTAATTACATAAAAAGTTCTCTTGAAATCATCAACAGAATTATGAGCATTGAAGGAGATAGCATTTGAAGACAGTACATAAGCCTTAATTAAAAATCTGGCCAAAGTCACTTAGCTTAGTATATATTGTAATTCCACATTTTTTTACCCATTTCCCTAAAGAGGCGATGCGAGGCACAAAAATTTGTGAAGTACTTGTTATCTATAAATTGCTGTTATATAATCAACCATAACAACAAATAAACAATATTTACAGACATTTAAAGTTTATAAAGCACAATATATGTGGTGTTGTTCAGTTGTTTTCAGTTGTGTCCCATTCTTCATGATACTTTTGGCATTTTCTTGGCAAAAATACTGGAGTAGTTTGTCATGCCTTTTTCCAGTTCTTTTTCCAAATGAGGAAACTGAGAAAAAAGGATTAAGTGCCTTGTCCAGTAAAGCTAACACATGTCTGAGCAGATTTGATCTCAGGAAGATGAATCTTTCTTGACTCCAGGCCCAGAACTCTATACACTGCACCACCTAGCTACATATGTGTATTTGTATAGATATAGGTATATGCACGTGCGTATGTATAAAAGAGAGATAGACAGAGATAAAATCAGAGGGTAAAAGGGGGAAAGATGATATAGAAGGAAAGAAAGTATTGGTTGTAGTCCTTTGTTCTCAAAGAAAATCAAAATGATATCACTATGTTGGGGTCAAGTTATAGTGTCTCCAATTGTGGCTGGCTTGAAAGGTTCTACCACAGGTTAGACACAAATAGTCCATGTGATCATTTGAAATGACAACATCAAGGAGTGAATAGCAACTGAGTTGGTCTCTAAGGAAAGGAAAGATTTTTTAAAAAAATGAAATTGAAAAGATAGGGAAGAAGATCCATCACAGGCAACAGAAAGATCTAAAAAGAGGGGCAAAAACACTAAAATAGGAAATACAGTACGGTAGTTTGGCAGAAATATATAATATATAAAGAAAAGTAATATGATATTAGGGCTAGAAAAGAGAGGATAGAGCCAGATTCATGGAGGCCTTAAATGCCAAGTATAGAAATTTATAATTTTTTTCAAGTAGGCAATGGGGAGCGAAGGAAGCTTTTAAAATAAGAGTTATATTATCACAACAGCAGATCAGAAAGATTACCCAGGCAGCAGTGTTAACAATGTTTGAGAGGAGAAGATGGTAGCAGGAAGATGAGCTAAGAGACCATTTCAGTAATCTAGACAAGGAGGTACAACAAAGATTTGAATGTGAGCTGCTGAACTGGATAGCAGAATATGTTCTGGATATGGTATTGAGACCTACGAACTAACTTGATGAGACTGAAATGAAAAGTAAGAGATGGTTCCACAATTATATGCTTGAGGGACTAAAAGGTGCTGTCCAGAGGAAAGAAGTTAGAAGGAAGAAAGGTTAAAAGGAAAATGAAGAGATTCAATTTGAACATGAACTTTGGAATCACAAGATTTGAGTTCAAATTCCAGTTTTGCCCTTTGAAAATTGAATGATCTCGGACAAATTATTTAACTTCTTTAGATATCAATTTCCTCATCTGTAAATGAGAATGTCAGATTAGTTGTAATCTAAGGTCTTTTCTACCTCTAGACCCACGTATAAATTTAGGTACTAGAGAAAAGAGAAAAGTCTTAGGAAAAATATCTGGCAGGAAGTTGGAAACAGGAGAATAGAGAGCAAGGGGAAGATGTAGGGAAGTTTAAGTAATTTAGGATTTTTCTATATAAGGCATTACATAATACCTTGGAAGTTATAATGGTAGTAATGAAGTCACAGAGCCCTGAGCTTGGAATCAGAAAGATTCATCTTCATGAATTCAAATCTGGCCTCAGACATTTAATACTTGTGTGACCCTGGGCAACTCACTTAATTCTGCCTCAGGTTCCTCATTTGTAAAGTGAGCTGGAGAAGGAAATGGAAAACCATTCCAATATCTTTACCAAGAAAACCCCAAATGGGGTCACAAACAAGTCTGAAAAGGATGAAACAACTTCCTAATTCAGAGGATAGCTCTCTGTAATATCTGTAATAAAGCTTTCTGTAATATCACAGAAGTCACCTGAAAATATTGTGCATCTAAAAAAGGAGAAACACTTATTAAGAACTTATTATGTAGGACAGCTAGATGGCACAATGGATAGAACTCAGGCCCAGAAGTCAGGAGGACCTGAGTTCAAATGTAGCCTCAGACACTTAATACTTAGTAGCTGTGTGATCCTAGGCAACTTAACCCTAACTGTCTCACCAAAAACAAAACAAAACAATTATGTGCCAGCTACTGTGCTAAGAATTGGCAACACAGTATCCAAAAATATGAAAGATGAGGATGACAAAGAGAAAGTCATGAGATTTAGCCATACAGTGATTAAAGTACCCAGAAAAAGTTGTTTCAACAAACTGATGGGTATGGAAGAAAGTTTGCAAGGGGTTTAGACAGAAAGAATGGTGAAGTAGAAACAGAAAGAATAAATTACTTTTTCTAGAAGTCTAACAGCAAATGGAAAAGAGAGAAAGAGCTTAAAGGAACAGCACAGTCAATGAAAGATGTTGGTTGGTTTTGAGATTATTTTTGATAGAAGATACTTTAATATGTTTGCAGACCAAATGAAATGATAAATGAGGTATGCAGCTTCAATCATTTTTTAACTCTACTATATTTTGGATTCTCTATCCATAACAACTCATACATTCCCTTGTTCTCTCCATTCATATGGCCACAATGGAAGTTCAGGCTCTCATCACCTCTCACTTTGTCTACTGGGATAATCTTATAATTAGACTCCCTGTTCAAATCTCTCCCCTGTCCAACTCACTCTCACAGCTGCCTGAATGATTTTTCTAAAGCACCAAACTGACCAAGTCTTAAGGATCTCCCATCTTCCTACTACTTCTATGATAAAATAGAAATTACTTTATTCACTATTTAAACATGGCTGAACAATGTGGCTCCAGCCTACCTTCCAGATTTGTTATGTACTGCTGCCCTTCATGCAGTCTCCGTGGCAGCCAAACTAGTGTGCTTGCTGTTATCCATACATGGCATTCCATCTGCTTGTTTCTATGCCTGGAATGCTTCACTTCCTTCCCCCTCTTACTTCTTATTGTTGCTGTTCAGTAGTTTCTTGTTTTGTTTTGTTTTTTTTAAAGTAGTGTCTGACTTTGTGGGTCATTTTGGGGTTTTTTGGTCAGAATACTAAAGTGGTTTGCCATTTCCTTCTCCAGTGCATTTTACAGATGAGGAAACTGAGGCAAACAGGGTGATGTGAATTGCCCAGGGTCACCCAGCTAGTAAGTGCCTAAATTCAGATTTAAACTTAGGAAGTTTTTTTTGACTCCAGATCCATACTCTATCCACAGTACCAGTTTTTCCTTGAAAGCTCCTACAGGAGACCTTTCCTTGTCCCTCTAGCAGCTAATGTCCCCTCAGATTTATTCTGCATATATTTTATACTAATCTGTATGTACATGTTATTTACATTCATCAGACTAGAAGGTCCTTGAGGACAGGAATTGTTTGTTTTGCTTTTATTTTTAAATGATTGTTGATTGTTCAGAACAAGGCTTCTTAAACTTTTTCTACTGGTGACATCTTTTTGTCCCAGAAATTTTTACATAATGCTGGATACATAGGTATATAACATAGGTATACAAATCAAACATTTACTAATAAATAACAGAAATTTATTTTAAAATAATTTCTTTGTGTATATATATATATAATATATGTATATATTTTTAATTTTACCATTTATTGAAGATGGAAGCAAATGTGCATACTAATGTGAAGGATGCATTTCTTTTTACATAAAGAATTAAATCTTGGAGGAATATTTGATACTTTTTACTGTTGCCAATTTTTTCATGTGATCCCCCCCCCCCCCCAAATGGGGCTGTAACCCATAGTTTAAGAAGCTTTGGTTTAGAGAAGGAAGATTTAATAAGAAGAAATGCAAATGGAATTGATGTGGAGAGCTTGGGGAGGGATGCAGAAATGGTAGTTAAGTTTGGCAAGGAGAACAGCCATATCTTTTTAATACCACAGGGAAGTGGGAAGAGGATGTGCAAGAACATGGATTTGTAGGAGTACAAGATAACTATGATCAGCTCTTTCACGTGTCCTGGTCAACCTCTTTTCTGAATTTACTGCCTCTTTAAATCATCCAAAGCAGACTATTCTTTTTGTTAATTGGATAGAAAGGGGATGGATGGATATGATGACATGCATGTATGAGGTATGCTGAGTGTGCTTTCCCACATACACACCTGGTATAATTAATCCACATTATCATCACCTGTCCCTTCCCAGCTTGCAAGTGGGGAGACCATGTGGCTGTTTTTTATGTCTCCTTTCATATTTCTCCTAAGCTTTGTAATCTTCCCTTAGTGCTCTTAGACCAAATCCTCCTTTGCACACAAGAACCCAGAAATAGAAATCTATTACCAAATCTTCCTCATCTTGATACCTAGACATAACAGTAGCAACAGCAGCCATCAAATGAACAAGCATTTATAAATTTCCTAGTTTGTTCCAGGCACTGTATTAAGCAGTAAGTGTCCAAAGAAATCCTCTGCTCCTCCCCAAAGTCTGCTTTCTTGAAGCTCACAGTCTAACATACAAAAATATAACTATGTACAAACAAGATATATAGAGACTAAATTTAAGATAATCAATGGGAGGAAGAAGTAGCATTAAGAGGAATTGGGAAATTTTGGAAAACAGGAGACTTAGCATATATAGCAGGTATGGGGGAAATGGAGGGGAAGCAGAAAGTCTGTCAAATTATATAGAACTGGGAAATTGAGCATCTTGTTCAAGAAATAAGGAAATTGGGGCTACTGAATTCTAGAGTATTTGGGGGCAGGGGTGATTAATCTTGATGAAGACTGAAAAAGTAGGAAGGGGCCAAGTTATTTTATAGTTGTAGTTATAGCAGCAATAGTGATGGTGGCAGTAATTTAGTATATGCTTATTTATAGACATGTATCCCCTGTTAAAACAGCCACAGACAGCTTCTCTAATTTTTCTTTGCCTCCTTAAGTATCTAACCCATAGTAGGCACTTAATAAATGCTCAGTGACAGATTGAATCAAACAAGTCTCTTAAGGAGGCTCATTTAGACATGACTGTAGTAGGCTAAATAGTTCATTAACTTTCATACTCTCCTGGTATGTACTTCATCTTTTCCTGATTTTGATAGGACTGGATCATTTCACACACATCACAATCTTTGAAGAGGAAAAGATGCCACACAACATAGTGAAAACCATCGATTCCTGCCTAAACTCCCCCAACAGTTTGGCTTTGAATGAGGCTTTAGCTATTTGTCCTACCTAGAGATAATGCTTCTGTTCCTGTAAATCTTGTAAATAGCCAGACTTTCTTAATGTCTAAAAATTTAGATAAATTCTTCAATATTCAGGCAGAATTATGCCACATTAATTTACCTCAATACAGTTTTATACAAGAATGTTTTTTCTTAAAAAAAAAGTTTCATGAATGCTTTCCCCTCTTTATTACTAACACTTCCCAATAATTCTCCTTTTCTAATAGAACCCTCCTTTGAAATTAGTGTGTCCAATCATTTTTCAGTTTTGTCTGACTCTTTATGACCCTATTTGGTGTTTTCTAAGCAAAGATAATGGAGTGATTTGCCATTTTCTTCTGCAGTTCATTTTACAGATGAAGAAACTGAGGCAAACAGGATTAAATCACTTGCCCAGGATCACATGACTAGTAAATGTCTGATGTGAGATTTAAAATCAGGCCTTCCTGACTTGAGGTTCAGCACTTTATTCACTAAGATACGCAGCTACTATTAAAAAAAAAAAAATCAATCCATTAATCATGCCTGAAAATGTATGATTCATTCCAAGTATATATCCTACTCTTTCTACCAAAAGGCCAAGGTCAGGAGAATGCCATTTCTATGTAATAACATTTTCTGAAAAAGAGAGGTTAAAGGATTATGCTTAGAGTTCAAATCCAACCTCTGACATTTATTGTGTGATCCTGGACAAAACACTTTGATGTTTCTCAGATAACTTAAACTCTTTGGGACGTAACTAAATTATTCATGGATTGTCCTGGTGGAGGAAATTCTCTACATCACTGTTTCCCATACTATTTCCTGATAGTTTTTGAGGATGAGCATATAAGTCTGCTATTCCAGATGGGCCTCCCTCATGCAAAACCTGATCTATAAAAATCTAAGCATATAAAAAGTTAAAGACTAATTGGAGGGGGGAGGGGGTTTCCACACCTTTGATTTCATTAGCATGGAAAAGCCTCCTGTGGAAATTCTACCAGCTGATTCATATCAGCAACTTAGACTTTTAGTTACATAGGGCCACTGAAATAAAGTGATTTATCTAAGATCACATGTATAAATTTATTATCTGATCAAGAGCTTGAAGGCCAGGATCTTCTATCCCACTATATCATCCTAGTTCTACAAAGAACTATTCTAAATATGTTCAAATTATTCTAAATTAAAATTATTTTAAATATATTCAAATTATTACCTTAAAGGAATTTATTTGTTCTGTTATTTATATATTATATTCTGTTATTTAAAGAATAACAAATAATGTCTTCAAAATATTAAGCTAACATCTATAGTCATCGGGAAAAAAAGCTATAAATCATTATTGATTAGAAAATGCAAATTAAAACAACTCTGAGGTACCATCTCTCACTTATCAGATTGATTAAAATGACAGGAAAAGATAATGATGAATGTGGAAGAGAATGCAGGAAAACAGGGACACTAATGCATTGTTGATGGATTTGTAAACTGAGCCAACCATTCTGGGGAACAATTAGGAATCGTGTCCAAAGGGCTGTAAAACTGCAACTCTTTGATCTAGCAGTGTTATTGCTAGGTCTGATCCCAAAGAAATCACAAAAGAGGGAAAAGGACCAACATGTGCAAAAATGTTTGCAGCATCTCTTTGAGGTAGCAAGGAATTGGAAATTAAGAGAATGCCCATCAGGTACAGAATGGCTAAATAAGTTATGGTATATGAATGCAATTAAATACTATTGTTCTATAAGAAATGATGAACAGACTGATTTCAGAAAAGCCTGAAAAAATTTACATGAACTGATGGTGAGTGAAGTGAGCACACCTAGGAAAATACCGTGCACAGCAAGAGGAAGACTGTGTGATTTATCAACTATGAGAGATTTCGCTTTTCTCAGTAATGTAGCAATCCAAGGCAATTCCAATGGACTTTGGATAGAAAAAGCCATCCATGTCCAGAGAAAGAAGTATAGAGACTGTGGATCGAAGCACACTATTTTCATCTTATTATTATTGTTTTCTCATGGTTTTTCCCATTTTGGCCCGATTTTTCTTTCTTAACATGACTCATATGGAAAAAATTTTTTTTAAAAAAACCTGATTGTAAATGTACAACTTATATTAAGTTGCTTGCTGTCTTGGGGAAAGGGGAGGTAATAGAAGAAGAGAGAAAAAAAAAAAACTGGAAATCAAAATCTTATATAAATGACTGTTGATCCAGAGAGAGAGAACTATGGAGTACTGAATGTGGATAGAAGCATAGTATTTTCACTTTTTGTTTCTTTGTTTGTTTGTTTTTTTCTCACAGTTTTTCCCCCCCTTTTAGTCTAATTTTTCTTGCACAACATGAAAGGATAAGGAAATATGTTTTAAAAAATTAAACATTTAACCTATATCAGATTACTTGCTCTCTTGGGGAGACAAAGAGGTAAAAGAGGCAGGAGAAATATTTGGAACACAAAGTCTTACAAAAATGAATATTGAAAACCATCTTTACTTGTAATTGGAAAAATAATATACCATTAAAATGTTTTTTTTTTTTTTAATTTCAAGCTAATATGTGCTAGAACAGGAATCAAAGTATTTCCATTACTTTCTGCAAAACAGATTCTTTTTTTCCTTCCTCATATTAAATTTTTATTGATATTTTGTGCTTTTCATCATCTTCATTTCTGATTATATCTCCCCAATCTACTTCCCTTACCTATCTCTTCCATTTACTAAAGAATAAGAAAAAGAGAAGAGGAGAAAGCAGAACCAACCCAATAGTTAAATAAGAGTACATGAGACATTGCACACCTTTAGTTCCCCATCTCTGAAAAAAAAAAAAAAGTGAGATCTGTATCATGTCTTTAAGAGAGAGTTATAATTTGGACTCTGGATTATGAAAGAATTCTTCACTTTATAAAAGGATTATTTCAGAAAATCTTTTAAGTTCCAAGTTCCTCTGTTTCATTTCACCTTGAACAATCCACTCAGAATTCTCAGAGAATTATTTTCCTGTTCTAATTTGCCTACCCACTCACTTTCTATGAGTATCCAATGAAATCAAGTATGGGAGATCATTCTGGGAGATATAAAATGAGGTGGCTAGGATAATGATTCTATGCTATGATCCCTTCAATTCCAAATCTTACGAGCTCATAAACTATCAAATCCAATACAAGTAAAGGACAGCTAGGTTGCACAGTAGAGAGTGCTGAGCCTGAAGTCAGGAAGACTAATCTTCCTGAATTTAATTCTGGCCTCAGACACTTACTTACTAGCTATGTGACCCTGAGCAAGTCACCTATTCCTGTTTGCCTTAGTTTCCTCATCTGTAAAAATGAGCTGGAAAAGGAAATGACAAAATTCTCTACTATCTTCACCAAGAAAACCCCAAAAATGTCAGACACAGCTGAAATGGCTGAACAACACAATACAAGTATAAAGAGGCATTCCTCAAATTACCTCCATCTCCACATCCCAGAAAAGTGGTCATCATGTAAAGTTAGGGAAACTTTATTTTTATCCCTAGAGTATGCCCTAACACTTGATGAGCAACAGCTGTTGACCCATTAGAATATTTATTATTTCCATTTTACTTGGATAGCAAGGTGGCAATAGAATGGCAGGCGTAGTCAGGAACCAACAGTGTCACCCTTGGCAAAGTTACTTGGTCCTGTTTGCCTTAGTTTCCCCTATCTGCAAAATGAGCTAGAGAAGGAAATGGCAAACCACTCTAGCATTTTTACTTCCCAAGAAAACCACAAATGAAGCCACAGAGAGTTGGAAAAAAATTAAACAACAACAAATTATTTTATATACAGAAAAAATTAAAAATTTGTGGACTGGTAATTTTTCTCCTTCAAAGTATTTTTTAGGTTGCAATCATCTTCTTGGGCTTTATTTTCCCCCTAGTCATCCAAAAAACTAAGTGATGTTTTCTTTGGTCACAGACCACTTCAGTTCCAATTACATTTGGACAGGAAACTAACTGGAAGTCTGAGACCAGTCTTCTGCCAGTGTGGCCCTGCCTTCCTTTGCTTCTTTTTCCCAATTTTTTTTTTTTGGGGGGGGGAAGAAAATTTATAGCCTAGGAAGACATATCAGGGAGAGGCAGGCTATTTATGCACACAATGATCAGAGTAGGGGCAGGTGGCAGCCCAAGCTTCAGATGGATGTCTGTATGGCAGGCAAGGGAGGAGAAATTGAAAGGAGGGGATGTATAGAAGGGAATGTCTTGAATCTCCATGGTCAAGTCAATTTTGGATTTCTGTGTGGAGGCTGCCAATTAGAGCCGACTGTCATGGTGGTTTGTATGAAATGGCCACCTGCCCATTAGAAATTGGACCAGGATTACAAATTCATTCCATACACTCCACCAAACAGCTGTTGTAGGATAATGATTTTCAATCAGTATGAACCTGGTTGGATTTGAACCATCAACAAAGAGGTAGAGGGCTAGATATCTTATTTCCTAAATCTTAGAGATCTTTTACTTTCTTTGGGACCTCTCTCTACTTTGACTTACCACCTTCAATATAATTCATATTTTTTTCCTTCTTAGTCTGGACTATTTACAACTTTATTTAGGATACCTAAAATAAAACGAGGTCCTCCAAATAGTAGATTTGCCTACTCAGGAGAAAGAAAAAGACAAAGAAGGAAGGGAGAGAAAAAAAGAAAAAGAAGGAAGGGGGAGAGAGATGGAGACGGGGGGGGGGGGGGGGAGAGAGAGAGAGAGAGAGAGAGAGAGAGAGAGAGAGAGAGAGAGAGAGAGAGAGAGAGAGAGAGACACAGAAACAGAGACACAGAGAGACACACACAGAAACAGAGAGAGAGAGAGAGAGAGAGAGAGAAGAGAGAGAGAGAGAGAGAGAGGAGAGAGAGAGAGAGAGAGAGAGAGAGAGAGAGAGAGAGAGAGAGACACAGAAACAGAGACACAGAGAGACACACACAGAAACAGAGAGAGAGAGAGAGAGAGAGAGAGAGAGAGAGAGAGAGAGAGAGAGAGAGAGAAAGAGAAGGAAAGAAGGGAGGGAGGGAAAAAGAAAGGAAGGAAGGAAGGATTTCTCTCATAAAGTAACATTCTTGATAAGTTCAGGCAGGTTGGAACTTTATTTTTTTTAAGGTTGAAGCTTTAAATGAAAATTATCTTATTCTCCTATCTCACAGGACAGACATGCAAAAAAAAAAAGACAGTAGATGAAACTGAAGATTCAGAGGTTTTCTAAAGATCCTCAGTAGAAAAAAAATCTGATATTGACTATGGACAGCAGTTACTTCTATTTCTTCAAGACAGATGGTTTACAACAGAAATGATAGCATGATATTCGAGTCCTTACTTCCATGGCCAGATCTGGCTAATGGCTAGCTGCTAAGTGGGCTGAATATAAAAGACATATGGGTGGGAATTCTCACGTCCTAAGAGGTCTGGTGATCTCAATTACAAGAAAAATTTGAAATGGTTCAAAACTTGCATATCCTTCTCACTTAAACAAAACTTGGGATTGTTTCTGCCACCCTGCCCCTCAAAGAAAAAAAAAAAAAAACGAACCAGAACAACCCCATAAATTTATCTGAGCTAATCAGTCTTTGGCTCTTGGTGATTGATATCACCATAGGAAAAGGTGAAGTTTCAGCTAAATGCTTCATTTTACAGCATGTGAATCATGACCCTAAGCAACAAAAGTTAACAACACTTATATTTCTAAATATTCTTGGTTTATAATCCTGGACAAATGTTAACAGACTGTTCCTGGCCTCATAAAAATTGCTTGCTTAATTTACCCAATTCAAAATAGATTCTATGGGGATTTAGAAAACATTTAAGTTCTATTCCCATATATAAAGGTTTGTTTTTTTTTCTTTTACATTTAAAAAATAAAAGAAACTTCCTTATCCATCATAAAAAAACCAAATTTTCCAAACCAATAATGGATACAAAAGACTATCAAACTGAAAAATAATAGCTTAAATTTATGTAGTGTTTTACAATTTACAAAGAGTTTTCCTCATAACCACCTAATGCATCAGGCATTATTTTATTTGGCATTATTTTACAAATGAAAATACTGAGGTTCAGATAAGTCAAAATGATGTGACTATGATCATATTAACTGCGAGATCCTGATTTGAATCAAGGTCTTGAGATTCAATGTCCAACGTTTCCTTTTTACGATACCATGCTTTCTATTTGCTAAGTATCTTTTTTTAAGGGGGGAGGGGCAGAGGGAAAGGGGAGAGGGAGGATAGAAATCCATGATTTCATTGGAATGGAAATTCTCTCCACCTGTGATTATTTAAGCTTAGGAAAGTGGCGCAGAGCACTGAGAGGATATGTGATAGTCCCATGGTCACTGAGCAAACACGAAGCAGGATTGAACTCGGGGCTTTCTAAGTGCAATTTCCCAACCATTATGTATCATTGCCTCTTCTTCAAATTTTTTTTAGAATTGGGGCAGGGGATTGGGATTCAATGTCATGGAATACCATCTGAATTGTTTGAGGTAGTACTATTACCACTATTATAACCTGCAAATCTTAAATATGAATAACAGTTCAGTTTTAAACAAAACACCCTTTTTTTCTAAGTTTGAAGAGGTTTTGACTCTAAAAAAGATTAAAAAAAAATCTTAAGATGGAGCAGCTTGGTGGTACAGTGGATAGTGCATCAGTCAGTCCTGAGTCAGTAGGACCTAAGTTCAAATATGGCCTCAGATGTTTAACACACACTAGCTGTGTAACCCTAAGCAAGTCACTTAACCCCAATTGCCTAGCAAATTATACACACACACACACACATACATACATATATATATATAAAGATGCAACATACCAAATTAAAACTGAATTAATTAAATTAAAGATAGACAACTCCCTTGTAAATTGATCATTTATGTGATGACTACTTTATTATTGGGGTAAACTTAATTCAATGTCATAACTATGGCATATCAGACTTTGCCTTAATCTCAGATTGAAAGAGAAAAAGTGGCCCCACAAATATTCCCATGAGAGAGACTTTAAAAAGACAATCATTTTGTTTTTCTAGATTCTGAGATTCAGTTAAATTTAACAGGTATTTACTGAGCTTCTATGACAGCACAAGGTTTGGAATCTCTGATAGTGGACTAGAGATAAATCCTTTCTCTGCCTTCCTTTCCAAATCAATTCAAATCCAGAAACATTTCTCACTGCAAAATTTTACCACTTCAAACAATACAGGCTTTGTGACTCTGGACAAGTCATAAATCTCTTAGTACTCCAGCCCTAAGGCAATGAATATTTAGCCTATAAAGATCCTGAGTAAATTCTGAACCAGATAAAATATAAGTGAGGAAATAGTTAACAAAAACAAAAATACATTAGAACATAGATGATGTTAACAATTGTTTTTTATGTCAACATCCCACAGGGATCCTCATATATCTATCTTTTAGTTGTTCTATTTCAGTTTGATACCACTGATTTCCACCACCAATTTCACAGAAGGTTCAGATCTGTATTAGTGGAGGGAATTTCCTAACTACAGAACTTTTCCTACTATTGAACATGTAAGTCCAAAAATTTCTCCAGGTGTGATCTAAGACAGAATGCAGCACTACCAGAACCCTTGAAATTCTAATCATGGTTTCTAATGATCTGCAGTCAAGAATTAATACCATTGATACCAACAACAACTCTTCTTCTCAAAAAAAAAAAAAAAAGCCTCTTCTCTGACTCTTCATTCTCCTGATTGATGGCTCTTTATCCATAATACTAATTGAGGAGGGCCTCCCACCATGACCATGCTATAGGATAGCGACTTTTCTTCACACACTTCTAGATTCCTTCCTCCTTACCAGCTGTCTTGCCACTGAATGAATACTTCTTCTCCATCTTTCTGTTTGTCTTTATGTGTAGTCCTCCTCTATTAAAATGGAGGTCCCTTGAAGGCAGGAATTAACTTTTTTGCTTGCATTTGTTTCAGTTATCCTTTCCACAAAACTATTTTCCCTGTCATGATTTTGATATATCATGGTTTGGCATAAGAAATTAAACAGGAATTTGGAAGCCGCTATAACAAAATGAAAGTTAGCAGATGACAGAAAAAAATTAGAAACTAGGAAATGCATAAAATATATGTATAATATCATGTAATATCAACATATTTATCTTTTAATATCATAAATATATACAATTTCTTCTTCTCTAGTATAGAGGGTCAAAAATTTTT
The DNA here is from genome assembly GCF_016432865.1 of Antechinus flavipes. Lineage (NCBI taxonomy): Eukaryota > Metazoa > Chordata > Mammalia > Dasyuromorphia > Dasyuridae > Antechinus > Antechinus flavipes. The sequence continues at coordinate 608,894,070 of NC_067398.1, forward strand.
ATGTGGATTTTCCAGATTGTAGGGCACCCATACTCCTAACCCCCATAATATGGAAGAGATAATTGTATTCAATGTTTGATACAGTTCTGGCAGATAATAAATACTATTCTTATTATGTGTAAGACAGTATGTTGGAGGATATAGAGTCCTTCTCCCCCTCAAAAAAGTCCCTGCCCTCAAGGGGTTTATATTCTAAACAAATAAACAAATGCATACATGATAATCAGCATTTCTACTGCCTAGCTGAATGCTTTGTACATGGTAGGTGTTTCATAAATGTTTGTTGAAATGAAACATTCTGACTTTTTTCACATGATTTCAGTGTCCTGTTGAAACAGCTGAGAGCATCCGCTAATATTCCAGTATTTAATTTAAAATGGTTCCATATGGTTTCTCAGATACTTTTAGACACAATCAAGAAGAAATCAACTCTAATGCAGGCTTTGCTCATTTTATAACACAGTCATTTGCAGAACATAAATAAGGCAAGTTCTGGGCAAATTCTTCCAGTAATCTCTGAAGCAGACATCCAATTCCGCCATGTTGTGGGTAAACATCCATATTCTCCCATCATGACATTAGCAGGGTAATAAAATAGTGGGATCTCTTTCCTTTCAGAAAACTGTAAGAAACACTTATTTCTCAACTATGTGAGTGGCTTTTGCTCACATCTGTTTCAGCCCTGTCCCCCAGAGATGTCTAAAATCTAATTAACCAATTAATTTGCAAATATATTCTAATTTATTCAAGGCAGATTTTCGTAGTGTTCAATTATCTGACAGTGAACCATATGCAGTATACAGAAACAGGACTTCATTCAAACACCAAAGGTTACAAAAACTGAGAAAAAAAAAAAGGCTCCTATATAGTGTGGTCAGTCTTACTTCATGAAACCCGTATGGGAGATAATAAACTTGTCTCTCAAAAAATGGAAGTAAAAATACAAGTATAAACTTATATTTCAGAAAAATAAACTGGTATTTCATAGTTTCAGAGCTGCAATGGGAGTCATTTATTTCAGTCCCTTTATTTTACAGTTAAGAAAACAGAGGTTACACAACTTTTCCATTGTCCCACAGGATCTACATGGCAGAGTCAGAATTAGAATGGAAGTAGATGAAGTCCTATTACTTCAAGGGCAGCTAGGTGGCATAGTGGACAAAGTACTGGATGTGGAGTTAGGAAGATTCATCATTCTGAGTTCAAATTTGACTTCAGATATTCACTAGCTATGTGACCCTGGGCAAGTCACTTAACATTGTCTGCCTCAGTTTCTTTATATGTCAAATGAGCTGAAAAAGAAAATGGCAAACCTCTCCAAGATCTTTGTCCAAAAAAATGGAGTCATGAAGAATTGGACAAGACCATTTTCCCAACAGAATGGATGAAATTTAAGACATGAAGTTGAAACAGAAGAATTTGAGAAAAAGTCTAAGTATCTTTCCCTAATCAGTTGTCATTAATTCAAGATGAAGGAACTGGTACCATGCAGAAACTAACATGATGCTATGCTGAGAGTTACTGTAAGCTATTTAGTTGTAGGCAGAACTCTATTCTCAAACAAAGCAGCCTCAATAGGTAATACTGTTTACTCAGACAATCAACTTGTAATTTACTGAATTTGTACATTAAAAAAAGGTTGTCCTTAATTGCTACATTGCAACATTTTATCCAGCTCAGTGACTGTATGGGAACAGATAACAGCTGGGAATAATTCTGTCAGCTATTAGAGAGAGATTACATAATTTACGATGAGGACTCCTTCTATAAATAGTTTGGCACCTAAAAATAAGGTGTATGGATTTTAACATATTCCTCCTTGACGTGTTTGGATACTTGATAATTATGCAGCATTAAGGAGAAAAGCTGATTTTCTCATTATTGGTAGACAATTAAATGGTGTAAGATTTAACAAAAGAGAAAAACACTCCTCCCGCCTCACTTTCTGACATGTTGCTATTATACAATGAATATGTTTATAATTCTAATATTCAATGTATCCTTTTCTCCACCTTGGAATCAACTAACACACATAAGGAGGAAATAGAAAAAAATAAAAATAAAACAAACAAAGAAGACTGGCATGAGAATGAAAGAATAGAGAAAGAATTCTGGAAAGTGGTTTTGTAGGTTTCATAGTGATGATATTAGAATGTGGTGTTAAGGTTTATAAAGTGCTTTATGCTTATTATCTCTTTTTTGCTCTCACAAACTTCTCTGAAGTGGATGTCATCCCTACTTTATAAATAAGGAAACTTAGACAAATAAAGGTAAAAAGACTTGCCCAAGATTATATTGTAGTAAATGTATGAGTCAGAATTTATAAAAGGTCTTTCTGAATCAAAATCTGTTACTCTGAAGAAACGGTTTTGTAGTGCTCACAGAAATGATCTCCCATTTCATCCAGGGCCATCTCCAGTTATCCTGATCTATCTCTGGTCACTGGACCCCAATGACTTTAGAGGAGAAAGTGAGGCAGGTAACTTTGGACAGCCTTCCTTACTTAAATCCAATTCACTTGCATGTTATGTCATCACCTCCCTGCTGTCATGGTCCTCTTTGAGAACGAAGGACAAAAAACAATAACAACAACAACTGCAGTATTCTGTTTTGATCAAATCACACCTGGATGAATGTGTTTGGTTCATAATTTTACATGGATATAACAGACTACACTAGACACAGATCAAGAATTAAGAATGTACTTTTTCAAGTATTTGTAAGACTTCCAAGAAAGAAGAATTATGCTTGTTTTGTTTTGCCTTGGAGAGCAGAGACAGAACTTTTGGAGTTGAAGCTGCCTAAAAGAAAATTCAGGTTTGAGGTGTGGGAAGAAGTTTCACAAAATAAGAGGTGCTCAAAAGTGGAGAGGAGAGCTTCAAGGGGTTTTCAAAAAAGGACTAGCTGTGCAATTCTTTTGTCAGGGATGTTGTAGTGAGTACTCTTCTTCAGGCATAACTTGGGATGGATAGCTTTTGAGATCTTTTCCAACTCTGTGATTCTGTGACCCATGATTCTCTACATTTCAGTAGATAGGAATCCATATATAGAGAAAAACAGTGCCTAAAGAGGGGGAAATTTTTGTTTCATCTATTAAATAAATTACTTGCCCAGAGTTACAAAGCTAGTAAGTGTCTGAGGCCAGATTTGAATTCAAGAAAATAAATCCTCTTGACTTCAGGTCCAACATCCTAAATACTGAGCCATTTTGTTAACTCTCTTCTCAAGTAGATTTCTTTAATCAGACACTCAGTAGCCACTTAATAAATGCTTAATGGTCTAGATGGGCCTCTTCCAAATTGATAGTTCTTCTTTTCAAATAATTAATTTTCCTCTAAAAATGACCCAGATCATTACATAAAGAGGATCTGCTTCTTTTCCTCTAAATTCTACCCATCCCAATAGAATTTATGATCACGGAATGACTTTAATTCAATAAGGATTTATTATGCACCTATTATGTACCTGAATTGGAAATGCAAATATAAAAATGAAAATTAATATTAATGTTGGTTTGAATGTGATAAGGGAATAATCTTAAACACTATTTATTCTACACCAACATCTTGTCTTTAAAGAAGAAAAAAAGACAGAATATGCTGATTCCCCCAATAGTAACACAGGAGTTGCTACTTCTCTTACTTTGTGCCTACTTAGCCCTGTAAATAAAGTTAGCACTTTGCTGACAACATCAGCTTTAAAAGGTCTCCAATGCAAATTGATTCCAATACTGGTGACTGGTGACATTAGTAGATATATTCCTTTTCAATCTTCCTGACTGTCAAATAACAGAAATAAGTCACTGCATTCTAAGACACCATGTCGTCTTGCCCTAGTTGATATTCTAAACTTCTCCCAGTAAATTAGGAGTGTTCCATTTACCTTTATTTCAAAAGAGAAGAGATAATGGGTGTTAGCATGAGGCCAGTGGATATTCTGTGTTTCAGCTGAGGTCAGTGTTAAAGGGGAAGAGCAAAGGAAACAAAGGAGAACAAAAGAAACAAGAAGTAATTCAAGTTCTTCAGCACCAAATGAGAAGTCTCCCAACTCTTGCCAGGGAGGTGAGAGACTACATGTTCAGAACTTGGCATAAATCTTCAATCATTTTCAATGAATCCATTTGTTTTGCTTATCTAGACTTTGTAAGTCCAGGAGGAGTGTTATGGGAAAATGACAATGATGTAAAAAATGAGAGAATTTTTTAAAACAACATTATGAGACCATGAAATGCACTTATCAAAGCAGGCTGTGAAACTCCTTCACTACATGTATTTTAAGGAAAGAACACTAATGATAACTCACATTCATACTGGATTATACAGGATTATATTTGCAACTTTGAGAAAGAAATGATAAAGTTTGACTACTCAATATGCAGGTGAAAATACATGTGTGTATATACACAGCCTAGCTAGAAAGAGATTAGAAAACATGTGCATATATATCATCCGTATATATGCATATATAATACATAAATATACTCCACATTTTGTATGTATATACACATGTACCTCATAGTTAAAAGAAAGGTAATTTAGGAAAGCGGCACTAGGAGTTGGGAGTAGTTTCATGCAAAAGATGGTACTTGAGTTGAGCCTTACAGGAAGAGAAGGATTCTATTAGGTATAACTAAGGAATGGGAAATGACTATTATGATGACATAGATATAGAGGATAGAATATTATAATTAGGAATAGTAGTAAAAACAGTTTGGCTGGATTGAAAAATGAAGGTGGGAGTATAAAATCCAGTGAGGCTGCAAAATTAGGTTGGGGCAAAGTTTTGCAGAGCAAGTTAAACACAGGATTTTATCTTTTATTCTTGTTACAAGACATTGTTGTTGACTGAGGAGAGAAGCATTAATATAAGTATATAAATTCTCTCATTTGATGAAGGAACTGAGATTCATAGAGATTAAGGGACCTGGCTGTTGATGCTATGATTAAGAACCATAGAATCATAATTGTAGATTACTTAGAAATCCTAGAGGTCACCTAGGCAAAATTAGTAATTTTACAGATGAAAGAGGAAAGGGAGAAGAATGGAAAGAGGAAGGGGGAGGACAAAAAGGAAAATAGAATCCCTATCCTCAAGAAGCTTATATTTTATTAGGGAAGAGGTAGAGGAGAGAGCATAGAGTATAGAGAAAGTAAACAATGTTTATATATAAAGTTTACAGAATATACAGAATAAACTTTATATATAAAGTTTACAGAAAGTAAAACAATGCATTGACAAAATAAATTAGAGAGGGGAATGTTATAAACTAGTTGCATTGGGGGGTGGGGTGTTCACAAAGGCCTGAAAAAGGAAGTGGCACTTAAGTTTTGCCTTGAAAGGACCTAAAATTCTAAGAGGCGGATGCAAGCCATTCTAGGCTTTAGGGTACAGCCTGGGGAAAGGCAAAGAATGGAAGATGGAAATGTCATACACAGGCATGAGGTACTAGATCAGTTTGGATGGAAAAAGAATTTACAATGGAAAATCAGTCTAAATTTATCCAACTTCTTCATTTTCTTAACTGAGTTTATTTGTCATTGATACCAACAACAGAGATAATTTTCCAATTTCACCTTGATGGCAGGAATTGGATAAGAGTTAAATGGAATGGAGGGTGCTGGAGAAGAGAGGGAAAACTGTAAGAAAATAATGGGAAGTTTGGGAAAAGTGTATCCAAAGAAATTTTTGATATGAATGAAGGCTCTGAATGAACTTTCCAACAGTTATTGTTGCTTCTTGATCATTTGGCCCTTCCCTCTGACTACTACCATCTAGGCCTCCCTACTCACTTGCCTCTGAATTTCACTTAGTACTGGGTTCAATATCCATAATGCACATTGTACACTCCAGGATGATCAAAGGGAAGGGGAAAAAATAGTCTAGAGGCCTCATCTCTAACCTTGGCTACTACTAAACTGTAAATAATGGCAAGCTTTATGCCTCTGTTCACTTATTTGTAAAGTAGAGGGTTGAAATAGATGCCTTTTTCTGTCTCTTTAAGCTCAAATTAACTTTGACTCTACAAGTTTATTCCATTCAATAATTGCTATATATGCAGGGACCTTCTTAGACCTCTCCTATTACCACAGGGATCATACTTCAGGGTCAAAAGGGAAATTAAATTAGCAGTTGTTACTTAGACCATTAACATCTAAGTGAAATGTCCATTTTAAGGTAATCAAAAGAATACTGATCCCCAGAGTTAGAAGGAACATCAGAGATGACCAAGTCCAACCATCCATTTTAGACATGGTAAATCTAAACAGAACCTCAAAAAAAAAAGTCTTGCCCAAGTTCACATGACTAATAAGAGCAAGATATGGCAAGACACTGAATTACATGATACAGGGGAGAAAACAATTGGATTAAAGTCAGGAAGAGAAGTTTTAAATTTTGCCTCAGATATTTATTAGCTGTTTGACTATAGGCAGTTAAGACACTTAATTTTTCTCAGTCTTAGTTTCTTCATCTGCAAATGAGGATGGGCTCAATGGTCTTTTAAAGTCCCTTCTAATACTAAATCAGTGATGCAATGTCTTTAAATCTCAGAATCTTCTTTTGTAGTCAGAAGCAATGTGAGCTATATCCCACACACTCAATATTTATTAGATGTATGAACATCAGTAAATCACTCTCTGAGACTGTTATCTCACCAGAAAAGGTGAATAGTAATGACTTTATCAGAACTGCTATAGTATAGAGCACTAGGTCTAGAGAAAAAAATATCTGAATTCAAATCCAGCTTCTGAAATTCACTAGCTATGTGAACCTGAGCAAGTCACTGAGCTGTTTGCCTCAGTTTCTTCATCTATAAAATGAGCTGGAGAAGGGAATTGCAAACTACTCCAGTATCCCTGCCAAGAAAACCCTAAATTCTGTCAAGACCCTAAATGAAACCCTAAATGAAGAGTCAGACAAGACAGAAATAATTAACAACAATAAAATGTTTATCCTCTTTACCATACAGGCTTATGAAGGTCAAATGAAATAGTGTATTTAGAACTCTTTGCATACCTTAATATGCTCTACAAACCTCAAATTGCTATGTGAGTCACTACCATCAAAACACTGTTGTTATTAACCCCAGCTGAAAGATCACTAACTAGAGAGCTGTAGAAAGACTGCTAAACTAACTTATCCAAAAGGGGAATCCTGAAGCTTAATTACAAAGACAAACACATACAGTCCAGTGTGATGGAACACAATGGCATTTAGAGGCTCAGTTCTATTCTATCATTTGCTATTAAGAGAAAGTTTATTTTCTGCTTCTTAAAAATAACTTCTTTCCTGATGGGTGGGACTAAATTAAAAAGTGCTGCTGGTTGGAGGAGGAGGGTAATTGTGTCTAACTGAAGCAGGTCTGAGAACTTGAAAACCTGGGTATGCATTTTGCTTCTAAAACATTTATTTATATACTCATGGTCATAAGGAACAGCTAGGTGGCATAGTGAATAGAATGCTGACCAGGATTCAGGAGCACTCATCCTACTGTGTTCAAATCAGGCTTCAGACACAACAATTGTATGATCCTGGGCAAATTACTAAATTTTGTTTGACTCAGTTTCCTCATCTGTCAAATGAGTTAGAGTAGGAAATATTAATTCATTCCAATATCTTTGTCAAGAAAACCTCATATCAGGTCACAGAGATTCAGACATGACTGAAAACATCTGTACACTAAGGTCACATCCCTCCTTATTACCTTAATTACATCCGGTTTAGAATAAGAATTCAATCAATAGACAAGCACCTCCTAGATAGCAAGCACTATGTTACAATCCTAAAGACACAAAGACAAAATTGAAAAGTCTCTCTCTTCAGGAAGTTCATATTTTTGTCAATGAAGACAAAAAGTAGTGCACATATAGCTAAATGCAGAGTGTCCCAAAACACTTATTATAATTTTAAGTCTTCCTAACTCCAGGGCCAGTGTTCTATACACTGGAACACCTTGATATCCCCAAATACTCCCCCAAATTTTGAGCTATCGAAGTTTAAACCTGCACTAAAACTTTTTGGAGTACTTCATATAAAACAGATACAAGGAGATTAGAGGGAACAGATCACAAGCAATTGGAGCTTAGGATATACTTCCTATAAAAGATGGAACTTGAATGTTCAAAGTAAAAAGAGATTCTAAGAGATATGAGTAAGAAGGAAGTATATTCCAGATATAAAATACCCCCTTTCCAGTAAAAAAAAAAAGTAAATAGGTAAATATGTATGGGAAGGAGGAGTAAGGAGGAGAGAACATTTAATAAGAATATATCATTTTATAAAATAGATTATTAACAACAATGATAACATTTTGAAAGTAAATATTCAAAGAAATTCAAACCATGGGTCAAGAGAAACAGGAGAAATTTAAAAGGGGACACTGGATAACTAGAAATCTCAATATCTCTCTCTGTCTCTCTGTCCTTTTTTCCCTCACTCATTCTCTCTTTTTCTCTGTCTCTCTCTCTGTATTTCTGTCTCTATCTCTCACTTTCTCAAATATGTGTATATAAAACACACACATACACACACACACACACACACACACACACGCTCACATGACATGCCTTTCAGCTAACCAAGAATCTGAGAACATCACAGAGGACCAATTTAACCAGACCTAATGACTGAACATCTCAAAAACCCTATATCTTAATTACAGGCTCTCTTTTGCAACTTTGCTCTCCTTTTAGATTCTTTACCTCTGCCCAGCACAAAGACTTCAATGTTTCTACTAACCTGTGGCCAGTGGAGCTGAAGCAGCCAGTTCTTCCCTGACCTCATAAGGGAAGGTCACCGACTTAATGAGGGACAGATACAGGCCTTCAATGTGGACTTGACTACTCCGAAACTAGGAGGGGTAGGCATGGGCAGGAGAAGGAAAGCAAGTCTTTATTCACCTCAAAACAAAACCTTAAGGGGGAAAATTTTTTTCTTGCTGGTAAAAGTCTGCAAAGCTCAGACTTGTTGTTCCCACTGTAGCAAAACTATAGCTAAGCTGAGGTGAGAAAAAATAATTAGGTCCCAAATCTGCATTAAAACATTTTTGCAAGATTTTGTTCTTGAAGTGGAAAACTGTTCCCACAAGGTCTATTTTTAGCTATTTTCTCTTAAAGAGATCAGAAAACCTCTTCATGTTGAAATTTTCTCAGTGGGAAATCTTACAGTAATGATGCTTAGAGCCAGACGAAGAATGACAGAGCAGAGGAAATAAGTGAATGCTATCCGTCTGTGGAAATACAATTGCGCTACTTAAAACAATGCCAGGGAAGGTCTATAGAGTTGTCGATCATGGAATCAGTTCTGTTTTCTAATCTAGTTTGTCTGTTAGTGGAAGCCATTCAAAAATTGAACATTTCAGTGATACAGGTAGAGAAATGATCCCTATTTCAAATCCAGACTTTTAATTCTTTAAAAAAAAAAAAAAAACAATATTACAAATAGAGGTCAAACCTTTTCATTGCTTTCATTATACCCCTTCATCATGGGATTTTGATTGCCTTTTAATACAAATTATATTAATAGTAGAAATCCCACTGTTTAAAGTTGGGAATTCCATGACAAATTACAGAATCATTCCTAAGAGGCAGTTAAGGGTGCTGGACTTGGAAACAGGAACATTGGGTTCGAATCCCACTTATCCTTACTAGGTCTACAAGTCCTTTGGCCTCCTGAAGTTTTCTCATTTACAAAATGAGAATTTAAAAGTCTATATTAGTTAGGTCTTACATAGTTTTATTGTAATGGGAGATTGCAAGTATAAAGGTATTGTTTGTTCTTTGTTCTTAAAGAGGACCATGACATCAGGAAAATAATGCCATGACATGCAAGTGATTTGAATTTATGTGAATGAGACTTGTGCAAGGTCACCTGCATCCTTTTCCCTCCAAAACCATCTGAGTCCAATGACCAGATATGGATACAGATTAGGATGATTGGAGATGGCCATGGATGCTATAGAAGACATTGGCCTTTTAAAGCTAAGGTCTTTAATAGGACTCTATTTTTTGACTGAAGTCACGCACATTCAGTGATTAAAAATAGGCAGCAATTGAGGCAAAGAATGGCCTCCTTTATTTAGTCAAAAAAAATGTGCTAACCAAAAGTCAGGTCATTATATTGTTATCCCTTCCTAGTCATGGCCTTAAATGAAAAGTCATCTCCATAAAATTGAATAGAGTAGGGTACCCCAATAGTCTATGTTTAAACTTACAAAAGAATAAATTTTTTCTCAGGAAAGTCAGGAGAGGTGAGAAAGAAGTTTGGGAGAGGGTTAGATAGTAGCAAACAGTAGTCATCTCAGTAGTGATAAGATATTCATCCTTTATGGTCAAGTGGGATATTTTCCATTCTTACATGCAACAGAAGTATTCATACATTAATTTTGACAAATGTTTTTTAAGTGTTTTTTCACACACACACACACACACACACACACACACACACACATTGCATGTCACAAAGGAGACAAGGGTCATAAGAAAAAGTTGTATTTCACACTTGCCCTAGGCCTTCAGAAATGTCAAAATTTCTTCAAATGCAGTTCTATGACAGGTACATAGTCATATGCATTTTCTCTTCTCTATCCACACAGAAAATGAGTTGTTGAGAAAAACAAACAAACAAACAAACCCAACTCAGACACTGAATCAAGAAGTTCTGGTTCAGTTACCAAATCTTACAGCAATGGCACTTAGATAAATTATTTTATTTTCACAGGTCTCAAATATCTCCCTACAACTTATCTCCTAAGTTATACAGAAGTTATAAAATGTGTTAGTATTACATTTCCCACTTCCCATCCCTACATATGCTGCAATCCAGTGTGACTAGACTCCTGCTATTTCTCAAACAAAATCTCCATCTCCTAACTTTAGGCTGTCCATAATGTCTGAAATCCTTTCCTTCTTCTCTTGCTTCCTCACTTCCCTTGTCTCAATTTAAATTCTATACTCCAAAGGAAATTTTTCCTGATTGACCTTAGTTCTAGTGCCTCACTACTGTTATTTCCCAACTAACTTGATAATAGCTTGATTGTACACTGCCATGTTGTTTCCCATCCCCCACTTCCCATCAGATGGACACTGTAAGAGTAAAGAATGTCTCTTCTCCTTGTGATGGCAGCATTTAGCACAGGGTCTGGTATAAAATAGGCACTTAATAAATGTGTATAGATTGACTGACTGATACTGGAAGGTTCCTATCATTGACAAAAATCACAGATCCTATATATGTATTTTCTTCTTGTGTTCACATATATATGTCTAGATTGGAATATTTTCAATTACTTATTTTTTTACAACATTCAATAGTTTTTGAAGCAAAGCTAGTCCTTAAAAGAAAAGGGGAGATGCAGAGACCAAGAAAACATTTGAGACTAGAAAAGAAATTAAACAGTTCAGATTTGAGTTGATTTGGTCCATTTTAGAAAGGAAGTCACTCTTTTTTACATTATATATAATCTTTACCCCAGAAAAGGAGAAGGGAAGGACAGATATAAGATGAGGCGTGAAAGAAGCAAAATGGGGCAAAAGAAGTCTGGGAAACTTATTTTTATATTGATATAGGAAATTCTTGTAATCTCTTTTTATTGGTGCAGACTACCATTTTTTTCTGCAATTTATAGTCTCAATGGGTTGTTTGGAGCACTTGCAAGTTAAGTGATTCACACAGCCAGAATATGTCAACAGTTGGACTTAAACCTAGGTCTTTTTGACCATGTGGCCAACTTTCCATACACTAACTCTATAAAAGATTCATGAGAATTCCAAGTACAATGCTCAACAAGTACTTCTTCCCTCTCCCCATTAAGAGAAATTATAGGAATAACAACTGAAATTATTTTTTTAAATTAATGAAACCAGTAACGAAAAGGCATGCAATGAGCTTTTATATGCCAGATATTGTCCTAAGGGCTGAAGATGTAAATACAAATACAAGTACCAAAAAAGACAGTCCTTGCTCCCAAGGTGCACATATTCTTATTGAGGAGAGACAAAATAAACAGGGCAGAAGTAATCAGGAAGGGTGACTTTATCTAAGAGATCAAAAGGATGAGGAGGCAATTGATTGACTCATACTTTTCCAGGAGTGAATGTGTTGATTTGTTTACTATTCTCAGAGCAAGAGGTAGAATAACAGTATAAATGGCTACATCTGGGAATTCTCATACCTCTATGATAAATCACACCATCTTAGGAAAGAAAAATATCTTTTAAAAAGAAAAGTAAGATGAAGTTTGGTTTAACAAAAACTTCTTGACTTTTTACTCTGTACCAATTAAAAAGAATTAGAATATTGGAAAGAAATACCTTAGCAAATCAAAAGGGCATTTTAGGCCTTTCAGTTTCTTAGCAACATACTGAGTAACAGACATAAATATTCAGGCATACCAGCATCAGATCATATCAGGGATTAGAATTTTAGGATGCTGATTTTCAGTTATTATAATAGTTGCAATGAAACTTCTACAATTCTATAGAAATCCAGTCAGTCTGAGGATTTGCTTTTCACTCATAAGGTCTCTATCTTTCAGAAAAATCAGGGGGAAAATCCAGGGAAGAGAAAAGAGTCTCTGATGACTTCTTCTGAGAAATAGGTAATAGAATGAAAGGAATAAAATAACTCCGCAACTCCCTCCAATCACTTGATAGCTGGCTTTGGACTATCCAGAATGTTTAGTCCATTACAGTTAAGAAGTAGCCTCAAGAAGTCTATTCCATTTGATTCAATAAATATTTATTAATTGTCTAGTGTATTCCAGGAGCAGTGCTAAGTGCTAGGGATACAAGGGGAAAAAAAAAAAAAGACAATCCTTGCCTTCAAAGAGCTAACAGTCTAATGAGGAACACAACATGCAAACAAATAAAAAATAAACTAAACTATATACAGGATAAATAGGAAATCATTAATGGAGAAAAGGAGTTAAGAGGGATTAATGAAGGCTTTCTGTAGGAGTTGGGATTTAAAGGAAGTCAAAGTCGAGGAGATCAATAGTCAGAGTGGAGGAGTGAGAGAGGTTGAACAGAGACAGAGTAAGAATTGGGGTTAGGTTGAATTTTTCTCCAGCCCTCTGGTGACTTTCTGTTTCAACCAATATTTACTAAATAATAACAGAATTGGATCTTCCATTGGAATTACAGAAGCATGGCATTATATAAATACCTCCTCTTCCAAGGACAAATCTCATTTGTATTTGAGTACTGGAGGAGGCAATCTCCAATGAGTAATAAATATCATGTACCTAACATTAAAATAAATCTATTCTGGACTAAGGATAGAGTTTTTAAAGAAAGGCAGCAGTTTAATCCTAATGAACACATTGGGATTAATCATACTTGAGTTTTGTGCATTTGTCTAGTTCCAATAAAAAATAGGCCCTTAGTAATAAGCAATATTGGTGCATAGATGAATAACATCCATAAGATGCCAGAAAGAGAACTATATTAGCTTCTTAAAGTTAAAAATTCTCATTGTACCTTTCTATTCCCAGTGACTAGCATAGTATCTAATACACAGTGGGTACTTAATTAGTGCTTGTTGCTATACATGAAATGACAGTCACATCAATTAGCCTGACCCATGGATTTTGTCTGGGTTTTATCATTAACTTGATATGTCACTGTATATAAGTAACTTTACCTCTCTCTATGACTTGGTTTCCTCACCTATAAGCTGGATTGGACTCTCTCTAAAAGCATCTTTCTTACTTTGAATTTGATCACCCTATAATTCTAGTCAAGAAGCACTTATTAAATGCTTACTCTCTAGCAGCCATTATACTAAGTGAAGGTAACATGATTAGCAAAAACTATTTCTATTTCATATTTAATATAAATCTTCCTTGACTTATGATCATATAGCAAATTTATTAAATGGGCTGGTTTTCCTCATCTGGAGACACTACTCAGCTGAGAATTTAGTTGACTTGTTAAAGTATTAGCCAACCGTATATGCAGTCATGGAATTGAGGCTTGCCCCAATGCAGCCGTCTGGTTTGTAGCTTGGAAGTCACTCACTCATATTTCTGCAAAAGAACATATTGGGGAACTCTAAACAGAACTCACATCGCCAACTACTTTACAATTCCAGTCATGTACTTGTTTTGAAATGAAAAGGAAAACATCAGTTAGCCAGTACATGTTCTCATGATCTGAAGCTTGGCTGTGATTCTCTGGTTGAGGTGATGATGAACTATATAAAGGGGAAACACACAAAGCCTTTTCTAATAGACAAATCAACAATCCTATTGCAGAGAACATCACCACCTATTTACTTCTAATATTCCACTTTACTACCTTGTAATGAAAAATACCCATAAAAAATAGTCTTGAAGAGGTAAATAAACATACCTACTTCTCAGCAGAGAGTGGAAGACAATGGGAAGAAAACTCTACATATACTGCATCTGTTGGTTTTGCTTTGTTATAAAGATTACCTAATGTTGGAGGAGATACTATATGGGGAAATCATGTAGTATAAAATAAAAAGTCATCAAAAATTTACTAAAAGGAGAGGAGGATAAAACATATGCCCACAATCTAGTTATTTCCAATGCACTAGTATTAAGAATTCATTTTGTGATAAACCTAACGGGGAAACTCCTGACACTTAACGCTTCCATGATTATTTAAGCCTATTAAGAAAGCTGTGGGAAAATCTGTAAAGAAACCTTAAACCTGGTAAAGCATTAGTGGGGTATTTTTTGTTGTTGCTGTTATTATTGTAAGAACAGCAGGTGGGGGAGCTTGTTTTTTGCCTGGTCTCCTTTCATTTCATATCCCACATCAACACCATCTCTCTAACAAAGAAAGACATGGTACCATGATATTTCCTGATCAGCTTTAGATTATAAATATTATAAAAGAGTCCTGTGGTGACCTAAACCATGGATGGTTACCTTGCTGATATTCCAATAGTTCAGATATACCAGAATCTAATTCATATCCTCTGGAACATTCAATGTGATACAACAAACACCTACTTTGTGTGTCTGGCACCATACTGGGTGCTCAGAAGATGCAGGAACTTGTATCTGTTAATTCCATTCAGCAAATGTATGTTACAGTGAAAGCACTGTTAGGTGCTGTGAATAAAGGGAAAGGGAGGGGGAAGTAATTCCAGGCTTCAAGAACTGTATATCCTTATTGTAATCTATTCAACATGTAAAGGATTGCTTGCCATCTGGGGGAGGGGGTGGAGGGAGGGAGGGGAAAAATTGGAACAGAAGTGAATGCAAGGGATAATGTTGTAAAAAATTACCCTGGCATGAGTTCTATCAATAAAAAGTTATTAAAAAAAAAAAGGGAGAGAGAGAAAAAAGAGAAAAAAAAAAAAAGAGAACTATATATCCTAATGGAGGAGATATTGTCCCCTTAAGCAAATAAGTTTAATATGACATATGGAATCATGGGGATAAGAGAGAAATCCAGACTAAGTGCTCCAGTAAAATTTGAGGAGGAAGTGATTTTCTTGATCATGCGGTATGGAGAGCATGATGGACTTAAAAGTCAAGAAGTCTTGAGGTCAATGGCATATCAGGCACTTAACTAACTAACTTTCTGGTCTTGGCAAGTCTCAATCTCTCTCAGGCTCACTTTTCTCATCCGTAAAAAGAAAAGAGTCCCTGCCTTATCAGTTTGTTGGGAGGATCCAATGAGATTACACATAGACCATTTTTAAAGTTTTAAAAGTATTACATAAATGCTAGTTGTTATTGTTATTTTTATCTCAAGTCTGAAGAGCAGAGGGAATCAAAAAAGGCATCACAAAAGGGATGGTAAGACCTGCACTATGCCCTAAAGCATGTGGAAGATTCTGAATATTGGAGATGAGGAAGAGGACATTCCACCTTTGGAAATGGACAAGTGAAGTTCAAAATGCAGTGCTAATCAAATCTTGTGGTAAGAGGAATATGATGAAATGAGGCTAGAAAGGAGCTAGAATCAAGAGAGAGGCTAAGATGGCAGGCTAAAGAATTTGTCTTTTATGTGATAGTCTACAGGAAACTACAGAAGGCTCTCTGACAAAACTGACATTCAAATAAGGGTCCTTAAGGAGATTACAAATATGTTAGAAGGACCAAGAACAAACACAGGAAACTATTACTTATAGAACAGAAAAAATAATATAAATTATAATAAAGGTCTAAACATGCTAGATTCACATGCCAAAAATAAGGGATTGCAATCTCTTATCACAAGTTCTAAAGAAGACTTCGTTGAATTAGCCAGTTCTAAGAAGCCATAATTCTTTTAAAAAGAGAGCTCTATCAGTAAGTGGCCTACAGCCTCCTGCTATTATGTAAAGATAAAGTACATTCAACATTTTCTTCTGATCAAGTTGGAAAAGCCTTCCTTTTCTTTATGATTTTTGTCTCACTGAAGCAGATTATAGAGCAAATATCTCTAACCTTTCTATTTGCTATGGACACCTTTGGGAGATCTGGTGAAAATGCATAAAATGAAAAACATAGGACTCCAAAAGAAACCAAAGGTACATACACATAACTATAAATGTATACATATACACATATACATACATTAATGTACAAATACACACATGTAAATGTGTATATATATTTATCATCAAATTTTAAAAAAATATATCGACAGCTCTAACGTTTGGAACTATTGTCCTGGGGGGAAAGGGGAGACTTGTTTCCCAATAAAATAATTTCAAATTTCCATGCATTTTCATATTATTTAAAGAATAGTTTCTTTCAAGTAAGACATTGAATAAAAAGATGGAAATATTTGAATCGGCAGACTTGAATACCAGCTCAGTACCTTTCTAGTTACTGTATGGAACCCTTTGATTAAGTCACTTGGCTGATTTATGCTCAGTTTTCTCATCGGAAAAATGGAGACAGCTGCTGTGAAGTGCTATTGTGAATAAAAAGCTTTACAAATCTGAAGAAATGTATATCATTATTGTTAAACACTGCTTATTGTATCTCCTCTTCGTCTTTGTTATAAGACCAAATAATAGGGATTTAACCAAATTGTTGAAACTCAAAAACATATGTCAGCAAATCTGAGATGCTGAGGCTCAAAATATTGGACCAATTCTTTGGTCCAAGCTTTCTGGATCTTTCATAAAGGCACATTTATTGTTACAACATCCTTTTCTAGCTTTACCTGTTACTAGGATCATTCAGTTGCCTTCCCATCACTCAACAGACCAATGCAGAACTATTGGAATACTAAGGAAGGCAAATGAGTAACACCTTCATTGGATCTGTTTCCCAGAATGTACATATGCAGCCAGAAAGATAGATTTGGAATACCAGCAAGCTATGCAAGTTACATGTCCAACTGCCTCTTCAGAGACCACAGATCAGTTGTAATATGAGGTTAGACATCATTCTGACAGCTTTAGCAGATGAACGGAAGTACATTTAGAATATTATTTTTCTTTTTTTTTATCTGAATTGCATAAAAGTAGCTAGTCAATGTTGTCATATAAAGATAAAGATTCTACTTCCACATTTGGGAATTTCATACCCAGGCCAAACAGCTTAAGAATTATTTTAAAATGTTATTATTTTAAAAATCTATTTGGTATTTTGGGAGGAGAGTAAAGAGAGAAATCACTTTTCTTTTGTTCTTTTTCACTGACACTTTTTTTTTAACCATCATATTTATTTCAATAATATATTCCTTCACTTTGCCAGTAAGCCCCCTCTGGTAACAAAGATTTTTAAGGAAAAAAAATTAAAAACACTTGAGCAAAACCAAGCAACACATCAACCATACATGACAGTATGTGCAAACATCCACACCACTAGTCACTCAGTACTGCTTAAAATAAAATAAAATAAAATAGAAAAATAAAAGGAGAGTGGCACATTTTTTTTTCAACTCTTCTCTTTTCCAAAGGAATTCAGAAAGCAGGAGAGCAACTCATGAGGGTTTTAATTTGTATAAATAAAGGTTAATATGTGACTAACTGAGAGATGACCATCTGGTCAAATTACAAGGTTCTGCTTTGAAATCAATTTAAATGTTTTCACACTTAAACATAACCCACTCTCCTATTCTTTGAATCCCTTTTCCTAGAACCAGTCTTTGCAAAGATAAGAGAGAAAGATAATAGAGAAACTACCATAAGATTAGCCAGCAGCACAAAGAGGAATAGGACTTTAAAGAAAGTTAATGGCAGTGACATAGTACTGTAAACAGCATGCTTGATTTTGGACTGAACTGGCCTGGCTCAGAGGCCAATATTACAATGACCATAGCTATTGCACTAATCTCCTTACATACATACACATATGCATATACACATATATATGCATGACTGTATTATATAGCCACACACACAAAGGTGTATACCCACACATATGCATATATACACACACATTAATGTATATGTGTGTGTGTGTGTATACATTTATATATATATATATACACATACATACATAGCCTTGGGCAAGTATATGTGTGTGTGTGTGTGTGTGTGTGTGTATCCCTAGCAAGCTGCTTAACTTGTTTGTCTTA
Organism: Antechinus flavipes; assembly: GCF_016432865.1. Lineage (NCBI taxonomy): Eukaryota > Metazoa > Chordata > Mammalia > Dasyuromorphia > Dasyuridae > Antechinus > Antechinus flavipes. The sequence goes on from NC_067398.1 coordinate 608,912,567, forward strand.
ATCCACTGGAAGAGAAAATGCCAAACCATTCTAGTATCTTTACCAAGAAAACCCCATGGATGGATAGCTATGGTTCATGAGGTTGCAAAGAGCTTGGATACAACTGAACAACAAAAAATCATTTCCAAGTTTTCCATAGACTTTGGAGAGATAGCTAGAAAGATAAAGGTGAATGGATGGATGGATGGATGGATGCATGGATAATTGGGACAGAAGGATCTATATTATATACATATATATCATATATGTACATAGATACACACATATGCATATATCTTATTCGATCCTGTCTATGAAATACTTGGAAACAACTCTGATGTTTTAGCATACCTGTTAGGCAGAGTAGTGGAGAGTTCTGGATTTGGGTCATAAAGACTTGAATTTCAGTCCTATCTCAGATACTTATTAGCTATGTGACCTCCCTCATTTAAAGAACATTTAAATATTAAGAAAAGCAGGACAAACATGAAATCATCAGTCACAAAACAGAGAAAACAATACAGTATGGGAGTCATTTGGGGGAACAGAAGAGGGGTAAGCATTGATTGGAATCAATTTCCTCATCTGTAAAATGAACATTCTATCCGCACCAATATCCGAGTTGTGGTGGCAATCAAATAAGATGCTATTTGTACAGTGCTTTGCTAATCTTAAAATATTATATAAATTCTAGCTATTATTATTTATTATTTATAAAAAGGGCAAGTTGATTATGCATCAGTTATGGAGTTAGTGCATTTTCCCCCTTTTTACACAGCCAGAGGCAGAGAGGGCACTGGAGAATGTACTCCAGATTAAGCAGCTGCTAAGGTGGTCAGCAAACCCCACACTACCAAGAATGAATGAACAGCTGCAGATTACTGGAAATACACAGCAAAAACCATATCAGCACATCCTCTTGAAATCTGAGGCTGTCTAATTACTCTGTGGTCATAATATGCACACTTGCCTTAATGGCAAGAAGGAAATAAAACAGCACATTTTCTTCCCTCCTGCCTATCACATAGAAAGGAAGCTATCTGGTTAGCCCCTCACACCTAAACTTCTACATGCTGTGTTGCTTTATTAAACAAACACTTCCATGAGCCCTGACTTTCCAATCTCACTCTGAGTCTCTTGATTGATTAAAAAGAAGCCTTCCATTAAGTTCATTCTTCTCCCTGGCTCACAGAAGTAACAACCAGGCTCAATTTCCCTTGATTAGCCCAACGATTTATATTCACTTTTCCGAAAGTGCTAATCAGCTTTCACTTAAATGGATCAAAATGGAACACTAGAGCAATTTTCCCATTCAGACAGGTCTGGTGGACTCCCACACCCACCCACAATGTAAATACTAATCTATTTCAAATATGCATATGTATACACACATATAAGAAAAGACCAAAAAAAAATGCACAATCACTACAAAATATTACTGCCAAGTGGAGATGAGGCACACACCAAGATAGCCAGAGATGAATACATACTAAGACAGCCTTCAAGGATTCATAGCTGAGATGGTTATGGCTAGCTTTTCTTAAGCTCTTCCTCCCCACAAGTTACATGGGAAAATTCATCTTAATAGCCATTCATCTCCTATGATACTAGTTAAAAAAAAAAAAAAGTCAACAGGCACCGGCATTAATGTAACCCTATTAAACACTGTATGTGCATATGTGTATGTGGAAAAAAAGATGAAATAAGCATTAAGTGCCTACTATATGCTAAGCACTTTGCAAATGTCATCATATTTGATTATCACAACAACCCTGAGAGGTAGGTGCTGCTATTATCCTCATTTTACATATGAGGAAACTGAGGAGGCAGAAATTAAGTGACTTGCCCAGGGCCATATAGCTAGCTGTTTTTGAATTCATATCTTTCTGACTCTAAACCTAGCCCTCTATCTACTATGTCCCTTGAACTTTTTATAACACCACTTAAGGGAAAAGCTCGCCAGAAATTTATAAACTTCATAATAAACATTATTCACATGTAAAATTATTTCTCTTAATGCATAGAGTTTTTTCCCCCCTGTATTGAATATTTTCCCTATTGTGAGAAAGACAAAAAGGAAAGGTACCAGGATTAAAGTTGAATGATTTAATTCCATAAGCACTTTCTCTGTGCTAAGCTTTGGGATCAAAAAGCAAAAATGAAGCAAGACTACCTTGCCCTCATGGAGTAATGAATTAGTCAATAAACATTTATTTGTTTATTTTGAATTTTCATGGAGTTGAATTTCTAATTTGGATACTATATATAGATATGTATACACATAGATGTACAGCTCATTTTACAGGGCTAAGTGACTTGTTAGGGACCATAGAGTAAGGGTCTGTAAGTGTCCACTTTGCCACCTAACTGCCCATATATACAGGCACATACAAAGTCAAGCAAGCAGGATAAAAAAGAGAAAAACATTGATGAATGGGGATTGGAGACCAGAAAAGATCTCACATATAGTTTGGCATCTGAACTGAATGTCAAGGCACAGTAGTTCTTAACCTTTGATTGTGCCATGTACAACTCTGGCAATTGATGAAGTCTATGGTTCCCTTTTCATTATAATTAATTATTGCATCAAATTAATGCATTAAATAAAATAAAAAGCATGATTACAGAAACTAATTCTATTGAAATAAAGATGTCATTTTTCCTCCCAAACCAAATTCTTGGACTCTCTGGTTCATGGATCTTAGGTTAAAAACCTCTGCTTTAAAGAGCCCTAGAGATACAAGAAGTGAAGGTTAGAAGAGAGAAATCATTCCAGTAATGGGAGAATAAGAAAAAAAATGGCAAGGGGAGGGGGGAAAGAAGGAAGAGAGAGGAAGATCTCAGCACATTCCACATCAGTTTTGAGGCACAGTTATGAGCATGAATGTCATTGAGCTGCCACAGGTACGAGTCATAGTTGACAGAAGAAGGTTAAAAAAAATACAGATTTCTCTCAAGAGACAATGCTGTGCCTCCTGACAGCATACCTTCACTAGCCAATTCATACTGTCAAGGCCTGCCTTCTCCTCCTCCCTCTGTGCTTTCCAAAATCAGTCATTCTTTGAAAGGAAATACAATGTGTTCAGTTGTGTAAGTTTTCTTGGTGACTATACTATGAAAAAGCCAACTCCCTCTAATCTCCATGCATACTCCGGTTTTCTCTGGCTTCTGTATCCTCTTCCCATCTTTGTTAGGAGGGGAAGTTGTCTTCTTTCAACCAGATCAAATTCTCTATGAACAGAATTCGTACATCCCCACCTGAATCTTGTACTTAACATGTACTGGTCATACTATGCAATTCAGAAAAGCCTTTAAGTGCCTACAATGTACTAGGCTGGAGTACAGTGCCTACTATAAACCAGGAACTGTACTACGTACTAAGGATAGAGGGATAAAAAAGATACAAGCCCTGCTTAGATTCTACTAAAGAAGAATAAGTACAAATATGTACAAAGTAAAGGCAAATTAGCTGAAGACACAGGGATGCACTAATTCATGAATGGCTTTCAAAAGAGATCAGTCAATTATATAGGACTCATATGTTTAGAGAACCAGATAAATGTGGCAAATGTGAAAAAAGGGAGGGAGGAAGACAGGAAAGAGGGAGGATGGGAGGAAGGGAGGAAAGGAAGAAGGAAAGAAGGAGAAAAGAAGGGAGGAAGGGAGGGAGGAAGGGAGGGAGGGAAAGAAGGAAAGATGAGAAGAAAGGAGGGAGGTTGGTAGATGGAGGGAAGGAGGAAGGAAAAAGAAATAAGGAAAGGAGGGAAGGCCCTCAAATAACATATTTGGTGGAGGAGACAACATTCATACACTCACCATATGGAAGATACATACAAAATAAATAAATAAATATAAGATAAATGCAGGGAGACACTAGGTGAAAGCTTCAGAAAAGTCCCCATATATTAGGGAATGTTTGAGTTGAGTTTTGAAGGAAATTAGGGATTCTAAAAGGCAGAGGAAGTGACGAGGGAGCCAACTCTAGGCATGGGGGACAACCTGGGCAAAAGCTTAGATATGATAAATGTACCCATGAGATCACTAATTGACTAGATCCCATGCCAACTGCCATCATACTCCAGACAAAAGTTAAACTGTTTCCTGCAAGTGCAAAAAGACTAATGGGGCAGAGTGCTTTCAAATAGCAAGTGTTGACTTGGATAATGAACAAATTGCTACTTTTGGAGTAGCCAATTTTGTGCAAATCTACTGGTTCTGGGCGCCCCCACCTCCCATCCACAATCCCATCAACCGGCTTGTCTTTCTATCCTCTCCTCTAGTTCCAAAATGGAGACAAATATTTTCAATTTCATTTTGGTACAATGTGGTAAAACTTAAGAGGAATGAAGGGGATTTGATTTAGGTACCATAAATATTACTACTGATGCTGCTAAATTAGGCAAAACCTCAATAAAAAAAAGAGGAGTTTTGTTTTATTTTGTTTTTACCATTAACAAATGCTTTTCATTAGATAGTTACCTTAAGCCAAGTTGGATACTGTTAATAATGTAGCCTATGCTGAATAATTGTCTCCCATCTCATGAAAATAACAGCCTTTCTAGTGTGTAAACAGAGCTACTAATTTGCCAAAAGTCTAACTTGATTTATTCTATTCCCTAACATTTCTTAATTTATAATGTCAAGCTATACCTGAAAGAGCTAGACTTGGAATCTGGAAAACCTAGACACAAATCTCTTCTCCCACATTTATTTATTATATGACCATACACAAGTCACCTAAATCCTCTTGGCAAATATTTCCCTCCTTTATATAAGGGTGATAATATCTCTGGTCTAGTATTGAATTCCAAGAGGAGCTGGGACTCAACTGAGATGTCATAATCAAACATTTTTCAAACCTTAAAGCACTGTGTTGGCCATTTGCCACTCATCTCAGCCTTAGCAATACGGCACAGAGGCTAGATGGGCAGCCCTCAAGTCCAAAAGTCTTGACTTCAAGCTCTGCCTCTGACACATATGTTTATAGGTCAACCACTTAATCATAAAAGACAATAAATTGTGATTTTATATCAGGAAAGGGAGTTTTCATACAGGAGTCTCCTACCATGGACAATGAATTGTTCCAGATCTCAAATTCCTTAGAATCATATAAAGCATATCCAAGGTGCTTAAAAACAGTTGACGATGATTGAGGAAGTTCTCTGTTACTTTGAAGGCCGCTAATATATATATTTCCCTTTTACTTTCTGATAAATCCAATGATTAAAAGCACTACTATGAAAGAAATTATAACAGATGGACAAAATGCGTACATTTTGCTTCTAAGATTCCATTAAAAATTTTAAAAAACCCTCAAACTATCACAGTTCAAACCAATTTAAGAGTTTGCTGAAAATATACATGGACATTTGTGTGGGACTGAACAAGTGATGCTACGATGAATGACTCAGATTCTGATGATAACAAAAATTATAGAGACATAATAATAGTTTAAATAATACTCAGAGATTCATGAACCTGGAGAAAGAGACAAGTATGATTTTAAGACCTTCACTAGACTTCACTAACAGCCTGGGCAACAGAATGGACAAAGTAATCTGTAGATTTTCATACTATAGACTCCCAAAGGTCTTTACAACATAACAGTATATTGGGGCAGCTAGATGGTGCCCTAGAATCAGGAGGACCTGGGTTCAAATCTAATCAGACATTTTACACTTACTAGCTGTGTGATCCTGGACAAATCACTTAACCCCAATTGCCTTAGTGAGGGGCTACAACATACAGTATAACTAAAATATCCTGAAATATCGCCAGCAATCCTATATTCCAAAGGCAGGTTACTTATTCATCAAGCCGCTGAAAAATAATTTTAAAAAATCTATTATCAGGTCTTTTTCAGCCACATATACAATTAAAGTATAAAGTTTATTGACTCAACTACAAGTTGAGCACACAAGCTTGACTCAGTGTGTAGAGCTTAGAGCCTGGAATGCAGAAGACCTGGATTTCAAATGCTACTTCTGACACTCACTAGCTATGTGAACCTTGGAAAGTCCTTTACCCTCTCAGATTAAGTTTCCTCCTCTGTGAAACGAAAATAATAATAGCAGCTAAATCCCTGAATTGTTGTAAGGATCAAATGAGATGATGCATATAAAGCACTATACAAACCTCAAATAACTATACAAATTCTAACTATTATCATTAATAAAAGTGAAAATAAAGTTGATAATAATAATCATTATTGTCATCATCGTTACTATGAGTCTAATTTGTGCTTAGACTCTTCTCTGCTTATCCAAGCCTTATCTTTTGTTCAAGCCTAGTATATGTTCCAATTCCTGCTCCAAATCATTCCTGATTAGTCCAGCCCACAATGCCTACCCTCTGCTGAATTCCTGTAGCACTGATTATCTGATTAATTATTTATCATATATTAACATCCTTTTAAAAATATATCTTATGTTGCCAATCCCTTAAAGACATATACTTCTAATTATTTTTATGAACCTAAAGGACAACGGAGACCTTATAAAAGTAGCAAACAGGCTACAACACAGGGAAAATAAAGGGTCACAAAGGTGAGGGGGGAAAAGGCCATAAAAAAGGATAATCAAAAAAGATGGGCAAGGACAAAGTATAATCATTGTACCACCTATGTACTCCATTGGTATCCTCTCAAAACCAAAAAGATTAGCACACTGGATGTGTCCCATATGCCCAACAGACAGATAAGAACTGGGCTGGGTGGACAGACATGGGTCAATTGTCATTTAGAACATGAAAGAATATGGAACTCAAAATCTTATATAAAATGAATGTTGAAACCTATCTTTAAATGTAATTGGAAAAAATAAATATGATTTTTTTTAAAAAATTGAACAAAACTCAAAATCTTATATAAAATGAATGTTGAAAACTATCTTTAAATGTAATTGGAAAAAATAAAGTATGATCTTTTAAAAAAATTGAACAAAACATCCACATCAACAAAATCTTGGATTCACTGGAGCATCCATCTGGCACACAGAATGATGTGTTATATACTATAAATGACCAATAAATGTTATAGAGAGAAAGTTAGTTGAGTTCATCCTATAGGCTTGAAACTCTGGGCAATATAAGCAAAACTTTCACTTCACCCTTCCTTACAGGTATACCACACAATAAGACCTTCAATTTATACATTAGATTATTTCATTTGCTCTTTATAATAATGCTCATGAAATAGGTGTTATAATGATTCTCTGGGGGTAAAGATGGAGGTAATGAAGCTTCCTCACCAGAAAGGTCCCTATACCATGATTTTACTGGCATAGGGAACTCCTTGGTGAGGAAGCTTCTTCTGCCAAGGTAAGTTAGCACTTTTTCTGCAACTTGTACAGTCTTAGAAGATTGTCCAGAGCACTAAGTGGTTACATAAATTGCTCCAAGTCCTATATCCAACAGGTGTTGGGTGTGGAGCAGAAGGAATTGCTTTATTCCCCAACAAAGATGAGTAAACTGAAGCTCTGGGTCTTGCCCAAGTATAAGGTGTGTGGGGCAGGATTTGAACCCAGTTTTTCCTGATTCTAGGTCTAATGTTCTATTCACTATCTCATGTTGCTTTCATATAGATTTTGTTTGAAGGCAACTAAACACACACACATACAAATACATGTGTGTGGGTATATTCACATCCATGAATCCAATGATATTTTTTAAAAAATTGAACAAAACTCAAAATCTTATATAAAATGAATGTTGAAAACTATCTTTAAATGTAATTGGAAAAAATAAAGTATGATCTTTTTAAAAAATTGAACAAAACATCCACATCAACAAAATGCTCATATATACACTTATGTGTGTGTGTATATACATGCTACATTCCACATTTTTACATTTATCTAAAATCAGAAGAAAAATGAGGTTGTTTGCTTCTTCCCTGCCTGCCCATTCACTTGCCCCATCTACGCCATTCATTTGATTAGGACCAATGACAGGAAGGAAACTGTTATCTCACAGGTGTAGGGAACATCCCCGAGCAAACTTCCTCTGGTCATGTATATCTGTACCTCCTAGATAGCTGACAGTCTTAAAGACTCAATCTTATCTGGAAGCAAAACCAGATAAAGTCTAAATGAGACACACTCTGTACTTCCTATAAAGGCAACCCCCACCCCACCTCAAGTCTAAAATAGGTTGCTTCCACTAATTAGTGAGTCAGCTTTGCTAATAAAGATTACAACGAGGCATTAAAAGCAACTCTGAAGAAGGGAGTATTTATGCAGGTCAGTAGGGGTTTTCCTAAACATTTTGATTACAACTTTAACTGCACTAAAACACATGCAAAAGCCCTATCATTAAATTTAAACAGCCTGATGATATGCCGAACAAGACCAGGAGAACAGCAAATAAATTGCTGTAATCTGCCACACTGTCACTTACTCCTGTTCCTCAACAGCTGTAATTGACTAATAGGATAATAAGGTGGCAGTTTACAAATCTGAAAGCTATACTCCTTTGTTTTAAATGCCCTTGAGGAGAAAATGCTTCAAGTCAAGAAGACAGAGTGGGGTGATCACAATCATCTCTCTTGATTCAACATTATTTAAAAGCTCTTCTCATATAAACTCACACTAGAGAAGTCCCAGAGTATCTCAGTCCCTTCAAAGTCACAAAAAAATGCTGTGGTGTTTTTACTGATCCATCTCCCAGGAGCCCAAGGATGAAGGAATATTCATAGGCAGGAATGACAGAGAAGCCAGACAAGCAAGTCCCTCTTAGAAAGGGCTTCTTCATTTCTCAACCAGGAGGTAATAGACTCTGGATGCAGAATGAGGAAGATCTTTTTGGATATGGCCAATGAAGCAATTTTTTTCCCCTTGTCTATTAATTATATTTGTTACAAGGGCTTAGGTTCCCTCCCCTCTTCCCCCCTTGGAGGTTGGATGGGAGGATAAAAATAAGAGTTTTGTTTGCTGGAAAAAATTAATTTGAAAGGATTTAAGAATGGGAGATGGCACCTTTGATTGTCTGGAAAGGCCTTCAGTTCCCACTCAGCTTGTGCTCTTCCTTCCCCCCCTTTCCCTCTTTCCCTTTCTCCTTCCTTCCTTCTCTTCCTCCCTCCCTCTTTCCTTCTCTCCCTTTTTCTCTCCCTCCCTCTCTCCTTTCTTCCCTCCCCCCATTCCCTCTCCCCTCCCTCTCAACAACTTTCTACAGAATCATAAAATTTGAAAGTTGAAAGGACCTCAGTAGTCATCAAGTCCTTTTTGGACTTGTCAGATAACATATCTGACAAGTGGTCATCCAACCTCTACTTGAACACCTCCAAATAGGAAATATGAAACAGTTCATTCAGCCAATTCATATCATCAGGATGCACAAATTTGCCTCTGTACAATTGACACCCATAGCTCTGTTTCTGCCTTCTGGGACCAAAGTAAGACTTCTTTCTTCTACATAGAGGATATATCAATTATTTAAAAATAACTGTTAGTTCTTCTTTGAATTATCTCTCCTCCATGCTAAATATTCCCAGTTCTTTTAGCCAATTTTATAATAGGGATGTAAGGCCCTTCACCAAATTGGTTACCCTTCCAACTACAGATGATCAATATCCTTCCTAAACCATGACAACCAAAACTGAACCTAGATATAGCCTGACCAGGACAAAGTATAGAGAATCTATCACCTCTTTAATTTTGGAAGCTAAAGTTCATGATGTAGAACAAAGATGACATGTTTATTTTTTGGTTGTGATATCACATTCCTAACTTGTCCTCTAAAACTTCCAGATTTTTTCAGAGAAACTGCTTTCTAAGCATACCTCACCCAAGGATATCACAGAGGTTCAAACACCATCTTAATACTCAGTGAGGAATATCCATGGAAATTAAAGTCCTCAGTGTGCTAATCTTCAAAAACTACCATAATAGGTCATTTTAAAGATTTATTGATGCCTCTTATTTTTCACAGAATGGTCATCCCTCCCCCGCCCAACTGAAATTTGCCTTGAAACAAGGAACAAGAATTAAACAAAAGAAATCTCACCACACAATATACAGTATTCCAAATTCATAGGCCCCTTCTACACCTCTCAACCCCAAAGCTGAAAGTGTACCTTGTATCCTCCAGGACCAAGACTGGTCACTGCAATCAATCTGGAATATGCGATGTCGGCCTTTTGCTCTTTCAATTACATTATCACAGTCCTTGCATATACAGTTTTTGTGGGTCATTTTTCTTTATATCCATTTAAATAAATCTTCCCATTTCCTCTGAATTCCTCATATTGATGTTCACACATCACACTACTATGTCTCCTCTTTGCTGCTATTTATTATTAAGTTCTGCTGGATTTCTAGAGGATGCAACTATGTGTGCAATATACAATCCTACAAATACAACTGTGCACACACAAGTGTGCATCATGTATGTTTGGATGTGTTTATGTGTATACATGTATATTGTGTTAACGTGTGTACATAGGCATGACCCACCCACCCCACCCCACCCGACATACATTCAATAATGATCTTATTGGGTCAAGAGGAATGAACAATTTAAAATTAAGTTATTTTCTAAGGTTCTATTTATGTGAGGCCAGAATATTTGATAAAAAGGAGACATGATGAAGCAAGTAAATAGGAGCAACATATCATAAACTTCCACAATTGAGAGCTGGTGTAAATATCCGAACTTTGTACATAGAGTCCTTCTGCTATCCTTTTTGAACCGTTCATATCTTCTTTAAGTGATATTTGGAAACTAAGGTATCCACACAATTAGGAAGTAACAGGCTACATAAAATCAAATTCACAAGATGTTGGACACAGAGGATATGGGTTCAAATCTTTGCTCTGCTTTCATTGTTGTGTTACCTCATCCAAGACACTTCACATCTCTAGGACTCAATTTTCCCCTCTTCTTGCAAAAATATGGGGTTTGAGCTAGATGATATCTCAAGTCCCTCTAATTCTATAATCCTATCATCTTATTACATTTAATAACTTACTATAAAATTTGTCTTTAAGGGAAAAATTTATATCTCATATTTAAAATAAGGTGCTCCACCTAATTAGTGATATATTATAAGTAATGATTCTTTGTCTCTTAAATAGCATCATTTCCCAAATAAATGCCCCTCCCCCCCACCCAATGCAAGCATTTTTTGAACTAGAAGACAACACTGAAGCATTTAGATGGAAGTAAAATTCTTCCTGAAGAGCCAAAGTCTCAGTTTCCAAAACTGCAGGGTGACATAAACCCACTCAATGAAAAGACCATATGGTAAGCTTACAGGGAGAACAGCATCCAGGAAGAGACAGGCTTTTGGAATCCTTTGAGGTTTCCTGGGTGAGAATGGAATTTGGGCAGTGAGGCAGGAAACACCCAGGCTGACCTCTGATAGAGCCCTATAAAGTCAGTGCATTTGCACTTCAGCAGGCTGTTGAACTAATTCCTTGCAAACACTGACACCTGAGCCCACTGGTAATCCCTGGTAGCTTCTACTGCCACACTAACCTGGAACAGCCCCTGCTTGGGAAATAACTCCTAGCTTGTTTGCTACCTTCTCCCTGTTTCCTAATCTATTGGTGCATTTTGTGTCCCATTTAATGGGAATAGGCACCAAATGGCAAGTTTTACTGCCCATGACTTGGTATAATTTCCTCAATGGGATATTATCAATGCTGTCCATTAAGGAGAGGAAAATAACGGATCTGGAGTCAGAAGACCTGGATTTTAGTACTGACTCCTTGTTCAATAACAGTAGGACCTTGAACAAATCCGTGCTCAGGGCTTCAGTTTATATCTATAAAATGGAAAGGGATAAACATGTAGTAGCTGCCTCCACTGGATTGTTGTAAGGACCAAAAGAGACCCTAACAGCAAGGTACATTTTAAATCCTACAGTGATATGGCAAATGGGAACTTTTATTATTTCTAGAGGCCAGCAGTGTCCTGAATGCCTTCTGTTTCTCACTGCTGTCAAAAAATAACAGCATCAGTCATTCCAAGGGAAAACCAAGAAGGGAAGCCAGATTTCTTCCAGGATTCATGACATTGGTAGTTCATTGTATGCTGGGCTTTTTGTTGTTATTGTTGTTTTTTTTTTAATGTTTTAATTTCAGAGAAAACTGTCCCTGTCAAGAATCAATCAAAAGTCACTTATAAGCAGTCACTCCAAATAAATTCCACCCTTCCCTGGGGACTTTGCTCCCTTCTAACCATTTCCTCCCATTCACCCACCACTGGAGGCCTTTTCATTGCAGAAAAAAGTTGAGTGTGCTGGGCAGCCCTCACAGCTTCTGCCAGTGTCACTTCTGATTAGTGAGCCCTGGGCTGCTTCAGGCGCCTGTAAATTAAATGTGCTGTAAGGAACACATTCTGACATTCATTGCCCATCTACAGTACAATACCCTGCTTAATTGCAGAGCCCACTGAATTGGGGGAGAGGGAGCTGAGATCTGGAAGAGAGGCTATGCAGAAGAGGGAAGAAGAGCAAAAGAAAAGTAAATGGGTAGATGGATAGATGGATAGATGAAGGTGCTACATATAAGCATGGGAATGAGTTGATATGAAAACAGAAATAGATGTAAAGGATTAGATGGATCTCTGATAAAATATTCACTGGTAAAAAATAAAATAAAGCACCATCTCAAAAATTCTTGCATTAAACTAGCAAAACCCTCCCCTCAATTGATGAACTAATCCACTAGACCAGAATAATCCTAGAAGACAGGATCAAAGAGGTTGTAAACCTAAAAGGGGAGTGAAGTTACATCTAGTATAGAGATAACATCATGGTTTGTTTAGGCTCAGTCCCAACAACAGCAATGTGTGGGATATCAAGTAGGTTGGGGGAAAGCCATGGGAATCCCATCGAAACTTATGATGATGTCTACTAGAAGCCTTCATATCTGAGTGGAAGATAAGGTGTTTATAGGTGGAATCTTTGGAAATAAGATTACAGGACACAGTCTGTCAGTACACACTCTGCACTATCCACACTCCTCTGTGTAACCAAAGAGGAAGCAGAAATTGTTTTTCAGTTTGGCACTTAATAAATGCTTGCCAAATTGTATCCTCTTGAATTTAAATCCAGAACTTTTAAGGAATGTTAAATATGAAAAACAGAAGAACTTTCTTTTCAAGACTTAACAAATCATTACCCTGGCCCTGGGTCTAATGGTAGAGGAAGTCTGCCTGTAGTGAATTACCTTATTATAATCATGCTAATTGTTGAAAATAATGAGAATATTTGCCCATTACTAATAAAGACTGATATATCAAAGTCTCACCAAATATCCTAGGCAACAAGAAGTGGTCTGTTCTCTCTCGCCTAGATGTTTTTCTTCTTTTCCTGCTGATCCACTTCAAAGGTTTCAGACTGGAAACACTAATCATATTTTCATTTGCTCTAGCAGCTCATACTCTTTTTCCTTCCTAATGACTATAGCCTTCCTTCCACCCTAAATAACATAGTAGACCTGTATACACAAACTCAAATCTGCAAAGTTATATGCATTTAGCAAACATTTATAACAGTTATGAATGTACACACATGTATGTACCAATACATGCGTGTGTATTTATATGTATACATTTATTTATGTGTGTATATTTTTTTCTTCTCTACATTGCTTTCCAGAATGGATGGTAATACTGAAAAATGTGCAAGTAACATTTTTATAAATTAGATATTACTTTAAATACATTGAGGGGAAGCCTCGATGTTAAAGATGTCTTTAAATACTTTTGCAAAGAAAAAGTTCCTTTGTTATTACACAAATCCATCATCTAATATTTGTTCTTTTTTCCATTTGGAATTCTGCATATTGTTCAATTTTATATACTTATTTACACAAATTTGTCTCGGACACATGACTAATTTTTGCTGGGTCTATTCCACCCAAGAATGGAAGGTCCTGGAAAGTACTAAAAAAAAAATCTGCTAAAAATACAAATTAGATGGGGGTTGGGATGAAGTGAAGTAATAGCCAGCTGGCAAGCTGGCCTTTTAAAAGTATCAGGGAATTAGGCTACCGGGCATTAATCCTGCAATTTTCTCTCTTCTGCCAAACTCTCAAATGCCCACATTAGCAACCATCCAGATTAAAAACTTGTTTCTACAAGGAATTCATTTCAACAGACACTTCACTTCCCTACTTCCCTTTTCTTCCCATCTCCATACCAATTTCCTCCCCTAAAAATCTGACAAAATGGAAACTAAGAGAAAAATACTGTAATCAAAAGATGCTTTGGTATTCAGGACTACAGGTGAAGAGCAAATTTGGGAAGCAAACTTCAGACTTATTCCTTCTTCTAAGTCTTCTTCAATTTAACAAATGTGAACTTGAACACAATTGCCTGCAAGGCACAGTGCTCAGTTCTTTAACTGTATGATAGATTATTTTTAGAGCATTTAAAACAAATGGAGTCTCTACATTTTAAATGAGCTTTCCTGAGGGCAATGGGTTCATTTTCACCTGACCTATGTGTTAAAGCAAAAGGTTTCGTCCATGAAGGAGAATGATCAATTTTTATGTTCAATTTCTCTCTTTTTTGCTCAATGTTTGCTTTATAATTCCCTTCACCATCTACTTTGTGATGATGTATCTAAGTATCCATCATTCAATGGAAAATCCAAGATGGGTTCTTAACCTTTTTCATCATGGAACCATTTGGCAGTTTTGATCACTTCTCAGATCAAGTTTTTAAATGAATGAAATAAAATACATAGGATTACAAAGGAATCCAATTATACTGAAACCCAATTATCAAAATTTTTAAAAATAACATATTAAATGTTTAAAATATTAACAGGGAAAAATGGATTCCTTGTTAAGAATCTCTGTTCAAGTTCAACTTCCTCATTTTATAGATGGTGAAAATGAGGTCCAGAGACATAAAGTGATTTGCAGAAAAGCATATAGGAACAAAGCATCAGAAAAGGGTACAACTCTCAGTATTCTATCTCTTAATTCAGTTCCCTATTCACTACATTACTCATTACTCAAGCTGATAGAATATCTGAGCTACAAAGGACCTTATGGATCTAATTCATATATTTCATATTTCAGATAAGGCCACTTAGACTCAGAGAGGTTAAGAGATCCAGGGTCACATAGTAAAATTTCAGCAGAGTCAACATTACTACCATAATGTTCTGACTCTCAACACAATGCCCTTTCTATCATACCATGGTAGTACATAGTATTACTATGATGTGAGATTGAAAATGCCTTTGTAGTGAAGAGAATACCAGACTAAAGATTCCATTCATTCAACAGTTATAAAATCTCTACCATATACAAGGGATATATGCCAGATGTTAGGTATACAAAGATAAAACCAAAATATTCCCTATTCTCAAGTTGTTGTTCATCCATCCTTCTCAAAGAGGAATAATGACATCACAAAGTTGATATGAATGGATTTGAAGTGAGATAAAGCTCTTCAAAGATGTGCTTACTAAAGGAGGGATGGAGAATAAAAAATATGTATATAAATACATGAATTCAAAAAAACACAAAGTAATTTTTTTTCTTGGGGGAGAATGTTGAAGGTTTAGTGACTTGTCTAGGGTCACACAGCTAGTAGGGGTAGTGTCTGAAAGCATGTTTGAATCAAGGCCCCCCTGACTTCAGGAAAAGTGCTCTATCTACTGCACCACAAAATAATATCCAATGAAGACAGTACTAAAAACTGGGGATAGAAGAAGGGAAAGAGAAAATGCCTTGGGTAGCAAGTGGCACCTGAATCATGCTTAGAAGTAATGTAGGTGGTATAAGAGGTGGAGGTAAGAATGGATGACATTTCTAACATGAGGGATCACTTTCACAAAGTAGATGGGAAAGGTAGTTGACCAGTTTAACTGGAATCACAAACAAAGGAAGAGGAGTATTATGGGATAATACTGGAAAGAGAGAGATCTATCTGCATGATGATGCCAAAGCAACCAATTAAAATTTCATTTAATCAGCAGGTAGATTATATCTGTACCATATATTCTCAAATCAGTCACAAATGACTTTTTCATGAACAAACTGTAGCTCTCAGAATTTTCATTTATAGAAAGCCATCTGCATCCAGAAAGAGGATTGTGGGGACTGAATGCGGATCACAACATAGCATTTTCATCTTTTTTGTTGTTGTTTGCTTGCTTGCTTTTTGTTTTCTCTTTCAATGTTTTCCTTTTTGATTTTTTTTTCTTGCAGAGCATGATAAACATAGAAATACGTATAGAAGAATTACACATGTTTAACATATATTAAATTATTTGCTGTCTAGAGGACTGGGGCAGAGAGGAGAGAAGGAGAAAAATTTGGAACACAATGTTTTGCAAGGCGAATGCTGGAAACCATTTTTGCATATATTTTGAAAATAAAAAGCTATTATTTTTAAAAATTCTATTTTATGTAATAAAATATACCATATCCAGTTCAAAAGAACATATAGGAAATATCAGATTCTCTTGGTAAGTGATAATTACAAATCTGACTGCATACACTTAAGTGTCAGTGGGTCTCATGTTTAAATAACAATTAATTGGTTGGTTTGCTCGCCTGACTGAAGAGTCTTCCTATTCTAGCTTTGTGAAGACAAGAGTTGAGAAGCCTTTATTCTAGTTTTGACTCTTCCACTGAGTGAGATATCACATCCTGAATAAATTAGAGACTAAACATACCCATTCCTAATTCCAGATAAAGGGTTCCCATAGGTCCTGGTGCCAATTCAAGGTATAAAGTTTAAAACTACAACAAAATGAAATAATGGTACTCACTGTATTTTGTCTAAAGGATGAAAGCGGAAAAGTGTCACAGAATCTACAATAATACTTTTTTAATAGTAACTGATTAAAATAAACTGTTAAGCACTGGAGATGCAAAGAAGGGCAAAATTAGTCCTTGCCCACAAGAAGCTTACATTCTAATGAGGGAACATATACATTATATACACAAAATGAATACACAGTAACATCAGAAGGAAGTACAAAGCAGCAAGGTGATGCAATAAATAGTGTGCCAGTTCTGGAGTCAGGAAGACTTGAGTTCCAATCCATTTCCAGACATTTACTAGCTGTGGGATACTCATCAAATCACTTAACCCTGTTTTCCTCAGTTTCTTCATCTATAAAATAAGCTGGGAGAAGGAAACCACTCCAAGATCTTTGCCAAGAAATGGGATCATAAAGAGTCAGACATACTGAAAGGGCTGAACAATGATGTAGAAGGGAATGCTTGGAAAAGTCTGGAAAGCAACTAGGAATTCTAAGAAGCAGAGTTGAGGAAGTGCATTCCAGCCATCAGGTTCGGCTAGGACAAAAAGTATGATGATGGGAAACAATTTTTTTTGACATTTCTTTTTGCACATTGCCTAAAATAAGAAGGAACTAGAGTTTAAGACCTTAGATTCTTCTGACTCAAGCCTAACTTTGTATACATTTTGACAAAGTGACTTGTTGGTGTAATTAGGGAGAAACCATTAAAGACAGTTTAATCCAATGTGGGGCTGGCAGTTGCTCAAGCAGTAAGTGACAGAGCTGGAATCAGAACCAAGATGTTGTTCATTATTCTTTGTATCAGTCATATTGTTTTCATCATTGCCTTACTATGGTTAAAAAACAAAACAAACCAAAAAAAATTTACTATATCATTCCCCTCTCCTCCCACACCTCCTCAGCAATTTTGAATTGGATCTATTAGAATCCTAGCTCTGTTACTTATTTTCTGTGTGTCCTTGGGCAGTCATTTCATCACCTATCTAGATATCAATTTCTTCATTTGAATGATGAGTGAAGTAGACTAGTCAATCTCTAAAGTCCCTCAGAGTCTTAAATCTATGACCCTATAATCTTAATTTCACTTCAGTGACTAGTTGAACTCTATCCAGTGTATGAAGCTAAATGAAGGCGGGACATTAAACATACTGAAAAGCATTTCTAGGCTAATTTGAATGCAGTGCAGAAAGAACTGAGCAAATACAAGCAAAGATTTCAAATGCTGCTTGAATCTCGACACAATTTATTTATGGTCAATGGTTTCTGCATTAGCTACTAAACTCAGGCTGCAGCAGAAAGAAAAAAAAAAAAGAATGAATACTGCTTTCCTGAGCTGGGATAATGATACCAATCAGGTCTGAAATGAGTGGGAAAAACTGTAACTAAGACAAGTTTTGATTGTTTTTATTAAAACATAGGGAACATCTCTTTTCTCTACCTTCCTTTTCTCCCCAAATCTCAACTAGAAGGAAAGGGGAAGGGGGGGAAATGAATGATAATAGAGCTTTCAGTGTTAGCCAAACAATATATTTTCAATCAAAGGTCACTAGCTGTCATATCTCTTTGAATGCCTTTGTGCTGCTATGATAGGTACCCACTTATAGTGGAGGGGAAACTGGGCTTCTGAAGAAACATTTATCAAGATCAACTATGTATTCTCCCATCCAAAAAGAGAAATTATCTTAAACTGACAATTGTACAAGCTATGTTCATATTTACCAACACTGGAAAGTCTAGCTTTTCAGATGGGCTTTTACTACTGAAATTGGTGGAAATGCAATCTGTTAGGCATTTATTCTAAACAGATGTCTCTGAAGCTTCAATGACAACAACAACAACAACAACAATAATAATAAACACCCTATTTTTTGAAACAAAGCATTTACATTTTTTTTTATCTCTCCCTCTTCCCCTAAGAAACCCAAATTCTCGTTCTCACTTCCCCTCCCCCCTTACTCTTTCAAGCCCAACACCAAGTTAGGTTCCTTGTTGTTTTGGTAGTGAGGAGAAAAAAAAGGAGAGGAAAAAAAAATGTGCGTATGAATAATTAGGAAGACTCAAAACTCGTTTGCAGATGCTCTGCAATGAGCATGCTGACAAAGTAACAATGACAGCTTGCTAACGTGTTCATAGGACAACAGCTTCTCTTATAAAGTAGCTTTCAAGAGGATCAGATGGGTTCCCACTGGTTTAAAGAGCAGGAGTTCTGAAGCAGCTTGTGGTCTACAGCTACAGAAGTCTATTAATCCAGTCTAAATGGGGGAGGAGGGAGAAAGCAAAGCAATGCAGCTCAAAGGCAGTCTCCAGTGTTGTGTTCCACGAAGCACATATTAGACAGAGAACAAAAGCTCGTCAGCTGTATAGACCTCTTAAAATGATTTCACTTTTCTTTTGCCTTTCAGTTAAGGAAGAGAGAGAGAGACAGGAAACACATAAGTCATAAGCAAATAGGCTTACTTTTCACTCAAGAGGTGGGATTGTGGGTGGTAGATAGAGAACTAGACTTGGATTAATGATAACCTGGTTTCTTTTCGCTAGATGACACTTTATCCATTTCATTTTTTTTCTTGTGTTACAGTCATTTCAGGCTTTTTCTTAACTCTCGCCATGACCTCATTTGGGATTTGCTTGGCAAAATCCTGGAATTATTTGCCATTTTCTTCTCCAGATAATTTTACAGATGAGGAACTGAGGTAAACAGGGTTAAGTGAATTGCCCAGGATTATACATCTAGTATCTGAGGCCTGATTTGTACTCAGGAAGAGAAGACTTTCTGACTCCAGGACTAGCACACTATCCACTGAGGAGGTGGCCCTAAGTTTTAGTTTGTTCATCTGCAAAATGGGAATAATAATATCTGGAAGGAATGTAAAATAGCTCAACTATTTTAAAGTAATCTAGACATTAAAGATGCCCATCATTGTGATAACAGGGAATGAGGACCAGAATCTTTTGAAAGCCCTTATCTATCTGTGTAATCTCAAGTGCACTTATAGATATCAGTTTCTTTGAGCAGTTAAGATGCATCTATCATTGCAAAGAACATCACCCCCCCAACACCTCCTCACCCCACCCCCCACCCCAGTCCCTGGAACTCACTCTTCTCATATATAAAATGGGAGAAGTTGGATTCCATCAGGGATTTTCAACTTGAGGTCCATGAACTTTAAAAAAATTATAATTCAATAAATAACTTTTGATATAATTTTGATTTTCTTTGCAATCCTAGGTGTCTTATTTTATGCATTTCCACACCTCAGGGGTGATATCTAAATTCACCCCTCTCACTTCCTCCTCACCCCCACCCTACCCAATCCCTAGCTCTAAATAATATGATTGGGATTAAATGAACCACAATCTCTTTAATCAGTTATCCTATTCCATGACTGAGAATTAGCCAATTATTATAACCATGTACCCAGGTCTCAGCTACACTGTTTCTTCTCAAAACAGCCAACTTTGCAACACTGCACCATTATGGAATAGGTCGCACACTATCATTCCCTAAATTTCTTAGGCTTAGCCTACAACAAGTCAGTTAACATAATTTCATCATGTTATTTTTGTTCACTTTGGATTTGAAACCTATTGATTTCAAACGTGGTGAATGTTTTTCAGAGTGCAAAGTAATTATAAAAACATATACTGCACCAAAGCATCGCCTTTCCTACTATATGCCTCAGTTTCTAACAATAAAAGGGGCACCAAAAAAATCTGATTAAAATTTTAAAAAGTAATAACATTCTCAAGTCCTCTGATGAACAGTGAAAGCTTACTTTGTCAATGCCACAAAAGCTGTGAACTGTCTCCAATCCATGGCCCCAAAGAGCAGAAATTGGCATTTTCTCACTCAGGCAAGCTGTGAAACACACTGGTACCTTTGAACAGTCAGTCACCTGATGACTACACACCATTTATTTCTTCTATTTCCATTTCAAGGACCTATAATTTCATTACTGTGGTTACTCCCTCCCCCTCACAACTTAGTCAGTAGAGAATTCTGACCAAAAATTAGCTGCCAATTAGCCAAGATGGAGATGAGTATCTCAGAACTTACATAGTACTCAGGAGGCACAGTAAGATAGCTCAAAAGGAATAACAGATGGAAAGCACTTTGGAAACCCTAAAGTACTATATGGATGCTAACCATTATTGGTAGTAGCAGCAATAATAATAGCTAATAATAATAACAGATGATAATAATAATAACAATAAGTGCTTATTGATTGAATGAGCTTACTTAGATCTCAAATAAATGGGTTTATTATTTAAAGCTTTTCCATCCTCCAGTGGTTCAAAGGAGATAATGTATATAAAAGCACTTTGCCAACTTTAAAGTAGTATATAAATGTCTATATCTATTATGATCACCATTACTATTATTGCCAGCAAAGGAGGGCCTACCATAGCTTGCCTGTGACTGACATAGCCATGGAGAATTTAAGAATCACTTCTAAGCCAGAAGGAAGTATCAGAGATCATCATAAGACCCTGACTAACAATACAGAGAAAATCCATTTCCTCTATTGTTAAGATTGTTAGCTTAAGAATTGTGTACAGGGCCCACCACATTCTTAGAAAAGAAAAACAATTTGATACTTAAAATAAATCATGTGCATTTATTTACATGAGTATAATATCAGATAAAATAGTGTGAAATAGTGGAAAGCAAGCCCTCCAAAATCTGTCTCATATTATTTAGCTTGGTGACCCTGGGAGATATATTTAACCCCCTCCTTTTTTTTTCTCAGTTTTTTCATCTGTAAAGTGAAGTATATAACATCTATCTCCTAAGGTTGTAATAAAGACTTAAAGAGTTAACATAAAGTTACAAACTCTAAATCCTCTTCCTCCTGTTGCTGCAGCTGCTATAAATGATGATGATGAATAGAAATGGAAGAGTCAAGTTCAAATTCTGTCTCTGTGGTTTAAAAGTCATGTGACCAGAAGCCTGTTTTTTCCCCCTAAGCTTTAGTACTGTCATTTGTAAAACTGGCATATTACCTACAGCTCCTGAATCCCAAGATTGTTATAAGAATCAAATTACCTAATGATTTTAAAGCATTTTAAAATCATAAAAGTCCACATTATTGTCAATTACAAAAAAAGTAAATAAAGTTACATTTATATAGAGCACTTCATGATTATAAAGTTCTTTATATACAGTTTTCTGTTTATCCCTTACAATAATCCTATGAACTAATCAGATGAAAATAGTATACTCATCCATGATTTTCATTGGTATGGAAACTCTCCATACCAATGCAGACAGCAACCTCTCTAAATCTTAAGATATTGTCTTCATGGACTGTTAGAACCCCAATTTTATCTCTGGGGTCAAACTTCTTGGTTTAGGCTCTCCAAAACAGGCATAGTGGTCTTCAGGAATACTGTTCCCAGGACTATATTGGAAACCCTTCCAAAGGAATAAGGCTTGCCAGAGCTTGCACTCCATTGGCAATTTGTGGTCTAAAACTAAAGGAGACAGTGGATGAGTATCACCTAAAACTAACCTGAAGTTTGATGCGAACTACAGATACTGTTCTTTGCACACAGCCTAAGAAACAAATGACAAAGGCTATATTTATTACAATCAAGCCAAAAAAATAAGCTCAAAATAATATACTAGACTCTAGAGATGCAGAGATGGACAATGACACAATCCCTATTCACAAAAAAAAATATTTAATCTATCATTAACAACAAAAAGAATTTATTAGGCAATTACTATGTACCAGGTGCTATGCTAAAAGACAAGGAGATAATGAAAAGTAAAATTTATGTGGTAATATTCTGTCCTCAAGGAACTTATATTCCAACGGGGAATAAGAAAACAACTACACACACATACGGTATATATAACAGTGTAAATAGAAGGTAATCTCAGAAGAAAGAAACTAGCAACAGGAGGGAAGAAAGGGAGGTTATGAAAGACCTCTTACAGAATATAAGATTTAATGGTTTCTCTGTCTCTATCTTTCTGTTTCTCTGTCTCTGTCTCTCTGTACACATATAATATGTATGTATGTAAACATGTATGTATATGTCTATATATTGTATATACAAATGAGCATGATACAAGGTGAAATATTATAGAGATAAAGGAGAAATCCAAAATACTCTAGAAAAATATGAAAAGTCTGTTCATGGCCCAGGTAAATTGGTGCCACTAGCAGAATTCACCTGACACCTTTGCCTTTGACCTCATCCCACTAGAATCTGAAGAGGTTCAGTACTGAAAGAAGTATACAATGAGAAGCCTCTTAAATACTAAGGCTCTTTCTCGGTTTTTTAATATTCCCTTTGTTCATCTACAGTGTTCAGGTTTAGCTCATTTGTCATAATCCAAAGCTTCAGAAGTTTCCTTTGGGGTCTGACATAAAGGGAAAGCTATTAGCAGGGTATTGTGGTCATAGATGTCACCTCTAACCCACCCTAAGCAATCATTTTCATTAACCCTCCTCAGAGATCCAGCCTACTGGATTGATAGGGAAAGAAGTCAACGAGGTTCCCTAGGGGAGATATGCTTTCTGTAAGAGATGTATCTTAGTCTTATCGAAATGCAGGCTGTGCTCTCTGATCTTGAGCTAAAAGAGGGGGTAAGCTGGCAAATCAGGATCAAACTGGTTGCTAGGGTCACTGTTGGGCATCATTATGTTATCAGCCAAGAAGCAGTGACTATTGTATTGTTATGGTAATTTGCTTAAAAGCTCATATAGAATTGTCCAGCTAATAAAAGGTAAATTGTGATCCAAAACCTTCCAACAGCTATGATTACCCACTAAAACATCACTGGACACAATTCAGTGACAAGGAAAAGCAAGAAGTTAGGCACTTTCCACTTCCTCTCTCTCTCACCAATGCCTCCTATTATTCACAGAAATGGGAGTTTCAATTCGGGAAGCTGTATACACTTCCTTATTCCTATAAGTATATAAGCTTATATACACACTTATATAAAGTATGTGTAAAACATATACTTCATAAGGAAATATAAAACTTATCCCCTTAATTTGCAGTGGATGATGACATTATAGATGCCTTCAACCAACAGGTTAACTTTGTCCATTTTTAAAGGGTTATCTTTTCTGTTGTCATCATCACTGTCTCCTTCTCTTCTATATTCTCCTTCTTCCTCTTCTCCTCTTTCTTTTTTCCTCTTCCCTTTCTTTTTCCTTTTCTTTTCTCTAATTTCTTTTCCCTTTAAAAAAAAATTATTTGGTCTTCCTATCCTAAGTCAGGGGTTACTCTTAAGCCCTGTCTCATTCAAAGCCTAGTTAGGCCAGTTCAGACCTCCTTAGATAAGTCATATAACGTCAGATTTTTTTTTTTAATACAGTGGTTGGTTTTAAAAGAAAAATAATCTTATTCCTCTTTCTCTCTCTTTTGTTTAGATTTTTAAAATCACAATTACAAGTGATAATTCTCTGGAAGGGTGATTAGGGATATAGGAAAAAAATTAGACACTACAGAAAAAAAAATCTTTGTAATTTCTTTTAAAATAAGCTTTTCTTTCACAGAGAAGTTTGTATCATTAAAGGAAATTTGCTATTTTACAAAAAGACAATCCAGTTCTCTATTCTCTTTTTCCTGTTTCATTCTGATTCCTATAGCATTCCTGAAAATCCAGAGCAAGAATCTCAGAATCATATTCACCTTCTAGGTATTGATCCCTATGTTCTAAAGATGAATTTCTATTCTATAGAAAGTCTCCATCTTTCTCTCATTTTCACCAATATTAGAGAAAGGGAAAAAAACAACAGCACAGATTTCCAATCTCTAGCAAGATATCAAGTTACATGCAGTTTAAGTAGGAGAGAACTCTAGACTTCATACATATACAGGACAAATCTTGACATGTTAGCAGCGTCAAGGCTAACTGCTGAGTAGCAAAAAAAAGAAAAAAAAAATAGAGAATGAGCGTCACCACCAAAGAAATCCTTTTAAGTCTTAAAAGTGTTCTTAACAGTGAACTTCTGAAACACTAGACAGATTTCTAGGTGAATTATTCCCTTGCTTGAGCCTTATTCATACCAATTCAAAAGGTGTGTGTGAGATATTAGTTACTTTTCTATGATCATGCATTGCTCAGAATGACAGAAACTGTGAATGACTGAGGTGGAATGTTAATTTTTATTATTATTATTACTATTAATTAGAGCACACAAAAACATCTGACTCATTTTTTTTAGGAGCTCTTTAGATAGTCATATCTCAGTTTAGAAAACTAGATGCTAGAGTTTCAAAAGAAAAGATAACCCTACCCAAGAAAAGATTGCTTTTTTTTGGATATTTGAAGATGAAAGAATTTCTTTAGGAACTGTTTTTTTCCAGGACTATACTTGGAAATCAGAGAAATGTAAGATTTTTGAGGGCAGATACAGTTATTTCCTAGGTATAGTTAGTTATCTCCTATTAAAAACAATAACAACAATTCATATAGTGCTTACTATATGCCAGATACTATACTTTAAAAATATTTCTTTTTAATCTTTACTAAAACTTGGGAGGTAGATGGTATTATTGTCCTCATTTTGCAGTTGAGGAAACTGAAACAAAGGTTAAATGTCTTAGCCAAAGTTACATAACTTGTAAATTCCAAGACTGGATTTGAACTCAGATATTCCTAATTGACTCTAGGTTCACTGTTCTATCCACTCATCTAGTTACCTCATAAAAATAAAGTTAATGAGGGAGAAAATGTTTTGATTTTTTGTTTGTTTTTTTTACCAATGCTTAATATGATATGAGCACTTAGGGATCCTCTTCCTGTACTGACTAAACTGTAAACTCTCTTTGGAGGTAAGGATTACCAATCAGTGAAAAAGAAAAGAAATCACGTAAAATAAGACCCCCTTGTTTATTATTATCTATTCAGGTCTAGCTATCATGCATGATCCCTCCTCCTTTAACAGGTGACAGACTTGAGGCAAATATCTCATCACCGATTTTTCACCTTACAAGACTTATATCAATTAGCAAAGTAAATTGAAAAGTAAGGATTGTTTTTCCTGGAATGACAGCATAAAACAGGGTATCTTCTAATAGTATGGATAGATTTCAATAGAGAATAACTTGTTACTATTAATAGGAATCAGTACTACCTCACATTGGCTAAATAGCTATTAGAGGATACTAGAAAGCTTCTCTTATCTGAATAGTGTATAACATATAAAGAAAAAGGGTTTTAGGTACTTACACAGAAAATGCATGGTAAAATGATCTTTAAAAATTCATCAACTTATCTTTTTAAATATTGTTCATTTCCATTTTTTTTCCATCAACAAGGTCTTAAACAAGTAATTATTGCCTTGAAATGGACAGATATGTGAATTGAATGCAAGACTTAAGAGTCTGGAAGACCGGAATTCCACTCCTGCCTTACACACTTAACAAGCTATTTGATGCTGGGCCAGTCATCATCATCATCAATAATATTAACTAACATTTATGTAGCATTTACTATGTGCCATGTATTTTTCTAAGTGCTTCACTATTTTTTTTTTCATTTGATACTCACAGCCTTCAGAGGTAAGTACAAATATTACCTCCATTTTATAGATAGAAAACTGAGACAAACAGTGATTTAAGTGGCTTGCCATGGGTCACAGAGCTGGTAAGGCCATATTTAAATTTAGGACTTCCTTACACCAGACCCAGTGCCATCTAGCTATTCCTTAATCTCTCTCAATCTCAGTTTCCTCATCTATAAAATGAGGATAATAAAGTACTTACCTCAAAGGGCTGAGGAGATCAAATGAGTTAACATATGTATGTGTTTTAAACTTCTTAAAAGTTATATTGTTGTTTTATGTCATTTTAGTTGTGTTCAACTCAGTGATCCCATTTGGGATTTTCTTGACAAGAACACTGGAGTGATTTGCCATTTCCTTCTCCAAATCATTTTACAGATAGGAAATTGAAGCAAACAAGGTTAAGTGGCTTGCCTAGGGTCACACAGCTAGGAAATATCTGAGGCCAGATTTAAACTCAGGAAGATGACCCCTCCTAATTCCATACTCACCATCCTATTTACTATGTCACCCAGCTGCCTCCTAAATGTCATATAAACACTAGCTATCATCATCATCATCATCATTATTATTTAATGGCAATTTTGTTGACACATATTCTTAGACTCTGATCCCAGATTAAGAGATCTAGTGACAATTAAGAGAAATATTGTTAGCTGTTATTCCTATAAGAATATCTGAAAAGGGCTACTTTGGATATGAAATATCCTGTGCCCTGTGTTCAGCAGTCATGCAACTATGGAGTTGAAATAGTGCCTGAGGATGGATTAATATAATGTCTCACTTTTGAATCTCAGACTTAGAGGCACCTTCAGACAACAGCTTATCCAATCTAAATCTTAACAAGAATCCCTATTTCAACATTCTCAACAAGTTTATCCAGCCTCTGCATAAAGACCTCCAGGCAGGAGGAAGACTACTTACCTGGAACAATGCATATTTCACTTTTGGAAAGCTCTAATTCGTGATATCTATGGGCAGTTAGATGAAGTGCCAGGTCTGGAGTCAGGACTACCCCCAGTCAAATCTGATAACAAGCTATGTGACTCTGGACAAGTTACTTAAACCTGTTTGCCTCAATTTCCCCATCTATAAAATGAACTGGAAAAGAAAATGGCAAATCATTCCAGTATCTTTGCCCCTTCCCCAAAACAACAACATCAAATAAAAAACCAAACCTAAATGGGGCTTAAACACAATTGAAAATGCCTCAACAGCAACAAAAATTCATCTTATGGAGCTGAAATGTGCTACTCTGCGATTTCTACTCCTTGTCCTACTTCTTCTTCCTGGGGTAATGGAAGGCGAGTCCAATCACGTTTCTACACTATAGTCTTTCCAATTCCAATTCTGTCGGTTACTAGCACTGACACTTTAGCATATAGGACCTCCCTGAAGCTAAGTTTCTATATTCACAAATGGGAATAATATTGTTAGTACCTACCTAATTGTCATGAGAAAAAAATTTATAAAACTTAAAAGTTCTTTATGAAGATTAGCAATTATTTCAATTATAAGTATCATGATGATCAAATTATACATGCATATATATGTATACATACATACATACATATATAGTTATTACATGCATTAAATACACTATATAGTCAGATTATAGAAGGGGAATTGGATTGTTGCTATCAAAATACAAAGAAAGAAAAATGCCAATTCAACTTTTTTTAAATGTAAAGAATAGAAAGAATGATGAGTAGGACAATGTTAGCACTAATATGCTGATTTACAGTTTCATATACAATCTTTTTTTTGTCCTTGTTTGTTTTTGAAATGTCCATATTTTGTGATGATTATATATACTGGAGGGTCATGTAAAATTTCTTGAGCAAAAAGGGGTTGAGTGGAAGGAGCTTAAGAAACTCTGCAGTCTCTAAGCAATTCAATGACTCTCAATTGCAGGGAAGGTATCCAACATGTATTCGTAAAGGAATTTTTCTCATCTGGGAGTTCCTACATTAAAGTAATCAGTCTTTATAAAATACACCCACATGGTAATTCCAAAGCAGTATACAATAATACAAATCCAAATTGGTAGTTCAGCTGTTTACTACTCCTAGTAAAGATTTGCTTAGTTCCTTTTTAGCTAGCTCAGTCTAAGGTAAAACATGGCTATAAAGATTTTCCCAATTCAAGATCCAATGTACCTGTGCATTATCTATAGAAAAGGGAGCTTGCTAAGTAAATGGATACTATGGACACTATTACAAGGAAAGCGTTAGCCTACTAAGAAACCATTTTTCAACCACTAAAATATATTTGCTCTGAAATTATAGTATAAACAGAAGTTAAAAGCCACTTTCACTGGTGTACTCTCGTGCTTCTTTCCACTTAGTACATAGTTTTGTTAATCTCTATAACTAATAAAGTCATCATACAGTAGCTGACACCATTTCTTTATATGTCAGAACAATGGTCATAATACCATACTATTTATGCCAAAGATTATTCATAGGTTCATTAAAAAAAGGTTAATACTGAAAGGGAACTCAGAAGTCATCTTTTTGTTGTTCAGTCTTTTAGGTTATGTCCTCTTTGTGACCCCTTTTAGGGTTTTGTTGGCAAATATACTGAACTGGCTTGCCATTTCCTTTTCCAGCTTATTTTACAGATGAGAAAACTAAAACAAATAAGGCTAAGTGGCTTGCCCAAGATCACACAGCTACTAAGTGTCTGAGGCCAAATTTGAACTCAGAAAAATTAGCTCTAGCTTTCAAGTCAACTAGCTGCCCTTCAGAAGAGTTGAGAAAATAGACCCATGGAGAAGGGACTTGCTTAAGGTAACAGTTATCTTGAAGAGGCACTTCATAAGAGATTCAATAGTACAAATACCTCCTTTAAAATCCTCTTCAGATATCTCATCATTATTTCTCAAAGGCTATGTATGAGAACAGACTTCAATCCTTACAAATCCTACTAAGCAGCACCCTGAACTAGTATAGCTAAATTCTTGTTCATTACTAGGAATTCAGTAACCAATGGGTAATGAATGTATCAATTATATAGCAATTTCACCCAGACCTTCTATTAGGGAGAAGGGAGACTTGCTCCACATGAGTACTAGAATAACTTCCCACAGGAAATCAGAAATCAGAGATCTCTGAAATATGTGTATGTACATGTAACACAGGCTTGTTTTCTCTCTCTCCTGCAGGAGTAGGCTCTTCTATCTGTCACACCCATGGCAAAGACTCAACTAGTATTTCTGGATGATGGTGATGATAATGGTGACATGAAAAAACATTATGGGAAATCACAGTAAAGCAGCTATGTTTACTTGCTTGAGCTTACAAAATATGAGCCTGTAACAGGCTGATGTTTCTTCCAGGAAACAATCTAGCAAGGAACTAGCCACGGAGGTCGTGTCTAACTCTAAAATTCGATTTGATTTTTGTGCAATTCAGTCTGAGGTCTGTTAGGAGGAATCCAGCAACCTTAAAATCTCAAGAGGTCTCTCCTTCACACCCTTTCACTAAATTGAATTCTTTTGGACAAATTTATATGGCAAAGTCAGAACTTTTCTTATGAAATTTTTTGTTCAATTTTTATTTCACAAAAGTGTTTACCTTTGGATCTCATTTTTCACATCTGTAAAATTATATTGGCAGTAAAATTTGCAAATAAAGTAGGTGTCCAGTGATTTGGAAATGACTCAACAAATTACAGAACATGAACCTAATGAAAGTATTATTTTGCTGGATAGATGACTTAGACATAAAGGAGAATATTGTAAGTAAACCAGAGTGGAGGGTGGGAGGAATGGAAAATGTACCTGGCACATCTATGGACAAAGGAAGAGTTTATGAGCAAGTGAGATAGAAAAAATTGTGGGATGCAAAATAGATACTTTGATTATATGCAAATTTAAAGAGTTTTCCCCACAAACTAGTGCTTTCAAAATTAGAAGGAAAACCAGAAATTGGGGAAAAATTTACAAGTTGCAAAGACTTGATAAATACCTCATTTCTCAAATATACAAGTAACTGAGTCAAATTTATAAAAATAAGACTTATTCTCCAGCTGATAAATGGTTAAAGTATATGAAAGCAGTTTTCACAAAAAGAAATCAAAACTATCAATAGTCACATGGGAAAAATGTTTTAATTCATCACTGATTTGAGAAATGTAAATTAAAACAACTGTTAGATACTACCTCACATCTAATCAGATTGGCTATCATAAAAGAAAAAGAAAATGACAAATGCTTGGAGGGATGTGGAAAAAGTTGAGACACAGATATACCACTGGTTTTGTATCCAAAATAGATCTAACAACCTAGGCTGACCATTATTATGGAGAGCAATTAGGAACTATGCCCAAAGGGCTATAAAACTGCAAACCCTTTGACCCAGTAAAGTCCCTACTTAGGGTTTGTAACCCAAAGAGATCAAAGAAAAAGGGAAAGGACCCACATGTATAAAATATTTATAGCAGCTCTTTTTGTGGTGGCAAAGAATTGGAAACTGAGGAGATGACCATCAAATGAAGGATTTCTGAACAAGTTGTAATATACAACTATAATGGAATACTATAGAAAGAACCAATGAACTCTGAAGGCAGACTGAAGCATAATTTTATATTTTTTCTTTATTTTTATTGTTTATATTTTCTTTCGCAATGTAGCTAATATGGGAACCTATTTGGCATGACTTCACATGTATAATTCAGATCAAAATGCCTGCTTTCTTTAGGAGGGGGAAGAGGCAGGAGAGAAAATATATTTGGAACTCAATTTTTTTAAAGATTAATTTTTTATACATAGTTGGAAAAGATTTAATAAAATAAATAAATATGCTTTTAAGAATAAATTATTATTCTGCTATAAAATGACAAATATAAAGAATTGAAAGACATTGCAACGCTTGTATGAAATGATGTAGTGTAAAATAAGCAGAACTAAGAAAATAATAAATACATACGATGTAAATGGAAAGATCAAATGCAATTGAATACTGTATAATTCTAATGACCGTCTTTTGAAAAGATGAGAAAATTAATCTTCCTCCTTTTACTAGGTGGAACAATGGATGGAGGACTGGGCCTGGAGTCAGGAAGAAATTTCTCTCCGCCTCACTTTCCTCAACTGCAAAACAAAGGAATTGGACTAGATGTTCTCTTGGTCTTCTGACTAAATCCTATAATCCCAAGGGAAGGAGGAGGGGAAAATCTAGTGGTACAAAATGTTGCATATGCTGTCAGACTTAGATGATTCATTATTTAGTTTTGCTGAAAATTTTTTTTTTCTTCTTTAATTTTTTTTTTTTTTTTTACAAGAGAAGACTCACTGGGCATAGAAGAGGAGGAAGGGTATGTCTAGAAATGCATTTAAAATAATAATAATTAAAAAAGCATCCTTTAAAAAAAAAGAAAGAAAGAAAGGGTTGTACTAGATGCCCTTAAAGTTCTCTTCAAGCTCTAAATCTATGATTCTATGTTAAAATACATTGGAAGGTTACCAAAAAAAAATTTCTTTACAAAAAAAAAAAAAAAACCTGTTCTTTAAAAGGCGAAGTTCTAAAAAAACACTTCAATAACTACAGTCATATCAAAGGGATGAGTCTCCCTCCAATCCAATGTAGATCTAACAACCAACCATAGACTGGAGTAGGGGAGAAAAAAAACCTAAGCAGGAGAATGAAAACGCCCTACTCAGGAAGAGATTGCCCCAGCAGCAATCCTGCATTTCCTTTCTTTTGATCTGGAGGCAAAACCTCTTTTACAGCCAGTGAATGGCTCCTCCAGTGACAATGGAATAATAATGGAGCTGTTGAAAGTGAAGGGAACAGTATTTTTAAACCCCAGCACTTTATTATCCTCTAAAGAATCTAATTCAACTCCTACTGCTTTAGAAATGGGTGTCCCAAAACAGGTCTAAGGGGAAAGGGGAAAGGAGAAAGAGAAAGGTGGTCTCAGAGAAGACAAATCAAACCTGAGCATGATTGCTGAGAGGACCTTTGTTGAAATTCCTTTGAAATGCTTTGTCTTTCTCAATTATCAGTCTCTTTCTTGTAACCTTACCAGTCAAAAGTGTGGGAGGAGGAGGGGAGAAGTTATCACAGACAGAAGAGCCTGATGTACCAGTACTCTAGTTCAGAGTTATGAACCAAAGGCTCATCACAGGGGATGGATGCTCTGACTCTCTCACACAGCCTCAGTTCCTTCATTTGGAAAATGGTCATAATACTTGTTCTATCTACTTTCCAGGCTTCTTTGAGGCTCAACTGAACATGTAAAGCTCTTTGAAAACTTTAAAGCAACCCATAAATACCATTTTGTTATTGTTATTTGTTGTTCTCTAATACCACGAGGAAGATATTATTAGGCAACTAGGTGATACAGTGTTGAACTGAATCAGAAAGACCTGAGCTCGAACATTACACACTTAATAACTGTGTGTTCCTAGTCAATTCTCTGAACCTCTGTTTTTCAGTTTCCTCAGCTGTAAAATAGAGATAATAATAACACCTACATTTGTTGTAAGAATCAATTAATATAAAATATGGAAAGTGTTTTGCAACATTTAAAAGATTATACTAATGCTGTTATTTATTATTGCGATTTTGCAAATTAGGATATTGAGGCTTGGAGAAGCTCTCTAGGGTTACAGGGCAAAGGCACTCCCTCCTTATTTATCCCTTTTAGAATCACTCATTTCCATCAAAACTATATTGCATAAAATACTTTTTCTGGAATCCTACAACTGCTAGTATGATCCATAGATAAACTACTTTGTTTTTACCATGTATATGTTCTAATCTAAGTATATGTGCTATTTATTCTGATAAAAGATAAATTCCTTGAGGGCAAAAATTGTTTTACTTTTTTTTTTTTTCCCAATCCTTGTTTTTGAAACCTGGGTTCAAATTCTGACTGACACTTAATAGCTGAGTTATCATGGGTAAGACACTTAATGTCTTTGTGTCCCTCTTTTGAGCTGTTTTTGGTTTGGTTGGTTTTGGTTTTTAGTGCTGTTTTGTATCTTTTTTCACATTTCTATATAATTACTTGTATACTGACTGAGCCCAAAACTTGAACTCAGGCTTTTGGGTCCACTATTCCAAGAAGATTCTAAATACTGTAAGCCTATTAGTACTGCTACTTAATAGTTGAGTGATATTGGGGCAAGTCATTTGGCTCTCTCCCCCTCTCTCTCTCTCTCTCATTTCTTTATTCTATTATTGAAATACAATTCCATAATTTAGTTCACTAAAAAATGATACACACAATGGACCAACAACAAATTGTTGAGTTCCCAAGTACAATGGATTGAATCACTGTGTTCTTTTTAGTCAATTGTATTCACTTATACATTCTTTGATTCTTTAAACTTAATTAACATGGATTTCAAACTGACCCTAAGTTATGATATGCCTTCCATCAGAGTACTTATGGGAGGAAAAAAAGGAATTAGATTACTTAGTTTTATATATTTATTCAAAAAGTGGTCAGCCTTTGATAAAAATTGTAAGTGAACGTTCACAGGCAGTGATTTTTAATCATAACCTTGTCTTTTCAAAAGTTCTGTTTACGTGATAAATTTTTAAATTGTGAGATTACTCATGAATCTTTATGCATTATTTTGCATGATATCTGATATGATCACATCACTCTTACAATATAAAAACAACTGGAATTTTCTACTCCGCATAGGTAACTACAAAGGTGTCAGGAAATAATTGCCCATCTTCAATGAATAGTTCTTTGCTTTCATCAATTAATATATCTAAGTTCGAATTTGGATTAGACTTCACAAGATAAGCAACATCATATGCTTCCCATTTATTTTGATCTGATCCTATATATCCACTGAAGTCTTTTTCTTCCCAAGGATAGAGCAATGGATTGCAGATTGGAGAGAATGCTGACACAGATTGGTATTTTCCGTGATTCTTCAAAGCACAAATCAGAGTTCCCTGGCCTCCTGAAGAATGGCCAAAAATAGACATCTTCTCTGGGTCAGCTGGAAAATTGGCATTTGTCAGCTCGGGCAGCTCATCTATTATATGAGTATATCCCTATGCTTGGTTTTCCAAGGTTTTTCAGTGGCATTCACACACACACACACACACACACACACACACAAAAAAAAAAAAAAAAAAAAAGAAAGCCCTGGTTCTGAAGTTTCAGCTGTCGTCTTCTTAAATATTGTAGCTATGTGGACTGGTGTCTGGTTAAAAAAAAAACAATGAGGCCATATTCTACTGCTGCTTAGTGATAACCAGCTTTTGTAATAAAATTTTGTTTTGTGGAAGTTAATCCAGTCAGTGAAGTAAGGACATTTCCCAGTTTCTGCCTTGTGTGGTAAGTAGATTTTCAATTTCATTTTGAAATTTATTTCCACACTGTCATGTTCATACACTTTCAAAAGCCCCTCAAAGCACTTAATGCTAGAAAACTGTCTAAAGGCCATAGTTTCTTTGCTATTCATTTGCTGCTATTGTTTCCACTATGATCTTCAAGTGGTATATAGATAGCTGTAGAGATCTATCGCATGATCTCTTGAGGTCCTAGGCACTGCTATTTTAAATTTCTTCAAGTTTTGATCATAATATCGTTACATTTCAATTTTCACAACTAGTAATTAGAAGCTAGTTTTATTTTTCTTAATTAACTCAGCAGACTGAAGGAGAAAGGTCAGAAGTTTTAAGATACAAATCACTATTGATTGGAGAAATGCAAATTAAAACAATTCTGAGGTACCACTTTATACTTTTCAGTTTGGCTAAAATGACAGGAAATGATAATGATAAATGTTGGAGAAGATATGGGAAAACTAGGACCCTAATGCATTACTGATGGAGTTGTGAACAGATCCAACCATTCTGGAGAGCAAGCTGGAACTCTGCTCAAAGGGTTATAAAAATGTGCATACCTTTTGACCCAGCAATGCTATTACTGGGTTTGTATTCCAAGGAAATCATAAAGGAGGGAAAAGGATCCACATGTGTAAAAATGTTTGTAAGCAGTTCTTTTTGTATTAGCAAAGAAATGGAAAAGGAATGGATGCCCATCAATTGGGGAATGGCTAAACAACCTGTGGTACATGAAGGTAATGGAATATTATTATTCTATTTTAAAAAATCAGCTTTTCAGCAAGCTGATTATAGAAAGACCTGGAAAGATTTACAAGTACTGACGCTGAGCAAAACAAACAGAACCAGGAATACATTGTACACAATAACAGGCAAGAATGGCGATGATCAACTATGAAAGGTTTGGTTCTTCGCAGTGGTTGGTTCAGTGATCCAAAGCAATACCAATAGACTTGGACAGAAAATGCCATCTGTATCCAGAAAAAAATCTAAGGAAACTGAATGTAAATCAACATATGTTATGTTCACTTCTTTTTTCTGGTTTTTTTTTTTTAAATCTCTCCCATGATCTTTCCCTTTTGCTCTAATTTTTCTCTGCCAACATGATTCACACAGCAATGTGTATTAAAAATAAATAAACTTACTAAAATAAAGAAAAAAAGAAGTTAATAAGATATATATGGCCTGAAAGTGACAGATCTTGGTCATCTTAAAGGAATGTTGATAAATTTGAAAGATGTGCCTCATTACTCACTTAAAAGTGAACCAGAGAAGGGAAAGGGATTAATAGATTTTCCCTCCAAAGAGAATTATCTTCTTTCCCATTTCTCTAAGGAGTAGTGTCTCTGAGGAAACCTTAATTCAACAAGCAGATTCAGAAAGATAAGCAGAAGTTATCTATTTCACAAGAGATTGCTAGATCTTACATGTAAAGGCATCTGAAAAAGTCTTTTTGAAGTCCAAGATAAACTGAGATGGCAATAAAGAAGCTCCCTGAAGAGAAAGAATAATCAGAACTAGGGTGTTTCCCACTATCCAACATCATCCCCATCCTGAGACCAGTTTATCTATAGTCTGGGAGTCCAGGAAGACCAAGTCTCTGATTTCACTGAATAGCTGTTAGGAAAGTCCTCTGAGAGTGAAAATTAATCAAAATGGGAAAGGAGTAGAGAACTATAAAAGCTTTGGATTGTTGCCACAGCCAAATACAAGCCTGTATTTCACCATACTTCCTACCTCTACAATCTGACAGTCTATTGACTTAAGAGGGTCAAGAAAAAGGGAACCAGAGAAAGGAGATGTAAGGAGGCTCACTATACCCTGACAATCCTCTGAAGATAAGCTCTCTTATTTTTTCTTATTAAGAGATTCTGGACTACATGTCCAAGAAGGTTGTGGCTAGAGTCTTCAGTATGTGAAGTATGAGAAGAGTCTCTAGACAATCACACAAGGAAAAGCTGGTGAAATAAAGGAGATTTTACTTTTGAGGCAGTAAAGGCAGTAAGAAATAAAAGACTGGAAAAAGTAGTAGTTTTGTTCTGAGAACTTGCAGAGAGTAGGAAGCCTGAAGACCTAGAGTGAAAACTGAAGTAAGGAACAATAGTTGAACAGAGAGTGTGAAGGAGAATGTATACATAATTGATATGGAATTCTTGAACTCTAGAACGGTCATGGCTACTAGGATCCATGATCAGAGAGCCATAAATCTAGAGCTCAAAGGGATCTTTCAAGGCCAAGTAGTAAAGGTGGATGTGACCTCAAGTCCTACAATCCTAGAGCCAGTGCTTTTCCCATTAAATAAGTTACTATCTCCAGTACTATGAATGCCCATGGTAAGCTACGATTTTTAAACCTGCCAAGCTAAAACAGAAGGAAAACTGAGTAGAAAGTTCGGCTTCCAGCTCCAGAACTCTGAGTTAAACTGACAGTGCCTTTTTTTCCTGTTTCCTGGGGAATCAGGAGATCTCTCTCCTATACTGTGGGTAAGCATTCTGGGTAAGTTTGCTGCTTGGTTTAATTTCTTATGTTAATAAATTCTTATTATTAATTTCTTATAACCTTAAAACTATTTCATTAAAAACTTTTTACCTTTTGAATTCATGTATCATCTGGTTTGATCTGTTAAAAGGGAACACTGAATGGGGGCTTATAAACTACAGCCGTCCATAAATAATGTCCCAAACATTGTCTTAAATCTGGATATAGCTTTCATGAGACTGTTAGTCCTGGGATACAAGATGAAAGAAAGTCCTGGGGATTGACTTATTGGCAGGACACTTAAGCTGAGATTTTCTGGCTAATCTGTTGTTCTGAGCTCATCCTCTGTCAGACAGAAAGGAAACAACCCATAATGTAATCTATGAATGTTGGAGAAATTATAATATTTCGAATCAGTCACAGGGAATGGAATGAATGTAAGGCAGAACAGAATAGAGACGAGCATGAGATTGGACATCATACAACCAAGGATCAAGGTCCTGTCCTGCTAACTACTAAGTAAGTCACTATACATTTCAGTTTCTTCATCTGCCAAATGAATAAATGACCCCTGAGGTCTCTTGGACATCTAACCAGCTAAGATTCCTCACTATATTTTATTCTAGAAGAAACTATCAATAGTAGTATAGTATGTTATATTTCATATATAAAAATGTTTCTCCTGCCCAGCATAGAGCACACATTTTGTGCTGCTTCTCCAGAAATAGTAATGAATTTGTGCTGATTCATCCACATTCTTTCCCAGCACCCCACATAACTAATGGAATTCATTTGTAAGACGGCTGGTAAGGTTAAAGGTCAGATCAAGGTCTGTGGGCATAGAATGAACAGAACAAAAGAGCCCATTAGGATTTAATTTAGAGCCTTGATAATACAGCACCACTCTTTAGACAACTGAACAGTTAAACCTGGAGTGTGAACTCTTTTCCTAAAGTTCTAAGAGTATTGTCGGATCCATGATTAGCATATTGTCTCCTACACAAGTCACTCAATTTGTTTATCATTATTATTAGAAATTGTGGGAGTAGTAAAAAAAACAATAACACTAATGCTTTAAACTTACAGTGTCTCTTGAAAGACCTTAAGTGATTAGTTACATCAAACTCATTCTTCCTTAGGGCATTCCAGTACAGCATATGCTTCAGAAAAAGCCCAGGGCCAGGCTGCTAACTGACTTTTTCTAAACTAAAGCTCCAGATGAAAAGCAAGACTGAAAAGTTCCCAGAAATAACATGTATTTCCAGGCTATCGGAATAAAGAGCATGAAGCTGTGGGGCAGATAAAGATGGGAGGTTCACTGCAACCCAGTGTCTGGCTACCAGCTGCACCAGGATGTAAAGGATAAAGTGATGAGGCAAGGACTAGAATTGGCATTTCTTTCCCCACACACATCCCCATGTACAACACCATAGCATACAACTGGAAGGATCCAATCAAGGAGGCAAACAGTGTGGCATTTTATCCTTTGCCAGCACTGGAGAAGTCTCATTTGGATCTCTTTAATCTTTCAAGACCAGAGAATTTACTCAATCACTTACAGCCTTGACTGATGAGAGGCTATGTAATATACAGACTGACCCTGGGGTCTGGAAGGTCCGGGTCCAAGTTCTGGTTCTGACATTTCCTAACTGTGTGACAAAGAGGGTGTCATTTAACTTCTCAAGAGCCAGAAACTCCCAAAAATCCAGATTGTAAATTACAGGCTGTGGATCTGCTTCAGGAGAGGTAATGTTTCATACCAGAATTTTTCTACCAAAAAAATAAAAATGAAATTAGGGGAGTGAGGGGAAGGGGAATAGTCGGGAAAGGGGAGATGAAGGGAAGAAAAGGAGGGAGGGGCAGAGCGAGGAGGGAGAATGAGGAGAGAGGAGGGAGGGAGGTGAAAGAGGGAAGAAGAAGGGAGGAAGGGAGGGGAAAATGAGGGGGAGGGAGAGGAAGAAGAGAAAGAAGACTGTTTCATTTTTGCCTCAGTATGCCCAGAGCATAACACCTGGTATTTGGTAGTAATTTAATAAATATTTGTGGATCAACTGATAACAGAGAAAGGGATTTGCCCAAATTCATAAAGTTAATTACTGTCAGAGAAGAAACTAGAATCCAGATCTCCTATGTCCTCTACTCCATATGAATGCTTTTAAAAATGTGATTTCAGTATCTAAAGAACGGACAAATTTTAAAGGGTCTGTTCAGCTAGACTGTATCCTGCCACCTAACAAATGAATCATCTGTCAGTTTACATCACGACCATCAGGAAGCATTTAACAATCACTTTCCAAGAGCCAAGTTCAATCTTCAGAAAAATTCCTTCCCAGAAAAAAGTCAGAGTTTGGACCACTAGTTTCTAGATTTAAAAAAACATAAATGAGAATTCTAGTAACCAGTAAACTCCTTTACTGCAGGGACAATTTTTCTCTGCTCTTTTTTATTTCCACTACCTAGCAGATAAATAGAAAAAGGCTGGTTGAAGTTTCTTCATATTCAAATTAGGAAGCTGAACTAAAGGAGGGTCCTTCCATCTCTAGATCAAGGTTTTTATGAAGTCATTTAACCATATAGTCTCAATATTTTCATATGCAAAATAAAAAGATTATGTAGCATTTACACCTCATATGGTTGTTACCTCAAATAGGTTAACCGATGTATTGTTCAGATGTTAAAGCTCTATATAAATGTCAATGATTGTTATCATTGAATTGTAGGGAGAAAAGGGGCAGTGGGTGTAAGCCAGTGAAATGGCTCACCATCAAAGCAACTCTACAAAGTGGCAGCAACAGGCCTTATAAGATTCAAGATAAAGAGTTGAAAGGAACCTTACAGACCACCTGGTCCAACACCCTCTTTTTATAGATAAAGGAACTGGGGTCCCAAAGAACTTTTGTCCTCTCTTCCTACTAGACCCTATAAGTCTCTTAACATCTACCCAACTGTGGACACAAAGTGAAAGTAATGAGACCAACACACCAATTTAGATTTGCTGTAAATAAGCTTAGGTTGACTCTCGTGTTTGATCTGTGGGAAATTTGGGTGGGTTCAGTGCAGTCCTTTTGAAAATTTCTTAACTTTTCCTGAGGATCTGGGTTAAACTGCTCCAGGTCAGTTACTCTTGACTTGACTTAAGAGTCAAGTAACTCTTGGCTGCATGCCCGACTAGAGGAAAGTGAGAATCCAAATCCTTAACTTTTCCTAACAGCCATGGCTTTCAAGTGTCTAGTCTGATATACTCTTATGAGCCACTGATACCAAGAGATATTGGTACCCTTAGAGTAGGTACCCAGTAGCTTATCCAAAAGAGCATAATATACGCCAAAGGGCATTCAGCACTTACTGGTAAACACTCTCTAGACCCAGCTGGATGACATTCTCTATTAAACCAAAGGTGGGCATAGAAGCTCCTTTAAAATAGGGATTCTTAATCAAGGAACTTTTTTTTAATGAATTTGATTTTTAAAATGTTTTGAGAACTCATTTAATATAGTTAGTTTCCTTTGTAATTCTATCATTTTTATTTGATGCATTTAAAAACATTATTTGGAGAACCCACAGACATTGCCAGACTGCCAGAAGGGTCTACACCACAAAAATGGTTAACAACCCCTGTTTTACAGTAAAAGTATTCTTGGTAGACATTTTAATGAAGAGAGGAGATATAAAGACATGGATGGAACTGCCACAATGGTAACTGGTAACTCTTCCACTTGCTATTTTTACTATGATGAGTAACGATTAGCAACTGCTCAGTCTTTTTTTGATTTGAATTATTTTTGACAATTTACACAATAGCCTTACTTAAGCTGAGCACAGCTTAACTAGCTTTGGCCGACAGAAAAATGGAAGGAGGAGGAGGAGGAGGAGGAGGAGGAGGAGGAAGAAGAGGAGGAGGAAGAAGAGGAAGAAGAGAAGGAAGAAGAGGAAGAAGAGGAGGAAGAAGAGGAGGAGGAGGAGAAGGAGGAGGAGGAGGAGGAAGAAGAAGAGGAGAAGGAGGAGGAGGAGGAGGAGAAGGAGGAAGAGGAGGAGGAGGAAGAAGAAGAAGAAGAAGAAGAAAAGTAACTCAATAAAGGAGACAAAGCAAATAAGATAGAGAGCAGAGAAAACAATCACAGTAGCTACTCTTTATGGGACACCTTCTTTGCAAATCACTCTTCTCTGATATTTTAGTCTCTGAATTCTCTCTGTTCCCTTATTCTTTCTTTATGAACCGACCAAACAATGCTTTA
Source organism: Antechinus flavipes (assembly GCF_016432865.1). Lineage (NCBI taxonomy): Eukaryota > Metazoa > Chordata > Mammalia > Dasyuromorphia > Dasyuridae > Antechinus > Antechinus flavipes. Next base: position 608,953,848 of record NC_067398.1, read on the forward strand.
TATTTAATATAATACTTTAAGTGCTCAGTTTTTATTAGTTAAATTTTGTATTAATTATTAATGCTCAATTTTGTATTAATTAAAAATAAAACTTCTAACATCTTCCTGGAAATGTGAGTGTGTTTTGCATGACAATACATATTTGTTACAAGGTTTTTAGTTTTATTTCTTAATTTATGGCAGGAAAGGGGGGAGGCTGGTAGAGAACAATTAAATAAAAGTTTTTTTTTTTTCATCCAATGTGTGCCCCTCTCTCACTTTACTGGAAAGAAAACTGAACTTTGTCAAGACAAAGTGACTTACCCAAGACCAAACATATAGAATGAAGCAAACTTGGGATATGATTTTTAAAGGCTCTGATTCTTAAAGCAGTGGTCTTTCCAAGACTTAGAGATGATGTTAAAGCAGGGGAAAGTGATATTTTCTTCATTGCTTTCTTTTTTTTCTTTCTTTTCTTTTTCTTTTTTCTTTTTTTTTTTTTTTTTGCTGAGGCAATTGGGGTTAAGTGACTTGTTCAGGGTCACACAGCTAGGACGTATTAAGTGTCTGAGACTGGATTTGAACTCAGGTCCTCCTGATTTCAGGGGTGGTGCTCCATCCACTGTGCCACCTAGCTGGCTCTTCATTGCTTTCTTAAATCTAAACAACCACCAAACCAACAAATCAAAGCCTGATTTGTAGAACTTGACAATTTCCAATGAGAAAATACTCACACTGAAAATTTAACAATTGGCTCTTCTGAGCCAGTCCAAGGTAGCTCTAGCTCACTCTTATTTGGAGTGATCCTGCATTTTCCAAGACTCTACCAGGAGAATGCATGTGATGATGGGTTTCATCAATCATGAAAGACTTGGAAGGTAATCTCTAGGATGGAATATATATGTCCATTATTTGAGGACCAGGCTAGACAAGTCCAGAGGGACTCAATGGGAGTAGAGGAGAGATGGTCAATCTTAATGGCTATCTGCTAAAGTGTGAAAGGAATCACATTAGTTAAGGGAGTTATAGGAGTCTCAGATTTACAAAGGACTTAACTAAAAATATTCATAAAATAAATGAGAGATGCTGTGGAACTCAGAACCAGTGTGAACCCATAATGCCATTGTTGATTCCACTGCCTTCTGTGGATTTATTTTAACAAAATTGCTTTATGGCATTGTTGTTACTATTATATTAAGTAAAAATAAAGGTATCCTGGAAGGACTTAAGATACTAAGGCTTGACACAGAAAAGTTATTTATACATAAATTATGATGCCATTGCCCATATTAATGAGGCTGTCATCTCCTTCATGTGATTTACTGCCATCTTGTAATAGAAAAACTTCATTTCCTTGACACCTGGGTGGTAATGGGACCTATAATTCCATGCTGCAAATGTTTCTTTCTTGCGCCTACTAGCAGTGTTTTAAAATCTTGAGTGCATTTTCAGGTCATAGTACTTCTGATATCAGTCTCCAGAGTCCACAGCAACAATATGCATGCACTTGTGCGCGCGCACACACACACACACACACACACACACACACACACACACACACAGAGGCACATTCACTCAGTCTTTAGTCAGGAGGTGAGTGGCCAACGCTTTTCTTAAATAGAATTATAACTGTGAAGATGGATATCTTTTCTTCCTCAGCAAAAGAGTTTGGGGAAGTGACAAGTATGAGTAATTAAAACTGTCAGGGACTTGGGGAAAAGAGTTAAAAATGTGTAAATTAAAAATAAAAATTTTATTTTTAAAAAAGAATTTCATATTTTAGTTAAATGCACTTAAAACTGTGTTTTAAAAAAATAAACATTTTACAACCAAGCTAGTTGGAACATAGGCAAAGGTACATGTAAAATGATGTTTATTTTCCCACACTAGTAATTATCAAGACAAAAAGGCAGCAAAAAAAAAGGGGGGGGGGAGGGAAGGAGGAAAAGATGTTCTCCAAGTAATAATATAATATACAAGTACTCCTATTGATAACATACTTCTTTTAAACCTTTAAAAACTTAAATGTTAAACACACATTTCTAGATACAAACATACATATATGTTGTTTATTTCAGTCATGTATGACTCTTTGGAACCCCTTTGGGGCTTTCTTCACAGAGACACTAATAGTTTGCCATTTCCTTCTCCAGCTCATTTTATAAATGAGAAAACTGAGGCAAATAGGGTTATTTGCCCAGAGTCATATAGCAAATGTCTGAGGTCAAATTTGAACTAGAATTTTCCTGACTCCAGGGTTGACTATCCCACCTAACTGCCCAAAATGTGTGTGTGTGTGTGTGTGTGTGTGGTGTGTGTGTGTGTACACAGCAGATAGATGGTACAGTAGATAAACTTCTATACTTGCAGTCAAGAATCCAATTAAAGTTTTCTAACAGTAGCTAGCTATGTGAGCCTAGGTCAGCCACTTAACTCTCAATTTAGTTTACTCATCTATTAAATGGGAATAATCATGACAATTAATTGAAAAGATTGTGTGAGGACATGTGAAAAATCATGGAAAGTGCTTAAAATGTTATGTAAAGACTAGCTATTACTATATAAGCATACACAAGTAAGTGTGCATATGTATATGTAGCTATAAACTTGTATGTGCTGAAATTCCAATTATCACTTTTAATAACTTCCAGAAATAAAAACATTTATGACTGGAAAGGGAGATGAGCCAAACATTAATTGAGAATGAAACATCAGCTGGACAGCCTGGTGCTGCATTTGTATTCCTGAGATGTCAATAAAAGACAAGGCAAATCCCCAGTTTATTGAACAATTCCTATACGAAAGATGTATTGAAGGTCAGTGACCAAAATTATTCAAGTTTGGCAGGAATGAAGGAATTTTGAGCAAGGTTAGTAAGAGGCATTTGTATATACCAAATTATGGTGGGAAATCTTAACATTAGATAGATATCTAGATCTAGATCTAAATACATATACAAAGAGAGAAAGTGGAGATAAGGAAAAGTTGCCCAACGTAAAGAAAGCTAACCAATATTAATGTTTTTTATCCTCTATCCAAATGTGCACAGAATGTCTATCTAGCTATATCTAGATAGCTCAAAACACAAAGAGAGAAAGTGGAGATAAGAAAAAGTTACCCAACTTAAAAAAAGCTGACCAATATTAATGTTTTTTGGGTCCTTTATCCAAATGTGCGCAGACTGTACATTTTTGGATTCAATAGGACATGGAGATTGAGGCTTTCTCTATTTGAAACTGAGGCAACTAGGTGGAGAAAGTTAAGTGTTTCTAGAGTCAGAAAGACCTGAATTCAAATGCAACTTCAGACACTAGTATGTAATCTCCTGGCTGAGTTAACATCTGCCTGCTTCACTTTCAATTGTAAAACAGGCATCATAAGAGCACCTAGCTCCCAAGATTGTTGTAAGAATCAAATGGAGATAATAGTGGTAGCATTTAGTTCAGTGCCTGACAAATTAGGTGTTAAATCTTTGTTTCCTTGCTTTATCATATAAAGAAAAGATCTTAGTTTTAATATTAAACATCAAAGTCAAATCAAGGCTGCAATCATAACATGCAGGTGAAATTTGGCAGTGTGGAAAGTAATACTGAATCAGAGGCAAAAAGACTCTGAGTTGGAGTCTCATCCCTTATTTACCAGTGTGAATTCAGAAAACTATAATCTCTTTGAAACTCAATTTTCATATCTGAAAAATGGAAATAACACAAAAGGTATTAGCCTATCTTAAAGGATTATTGTGAGGTTCAAGTGAAATATACATTTAAAGTATTATCCAGAGAAAAACTATCTAGTTACTGGCTTTAGAAGATTTCTGCTTATTCTTCCAAATTTCTGGTTTTTTTTTTTTTTTCCTTTTCTTTTGTTGGCCATACCTGACTGGCTAATGTTAACATAAACCAGATCTATCATTTGGGGAGTGGACAGAAAGAGAATTAAAAAAGGAAAGATACTAAAATTAAACAAGACTAAGGAAAAACAGGAAAGGTGAGATTTTAATTGCACAGCTGTTTGGCAATTTAAAGTTATGGTTCCTACATCCAATTTAACTGTTCCCCTTGGAGCATATGCATTACAGTGGGGTATTTTATTACATAATCATTGAACAGTGGGCAACACATTTACTTAGCAAAGATAACAATACAGGAAATAATCATTAAAATAAACCTACTAGAAAGTTTAGACCAGTTACTACCTTCCTAAGGGTTATTGCACTTAATGTTTCCAGAATATACTTTCACAATCATTCATTAATTACTCTTCCTGATAGCCTGCAGAAATAGGTCAGCATTATTATCTCTATTTTAGGGAAGAGGAAAAAGATATGGAGATACTGGATAATTTGCCCAAGATAATAATACAGTAAAATCAAGGAAACAACAGAGATGAATTGTAGAGAACATTGGTTCAAAGCCAACCTCTGCCATTTACTTCCTATGACATCTTGGGCCAGTCAAATCTATTTGTTATTCAGTTTTCTCAACTATAAAATGAGTGGTTTGACTTAGGTGATCACTAATGTTCCTTTTATCATCAAATCCATGATCCCAGGTTGCCAATTACTTCGCATTTCTGTCTCTCAGTTGCTAATTGGTAAAATGCCTTACCTCTAAGATTAATTTCCATTGAGAGATCTAATTTCCCAAGTCGACTGTGAGCTTTTTGAGGACAGGTATATTTCATTTTCTTTCTTTATGTCCTCAGAATTAAGCACAGCATCTGGCACATGGTAAATACTTAATAAATACTTCTTGACTAATGAGATGACCTCCAAGCTGCACAAAATCCATAAGCCTATGACCCAGATAACTTCAACCCTCTTGAGTTGAAGTTTTCTGATCCATAAAATAAAAGGATTAGCCTAGAATATTATCTTTGAGTTCCTTTCAGTGTGAAGGGTCTATGATTCTAAGACATCCACTTTTTCAACAAGTAAACTGTGATATCCTCCCTAGTCTGAGTGTTTGGTCACACATTCCCCTTAAATTGCTAAGATCCATGGTCCAAGAAAAGAATCAGAGCTGGAACCATGTAAAACACTGACTCCATGGTAACAGATCAGCTTTTACCTTTTCACCACCTAAAATGGCAATTTTTTTCCTTCTATATTTTAAAAACATGTTCATAGTTTATAATAGTAATATCCTGGTGGGAATGGCATTTCCTGAGAGTAATAACTATCTAGGTTAAGGGCCTGAGGTGAAGCCAAGAGCCTGTAGCTCCTCAAGCTGAATTCATTAACTCCTAGGATACAACTTTCCCAGGAGCCCCTACTATTTTAATAATAAATAACAGCACTGGGTACATTTCATCTGAGGATTCTGAAACATCTTACAAATATTATTCATTCTGCCTCACATGACCCCTGGAAGGCATAGTTAATAAGACATGTTGGGGATTCTGTCATGTCCCAAGAGAAGAAAAATAATCAGTTGCTATCTATCCTTTACTTCAGGCTTTTTACTTCTGATAACAAAGAAGCTGCAGCAGAGTGAATCCCAATTCAGAGAGCACCATACCTGGCCATTGGGAAGATCTGTATTCAAATTCTCCCAGATATATCCTCATTACATGACTTTGGACAAATCACACTTTCTGAGAACCTCACATTATTCATCTGTTAAGGAGAGTTAATAACGGCCATCATGAGGCTAAGAGGCATTGAATGCAAAGGAAGCTGCAAATTTTTACATACTATATATAAATCTCATGATTATGAGAAACAGAATGACAACGTCTACAGTGCTAGCTTAGAAGTCAGATGAATCTGGTTTAAAATCCCTAGTTCTGGTGAAACCATGGGCAAGTTACTTAACCTCCAAGAAACCTTTCCTTAATGCTAGTGTCTCAATTCTGCTAATTATCTTATTTATTCTTTTATGTTTCATTTGTACATAGTTTTTTCCATGTTGCCACTCCACATCTATGTCATATATCATCTACATAGAAAAGAAACTCACTTCTAGGTGAGGTTTCACTTAGAAACTTTCTTAAGTCTTAACTCTGTTATAGGAAAAAATATAGATAAATTCAAACATGTGTGTATCTGTATATACCATGACTTAGTGCAGCTAGATCTGGAACACTCATCTTCCTCAGTTCAAATCTGGTCTCAGATACTTACTAGCTGTATGAGCCTGTGTAAATTACTTAAATCTTGTTTGTCTCAGTTTCCCCCTCTGTAAAATGAGCTGGAGAAGGAAATGGGCAAATCACTCTTTGACCAAAAGAAAAAAAACCCACATGCAATCATGAAGAGCTGGACATGACTGAAAAAAAACATGCATCATGACTTCTTCTTGGCTAGCTTTGTTATCGCAGCTAATCACTAGGGGAACTATATAATACTAAATAAACACAATACTCAAAAAAGGGAAGCAGTTATCACAAAACGCATCAGTAAATATGATGTCAGAAGACCTAGGTCCAAATCCTTGAATCTTAAAATCCTTATCTTCCTCCAAAGCTGGGCTCAAATATCATCTTCTACCAGGTTTTTCTTTCCACTCCTTCTAACCAGATCCCTATCTCCAAGCTACTAGTGCCTTTCCTAACAAAATTAACTTATGTTTCTTTTGAATATATTTGGCCTATGTTTAAAAATATACAGGTTATCCCTCCAATCCTCTTATAAAAATGTAAGCTCATTAAGGGCAAGGAAGCTTCATGTTTATCTTTGTACTGCAAAAGACTATGAGAGCATGGTAACAAAGTAGATAGAGCTATGTTGGAGACAGAGTTCAAAATAGGCCTCCAACACCTACTTGGCTAAGGGACAATTCTTTAGGTTGCAGAGTAGTTATTCTACTCTAGTCATTATTCTCATCTCCTTTACTCTTCCACCCACATTGGAACTTTGGTCTCTGGCAGATGTGATTTTTTCTCACTTTACCTAGGTCCAGCCCTCTAAGAATTTTGGGTCATCTCCAAACCATGCTACCCCTATTACCTTTGTCCAGGTCTCCTTTTGTGTGTTATCTTACTCTCATTTGAATGGAATCTCCTTAAAGAGACTGCATTGCCCTTCTTGAGTTCAGGGGTTCTCTTTAGCTCTTATCTGTATCTAAACATGAGCCCTAAACCTAGAGCTTAAGTACTTAAGAAATGCTTTATCCATTTATCTCCTATAAAGCAATCCCCATTGTTTTCAATGAAAACCTTGTTACTACTGAAGGTTCTGGCTATATTTTATCTAATAGTTAGAGCTGCCTCTCTCAAAGGCAGCTAATCATTAGGAAAATTGGTTGATTTAAGTTTCACCTCTTTTCCCTGACCACTCTTTAGATGAGGTGTTAATAAACTGGAGAAGAGCAAGGAGTACAGGCTAGAAAGGAAGCAATGGGTATGGAAAATTCATCATTCATTCAGTGATTCAATCCATACTACATGGCTACTATGTGTACGGCTTCATACTAGGAGATACAAAGAATACACATCACCCTTCTATCTAAAGATTCTAAATGATGAAGAATGGACTATATGCTTTGTATTTGATGAGTATCCTTGCATTAAATTGTCAAGGCTGCTGTAAAGTGAACCTGAATGATGCTAAATGAATAAAGATCCTTTTTGCTTACACTGCTAAGAGAGGCTAAAAGGAAATTATCTATTTACACCTTTATATAATATCTTTCAATCCTTCTGAGCACCAAAGTAATCAAAAGTTGCCAGTAATTACTGTGCTATGTGGCTCATGCTGACCTCCCACTGGCCTCATGTGATACATCATACACTTCAGAGGGAAATAATTATCACTACATGCTTAAACAGATAGAAGAAATAGGGGATCTAGTCAGTTTCAGTCTTGTCCATTATGAAACTAAAACAGGTTCAAAAGAGGGAAAGCAAAAATTTATCACTATGTGAGTTTTAAGGACTCCAGAGACCAGCTGAAGTCTCCAAAATTCAGGAAATAAAGACAATCTTAATGTCCCATTTGCTCTGCAGACAGATAAGACATTATTTAATAAGATATTGAAATTATTTTAAAGGTGAGAGCTGTTCATAATAGTACATGATTCAGGTGTCTTTCTTCTCTTTGTTATTCTAAAATGGTCAACTTTACAAGAGAATGGAAGTCCTGCAGGTAATTCTAACAAAAATAATGTTAAAATACGCCAGACTTGAATGCTTCTTAGATATGTGATCAAACCAGCGTATCCTTTGCTCCATTTTTGAGGCTGTCAATAATTCAGGATGTGTATATATGAACAAGTTACCTTCTCATTACCTCACACAACTCTAATGGACATATTATATAATTTGCAGAGAAGAGGAAAATCTTCACTGGTAGAGGGAACAATCTCATGGGGAGATCCCTACACTGTTAAAATTATAAGTCTGATCCAAAAGGAAAAAAATGCAAAATTATTACCTATATGAGACATAAATAATTCATGAGATTGTGAATATGTAGGTGAACTCCCAATTTGGTATTGCAATCTTCTCTAACTTATGACTACCTGAGAACTGGCAGAAGTTCAGAGAGTTTAAGTAATTCATCCATGGTCACACATCTAGTAAGCGTGAAAAGCCCAAGATATGCCCGTTATCTTCCTGACTCTAAATTCAGCACTCAATCCATCATGCCACACTTATTCTCACCTACATAAGATACATTGATTAAAACACTGTGAATTGATCCATTGCTGTTTGGATGATAGGTCCATCAAACTGCACTCCTGGGTATTGTTAACCTGGCTACTCTTCCACAAAATCCCAATTTAATACAAATATACTACTTGGGGCTTAATCCAAAAAAGAAAATATGAAAATTATTAACTTCTTTCAACCTAAGATGCAATATGTTACAATACAGTCAACTAGCTTTATTTTAATAGCTTAATCAAAGTACTGATCTCAATTCTCACAAAGTGTATAAAATAGAACTTCCTTCTCAAAATCCAATCAGTAGTCTTATTACAGCTGACCACAGTTTGAAAATGTGTCCTGTTAGAAATGATCTCTTGAGTTCCCAGAACAATAAATATCTTATTATCATTAAATGAAATAATTGTGAAATAATGTAGAATCTTAAACTTCGGTTATGAGTCAAGTTGACACAAAGGAATTACCAACAATGTTAATCCAAGTCCTCCAAAGAACAACAGACTGTTAAAGATTTAGCATTTTGCTTTTCAGTTTATGAATAACTAGCTATCTCAGCACTCCAACTAATCAAGTGACAAAGGCTAAGAGGTGAGTTACTGGTCTATTTTAGTCTAGGCTGGAGAGTCCCCTACCAGCTCTTATGATTGGTCTAATTCAAATGCACTGCATATCATTAATTATGGACACATGGGTAATTAAAACATCTTTAACAATAGTGATTATAGGCCTTAGACATTGCTCAGGCATTTTACATATTGAAGAGACTGACAGAAGTTAAATGACACCTAGATAATTAATGGCTGAGATTAAACTAGAACTCTGGTCTCAGAACTTTTCACAATTTAACACTCTTTTCCTTTGACACCGAGAGTATATAATGTGCTTGACAAATAAAATTAAGCAATAAGGGACATCTTTTTATGCACCTATATATTCAAATACACAATTATTTGAATGGGTATTTGATTATAAGATAGACACAGAGCCTGAAATTTTCTCTTAAAAATTTATTTAATAGTCCTCAAAATCTCTCAAATTTATCACTATGATATTTCTTCCATATATCTCTTTCTTCTAAAAAATGGGGGAATACATGTACATTCCCTTCTCTTACTTCCCTTCCTTTTTCTCCCCCAACCCTTCCCCTCCTTCTCCCCCTCCTTCTTCTCTCTCTCTCCCTCTCCCCTCTCTCTTTCACTGTTTTCTTTGTGTGAGGTAGGGGAAGGGAACAGTTTTTTTAGGAGAGAACTAAACTCACTTTAGGTTACAGTTTAGACCTTGAATTTTGCAGCCTTTCAAAGTAGGATCTACTTTCACTAGATCACTAAGGGTTGAAGAAAATCACACAAGAAAAACCATCCAGTTCATTCCTTCCACTTTTGCAAAATTCTCAGCATTAACCTCATGCCATTCAGTTTGGTTTTATTTGTTTTAAAAAGTATGATCACAGAAGTTTGAGGCACAAAAGATTTGTGTCTGATTTTCAGACAAATGGAAGAATCAATCTGGGGGACTTCTTGAAAGACCAGTCTAACCTACTTACATATGATACATATACACACACATATAAAATTATTTAAACCTTTTCTTTTTATACCAGTGTATGAGAAGCTCTTTAACCTCCATTGTCCCATCCAAGCTAAACAGAACTTTCTTAAAAGAAGTAAAAATATTTAGATAAAAATCAAACAATTATGAAAGCATAAACCTCACTGGGTACATATATTTCAGGGAAATACATTTTATTATCTATTTTCTAGAAATAAGAGAGATTAAACTGAAATTGATAGTCTTTTAATATTGTTGTCACATATAAATTGCACCTGGTCCAATGGCATATGTGACATTTATGTTAAACAATTAATTGTTCAGTTATTCCCTAATCAATGAAGGCCTAGTCCACTTCTACATTTTTTGCTTTCACAAACATTCTGCTATGAATATTTTGATAGAGATGCAGCCTTTCTTTCTTTCTTTTCCCTGGGGTAAATTCCCTGTATTAAATTAATCTACTTAAGAAAAAAAAAAAACAGCTAGACAATTGAATTACTAGGTCTATGCTTTGTTTCTAAATAAATTTATAATTGCCATCATTATTTATGTAGTATTTGCAGTGTGCCAGGTATGAGCAGCTAAGCAGAGCAGTGGATATATGCTGAAATTAGGAAGAGTTTAAATCTGGCCTCAGACATTTAGTAGCTATATGACTCTGAACAAGTCATTTAACTCCATTTGCCTCAGTTTCCTCATTTGTAAAATGGACTTGAGAAGCAAATAGCAAACTATTCCAGTATCTTTGTTAAGAAAACCCCAAATGGGGTCACTAAGAGATAGATATGACAAAACAATAAAACATGTCAGGCATATTGCTAGGCACATTTCTATTTTTATATTTGATCCTCTCAACAATCCAGCAAAGAAGATGCTATTGTTATCCATGTTATAAATGTGGAGACTGAGGCAAACAAAATTGTTAAATGACTTTCAGTGGTAGTGTAGATAAGATGAACTAAATGACAGTTAAAAAAAAAAGACAAAAATCCTAAAAATTATGTTGGGATAGATTAAGGAGCTTTGAGTTAGCATTAAAAGGCTTAGGTTCAAGTCCCAGTTCTAGCCCTTTTTTAGGCATAGGATCTGAGCTGCAGATTCCACATCTGTAAGATATTGGCCACAATATACTCACTACATAATAGCTCCTATGTAAAAAGTATTGTGGATTCATAAAGTACAATATAAATGGGAGCATTAGTTGACAAGTGCTTAACAAATCGCAAAGCACGTTGTTAATCACAAGTTCTCATTTGAGCCTTACCCTGATGAATCCAGATCTCAACTCAAAATCCAGTTATTTTCCTACTTTACCAAAGCTGCTTTCAAACTCTCATGTACAGCCCTAAGTCCAGTGTCAAAGAGAACACTAAAATAGCTAGGAAGTAGACTGATTAAAATAGGCTATCAGGTTACTTCTGTTCATGACAATTGTTTTCTGCTGTCAGGATTAGATCACTCTCAGCTGTAGGATCCCCAGGGCTTCCAAATAAGCTTTTGGCAGTGAACAACTAATTGTTAGGAATTGCATCCTAACCAAGAGTTATCCATAAGGGGAATGACTTCTCACATCCCACTCCTATTCCCAGGAGTACTTCAAGCAAAAGCTAGATGATCATTTGTTGGATAAGGTTCTGGTATAGCTTGGACTGAAAAAAAAAATCTTTCCAATTTAGAAATTCTATGAATTATATAGAAAACAAATAAAAAATGTGGACAATAGAGGAATAACTCAAAATTTATTCAAAGACTTTTTTAAAAATCAAGGAGATAGACACTTAGTAACTGTATCTAGAAATACAAGCTTCAATTTTCTCATATATTCCCAAATAATTCTTTGGAAAGGCATCATTCCCAGTGCCCAAGAAGCTCTTATTATTCTGTATAGGAGAAAGAAAGGATTATTTAATAAGGAACTGGAATTTAGAGGGAAATTTGGGGAAAATCCAGAAGCAGTATCTCTCCAAGTCATGAGCAGTCATGCAAATGCAAGTCTCAATATGTGGATAGTTTCATTGTCTGCTTACTGAGTGAGCCCAACAGTCACCAAAATATGTGATCCTGTTAGTAACCTCAAGAGAAAATTCCCAGACTGGCAGCCCTAAAGGAGGATTAATCAGTCTCTGGGGTGTATAAATTCAGATGCATAAACAGAAAAATCAACATGGAAAGAAAAGAAGGAAAAAATTTATCACTGGATAAATGAATTGGGTTTTGGCAATCTTATATGTTACTTTTTAATATTTTCAGTTAACAAAAACAAACAAAAAACCACGGGATGTCAATATGGACCAACTATAATTAGTATATATGACATGGCTTAGAAATTGCTGCCCATCTAAATCATTAGCAGAGAGGAATTCTTTACAAACCCAAGAAATCACAAATCCTATATATATCAAAGATCCTTTACTTTGAAAAGGTGGCAGATTCATGATGGGAATCATAAGACAGGTTTGTTTTTCCCTTTCTTATGATCTTTCTAAATGGAGAATGATGAAAACTGAGAGGCCCTGGCAAAATATGCATCACTTTTACAATATTTTGTTATTGTTCAGTAGTTTTTCAATCATGCATGACCCTTCATGATTCCATCTGGGATCTTCTTGGCAGAGATACTGGAGTGCTTTATCTTTTCTTACTCCAACTGGGGAAACTGAGGCAAACAGGTTTTAGCAGCTTGCCCAGCATCACACAGCTGGTAAGTATCTGAGGTCAGATTTGAACAGAGATTGTCCTAATTCCAGGCCCAGTGCCACCTGGCTACCCTGCACATCATTTTTTACTTTTTGATAAGTAAATTTTTCGGAGATGTTACTTCAGGTATCAAAGTGATTCATATTTGAATAATTCTCAATATGCCTACAAACATGCACTAAGAAGGACATTATAATAAGATTTCACAATATAGACAAGATGAAAAAGAAATAACAGTGAGAATTTTAAGATTGGGCCACGCAGATGATTTTCAGGCTGGGTTGCTCTTAGTTTTTAGATTAAAGCATTTGTTGGTATACTACTGCCTTGCCAATAGTTTAATAAATATAGTATAATAAATGCTAAGCAATATGTATTATTGTTGTTGTTTCTCCTTTGTTTTCAAAGAGGGCCAATGGCATCACAGGTGATGTATTGTGCATAAATCAGATTTAAGTGAGACAGAGTTGCCTCATTTCCTCTTCCAGTCACTGAAGTCCAGTGGCAAGGCAAAAACCAGGATGACTGGCAATGGTCCAGAATACAGAAGATGACTTTGGTCTAGACAAGCTCTAAACAACTCCACAACCACCTGGCTGAGATGCCTTTATCCTCCTAGGATCTAATTGTTTTCATCCACCCATTCCCCTGAGGAAAGACTTCACATCCTTTGAGTAAACATCCCCTTAACTCACTGGATAAGTTTGAGTCCTATCAGTTACCCCCAACCTAGTTTTAGCCCATCTGAAATGTTTTTACCAAAGTATAGGTACTGCACATGACAATGCCTCTTGGGGTCACAGGTGAGAGTTTGGTGAATCAAGTGGACATCAAATGTGGCTGAGTAGTCCTGAAAAAAGCTCAGTAAGCCAGAGGTGCTAGTATTCCTGAATACCCTGTACCTCAGTACCAAGGTATAATAGATTTAGAAAGATGGGTTTTTAGCCAAACTTAGATACTCACTAGCTATGTGATGTTAGACAAATCTCTCAATCTCTCAATTTTCTCTTCAGTAAGTGAGGGAGTTGAATTCAATTGTTTTGAAAATCCCTTTTAGGTTTAAACCTATGATCTTATGATGAGAACACCGAATATAAAGAAACAAAATGAGATAGTGTCTTGTTCCAGGAACATTTCTATCTGAATCCTATCAAAAAAGATAACAATAATGATTTACATATAGTATTTAAAAGCTTGCCAACCCATTTACTTGTATTCAGTCGTTAAAAGATTATAACCTATGCACTAAACAGGATCTCCACTGAGGAGGAAACTTAAATTCAGAAAAGTTAAGTAACAACCACAGTCAAATGAAGTAAATAGGAGCTCTTAAAACTCCTAATCTAGTCTTTTTCCCATTACATCATGGAGCATCTTAATAGACATGGTGCAATTATTATCATCATCAATATTGTTATTATTTATGATGTTGACATGTTTTCTAATTCCTCAAGGTACATCACCCCAAATTCATTAAACACATTCAAAATGCCTCCTCTTAAAACAAACAACTTAAATAGGCAGTGTGAACTTTTAAAAGTGAGCTCACACCACATTTTTAAAGCCTAAGAACTTATTTTTAAAATTATACTTGTATGGTTCCTACCCCAGCTAACACTCCTCAATCTCTTAAAGCCAACTTGCTATTTTTGCCTTCATAGGACATATCAGGACAAAGAGACATCCACAGTGAGCTAATAATGCCCCTTTCTTTTAACATCTTGCTACAGAAAAGCTCAAAATCCATGTGTGCCATTCTTTATTTATAGTCGAAGGAAATCTGCAGGGCAAATTCAGACCAAAATCTTAGTCTAGATTTTCTTGAGTATCTTTCCCGTTCAAATCATCAACTTACACGTGACTACCAGGAGGCACCCTTATCCCCTCCTTAAAAAATATTTAAATCATATGATGCTCTTGAAATTTATGTTACTTCCAATTTTTCAAACATAACAAATCTAAACTCTTGCCAACGAATTTCAGGCACACTAACACTGGGCCACACCTCATTTTGTTGCCACCTTGATCTCATTCTGTACTTTCTTTTAATCTCCTGCTTCTGCTATGGAAACCTACTAGTAATCTCTTTCCCTGAGCCCATACAGAAGTTATCTCCTGTGCCTGCTATGGTCTATAATCTCTCCTTCCAATAGGCTTTAATTTCAATACCTGAGAATATGCTTTGCAACATTTTCCAGAATAGAGCACAGCTGTGCATTTACAGAAACATATCTGACTGACAGAGAATGGGGAAGTTGGCCAGGACATATCTTCTAAGTAGAAACAGCCCAACACATAAACAGTTTCTGCTGCTGCTGAAATTACTTTTGCTCTGGGAACCTAAAGGCTAATCTTGTCACATTACTCCCTAAAAATTAAATTATCAAACAAAATTTGGGATGTCAACAGGCAGCAAATGTAATCAATGTGTCAAAAGCCATATTTATGCCTTAAATATGCATTCAAAAACATTTCCCAAGGTGCTCTCTTAACAATACTGAAAACCTTATTTACTTATATATCAAAAGAGACTTTAGAGCATTTAGCTTTGAGTTCCAGGCTATAGGTAATCAGGGATTTGAACAAGTGACTCTTAAGGAAGGGAGCCATCTGGGATTCAAGGAGTTCATCAAGCAAAGGCAGCAGACTATCATGGCAATAATCACAAATCATATAGGGTGTGTCTCTGTGTGTGTGTGTGTGTGTATGAGAAAGAGAGAGAGAGAGAGAGAGAGAGAGAGAGAGAGAGAGAGAGAGAGATGCTACTTAGTTGCCTATTTCACCCACACATATGTGTACATGTGTATGTATATATGATGTACATATACATACAGAAAACATGTGCATATCTATGATATACACATACATACAGAAAAATATGTGCCTGTGTATAAATATATATAAAATTTGGGGTATCAACATATGCATGTGGAAACACAAAGACATTTATTTCTGGTTAATATTCCAAATTTTGTTTGATAATTTAATTTTTAAGGAGTAATATGACAAGATTAGTCTTTATGATAATATATATGTGCTATACATATATACATATATATTTTTTCACATATAATATATATTTTCAGATATCTTAATGTGTGTGTATGTGTGTGAGGATATGTATGTGAAAGAGGCAACTAGCTAGCATACTGGATAAAATACTAGTCCTGGAATCAAAAAGAATTGAATTCAAATCCATCCTCAGACATTGGATAAATCATTTAAATGTTACTTGCCTCAGTTTCTTCTTTACAATTTCTGTAAAACGAGACTTATTATAACTATCTCATTCCCAGGGTTGTTATGGAAATGAAACATTTGTGAAACATTCTGTAAACCTTACGGCACTATATAATGCCAGCTATTATTGTTGTTTTTATTAATATGTTCATCTGTGTATTTGATAAAGAATTCAGCCCTTCCCCCACCCACTCCACCCAATCAACTGAACACTAAACATTACCTCTTTGAGGGTAAGGAAGCTATCTTTGTATCATTTTCTCTCATATCTTGCTCAATGAATTTCCTTAAATGAATCAAAAGTAATTCTCCTTGTAAGCTTTGAATTACACATTGTCATTCGGCTAGCTAAAAGTCTTTCAGACTTCAGTTTTGTGTTTTAAAAATGCATAAGCTCTTCCTTAATTCAGACATAGTTGCATCTGAAATCTGAATTTCTAAGCTAGCACTTCAAATCAGAAGAAAAGAACAAAATACCAGTCAGCTAACCATTCTATTCTCTTCTACACTTTTTGTTTACACAATATAAAAATTACAATCTTACTTTTTTTCTGGAATGTAGGAAGGAAAACGAGAGAGGAAAAAAGGTAAGAATATTATCTTTATCTAAAGATCCTTGGCCAGTGACCTACATCACTTTCCTATCCTGAATTTCTTTCTTTCTTTTCTTTTCTTTTCTTTTTTTTTTTTTTTTTTTTGCTTCTTTTGCTAAGGCAATTGGGGTTAAGTGACTTGCCCAGGGTCACACAGCTAGGACACGTTAAGTGTCTGAGGCCAATTTTGAACTCAGTTTCTCCTGACATCTGGACTGATGCTCTATCCACTACACCAACTAGCTGTCCCTTCTATGCTGAATTTAATAGCCTCCTAGATGGAAGGCTGGAATAAGCTACAGAGAACATCTCATTTAACTTCTCATTTTCTAGAGAAACAAATTGAGATCAAGAGAAGTAAATGGCCTTGTCCAAGATAACTCTGCTAGTAAATAAAAAAGGTAGGATTTGAAGACAAGGTCTCTGAGTTCAAATCAAGTTCTTTCCTCTGTCCTTCAGAACCTTTCAAGGCATGTAGCCCTTGGCTATCTGTTCCCATAGTAGCTTGTTGCCTTAGACCTACAATCAGTTAATATTCACTTGACCAAAAATCAAAGAGGGAAGACTGAAAATAACAGAGTATGGTTATTGTTTGGCCAGGGATGACCTCTAGGCGTTTGTGGAAGGAAAAGAAAAAAACTAATAACAGCCAAAAAGGAAGGGCTTATTATTCATGATGGGAAACCCCAATCTCCCAAACTAAAGAACTGAAAATGTGATTTTCTAAATGACTCATTTCTGTAAATGGAAAAGCCAAGAAAACGAAGAGGAATTAAAAAAAAAAAAAGATACCATATCTCCTATCTATCAAAACCCTCCCTTTTATGTACCTCACATATCTAATTTAAAATCCTGGTTGATTTGTTGTTGTGCTTTTAATTTAACTTTTTTTTTATTTTTTTATTTTCTTTTGGAATGTCTAGGTGCATATAATATGATTAGCAGCTTTATTCATTAAACTGCTCCTTCTTTGCAGAGATTCCACCAGATTACCGGAGGCATCTGGGGCAAAACAACCTGTGAATATAACTCTCTGTAGCAAAGGCATCCTAATGGAACAACTTTACACTCTACTTAATGTAACTGAAGGCACATGTACAATAAAAAGTATCTATCCTTCAAATAAGCAAATCACTAAAATGTCAAATTGTGCATGCACACACACATAGACACAGACACAGAAACATGGCAAGACTTGAACAGCTGGCCTAGGTTCAATTCCATTGGAATCTTGCTGAATCTCTCTGATTTATTAAGTCTGACTGACTTTGTTTCCTAGCTGTGCTCCCTCCTAGTTCCTCAGTCCTGATGTATGCACATGGTCTCAGCAAGCATATAAATTGGCAAGTGGCCAGAAGCCACAGGACAAAGCCAGCTCTTGTCAAACTGTTTCCTCATTAGCTGCTCATAAACAATAAAGGCTGTAGGGTTTTCCCTCTACATTCAGCGTGCTTCAGAGGCCCATCTCGTTTGTTTAAATCTAAGAGGAAAGAAAACTGCTCTTTATGTCATCTGTGTCTTAGTGAGCAGTGGATTCTATGAAAGGAATGGGTGCCTGTACACAACACACACACACACACACACACACACACACACACACACACACAGAGGCTCATGACATGTAGTTTATTAGCACACTGATTACAACACTTACTTCCTGTGGCTGAGTAATCAGCCTCCTATTTCTGGAGGCGCACTATTGGACTTACACTATCTACAATCAGAGATTGTGAACTAGTTCTCAGTGCCAAAGCTGATCAGGCAAAACCTTTGTGAGTTCTCAACTTCCTGGACTCTAACAACACGCAAGGGCTCGAGATCAACTTTCCCATACTGTATATATCAATAGCTCCTCTAGTAGCCTCCTTTTCATATTCCCGATGTACAAGTGGATAGATCTGCCAGTCAAAAAGATGAAAGGTGAAAAACAAAAACATCTACAAGATGACAAAATATCTTAGCCTCCTTTCAATGGAGAGATGGCAAATGGTATGTATGGAGCATGTATATACAATCAGATTCAGCTTTACATAATTGCTTTCATGTTTCTTCCTTCAGTTTTCTATTCTTTGTTACAAATGATACAAAGGATATATTCAGAGATGAAGATGATATAAAAATAAAAGATACCAATAGAAATTTTTAAAAATACTAAGTATCTTAAGTAGAAATAACAATATGGTCTATGTTGGTAAGAAGATGTTCTAAAACTTAAATATTTTGTAACTGCTCAAGGAATTTAACATTAATGTAGGATACACATGTACTATAAAGGCATAAAACAATGGACAGGCATGCGCATGTGTTAGCACACACATGCACATACACACACATTATTGATTAATTAATACACACAACATTAGTTTTAGATTTCTTTCCTCATAACATGCAGTGAAGTGGTAAGTAGTAAAAATAGAATCATTCCCATTTCACACAAGCAAAAGGACTGTCAGGTAAGCTAAATAATTAGTTGATTAATTGATTAATTAATAAAAATAAAATAAATAGTTAACATTTACATAGGGTTTCCAAGTTTGCAAAGTAGTTTACAGAAATTATTTTAGCCTTACAACAACTCTGAAGTAGATGTTATTATAATCCTCATTTTACTAATAAGGAAATTAAAATGTTAATTTAATTATCTAGGATCATACAGCTAGTCAGCCACTAAGGCAGAATTTCAAGTTAGATCATCATGACACCACAGTGCTACTGAGCAATGCAAATGACTTCCTTGCAGTCTCAGAAGAAGTGTCAGAATGAGGACTTGAACCCAGGCTTTTTGAGTTTATGGATTGATCTCTTTCCATTACAGCACTGTAATTAAGAAATTCATTAGAAGTTTTCTTTTTACCCTTCATGTCAAAGTCTTCATTTCAACAGTCAACCTAACAGGACATCAACATGCTAGTGTTGGTACATGGACAAATTCAAAATAATTGCAAAAACTCCATTATCGATTTGTAGTCAGAAGCCTCGGGCTCAAATACTAACTTTGCCCCTTATAGCAGATCTGACTATCTTCTCCCTTGAGCTTCCTATCTCTCCACTGTAAAGTGGAAAAGGTTGGACTAGAAGGTCTTTGAAATACCATTTAATTTCTCTAAGTTCTGAACCCCCCAAAATGAAAAAACTTATCATGCATCACAGATCTTACACGGCTAAATAAAGCATAACAATGTATCACTGCCCCAAGAAAGGTCACTATGCCAAGATACAAAGGAGACTAATGGGCAGTGGACAATAGAATAAGTAATGGCCTCTAACCCAAACTATGGAGCGTATCCAGCCTATAATCTTGTAATGTGAGAATAAGGCACCCCAGATGTTTTCATTTAATGAAAGGTCATGCCATCAAAACTTAAAATATACCTTTCTTTAAATACACCAAAGTTACTATCCACATTTACACCCCTAAATGGATTCTCCAGCACCCCATCCATCTAAGTCAGCCATCTTCCATGACTCGTGTCTCTGTCTTCTGATATATCCTCCCAAAGAGGATCAACCCAACATAATGGTTTTCTTCTAACTCACTTGACATTTGAATGGATACCAATGGAAATAGTCTGTTCTCTATCAGTATCCCTTGGCTCTGGAAACATGACTAACCTCTTTTTCCAGTCATAAACATATCTAAGGGCATCCTTTCTATTGCTTCTCCAGCCTAACTTTTTACTCATGCTCTGCTCATGTCCACTATATGCAGCTGAGCTGATAACAAACAATACAATCAGTTTTAACAGTTACTGAATTCTCATATTCCATGGCTCCTGACTTTGCTCCAGTCGATTATTTTTAAAAGCAAAAATAAGAAAAAAGAATGTTTACATAATGATTTAAGGTTTGCAAAGTATTTTTTATACTTTATACTAATTAATTGTACTCACATGCCACAAATCTCATATACCATCTTCACATAGCAGAATCTTATAATGGGAACATCACTAGACTGGAAGTAGAGAATAGGATTTTAAATCCAACTCTTTCACTATCTGTGTGAGGTCAGTAAAGTCACTAATTTTTTTGAGTCTTGCTTTATGATTTTCCATAGAATTCTCCATAGAACTCCAAGAAAATAGCCGCTTTATATATTTAAGCCAAAACCAGAAGAATGTTTATTCATTTTTCTAATAGCTAAATTAAGTTTGCTCCAAGATCAGCAGTTGCTCCTAAAAGTACTTGCCTTAATACTTCAAGTACTAGTTAGTTTTGTGGATACACATTTCTTCTGTTGACAAATCCAACACAACTGAGCAGCTTATAAAAATTGCTATAGCTGAGAAAAATAAATCACTAATTTACAATCAATCTAATGATTGGATTATCTAATCTTGGAAGGTGAGGCTAATACAATTTAATTCAAAAGTCATTATTAGTCACTGACTGTGTACAAAGCAATGTGGCAGGTACAAGGGATATAAAGATAAAACTAAGAAGAGTCGCTGGTCTTAAGGATGTTATGTAGTCCTTAGATATCACTCAAAACCCATCATTATGGTGCTTATACAAATTTTTTTTTCCTGTTTTTGAGTTGATAGATCTACTAACATAACTTTGTGGCAAGTAGTGAAAGAGCTTCATGGACCTTTGTTTACTTCCATACTTATTTAGAGCACTGGAAGACTTCAGTATTTGTATGAAGACTTAGGGTTGAAGCAGAGAGAGTGCTCTAAATAAAACCCAAGGTCTTCAATAGGAATAGGGGCAGAGATTATAATGAGATTAATACAGGGAACTCCTTGGAGAGGGAATTTCCTCTATCCCCACAGGTCAGCATCTTCTCTGAAACTTTTAAGACTTTAGAGAGATGCCTAAAACAGAGAAGTTATGCATCTTGTTCAGTGTCACATAACCATAATCATCATAGGTGATAAACTCAGATCTCCCGGATACTGAAGAAGGTTCTAGAACCAAGAAGAACAGATCTATGGAGGTCTTCAAGCAGTACTTAAATGATTAATTATTGCGAATTTAGAGATAGTATATATTATTCATTCTTCATGTAACAGGTTGAACTAGATGAACTTGGGGGTCAACAAACCTAAGGACTCTGTGATTCAACGATAGGGGCAAGATTACACATTAATGATATGAACAATAGGCTCAAGAGTAAGGCTATCCTTGATATTCTTTATGAATTTGAGTTGTAGATGTACTTCTCTCTTTGTCTACCTAAAGGGAAATGATGATTGTTAACAATCAAAATCAGAAACAAATATACTTCAAACTTCTCACTGATAGAGTTCATGTTTCAAAGCTATACTTTGCAAAGACATATCTGTCTCCATGTGAAACCATTCCCAAAACTTCTCCTATAGTAGAAAGGATAACTGAGAGCAAACTTTCTATTATTGAAGGAAAACAGAAAAATATCCTAATAATTTTCTTATCATTTCTCAGGATGGATCCCATCCTTCCCAAGGATACTTTTCTTATATAAGATAACTGTCTTATGCCCTCCTGAAATTACTATAAAATTCCATCATGGTTAACAAGGGAACTGAAAATTAAGTGAATCCCCACTGGCCACAGTGGTGGTTGATTTAGAGCAGGCAGGCTTTTCTGGGGCTCCTATGCTAAGTGATGATGAGGCTATAGTTAGAAAATTAATTGACAATATGAATGAGAAAGCAATTCCTGGCAAACTTGGTACAATTTGGGGGATTTCTTCATTATTACTTTCCCTGAGAAACATGGAAGAATAGATAGCTATATACTCACTGTGTCATCATAAGCAAATTACTTAAGTTCTCTGGACCTGAAGCAATTCTAAGAAGATCAACTCAGAGACAGTTATGGTCTGTTTCAATGAATTCAATAAATCTATCAACAAGCATTTATTAAATGTGTTTTATGTGCTTGGGTCTCAGCTAAACACCAGGGATCTATGCACAAAGAATTAGACAGTCCCTATTCACAAGGAAAATAAATTACATAGAAATATATATAGTGTAAAACACAAATATGAATAAAGTAGTTAAATACAAGATAGTTGGGAAAGAGGGGACTACCAATTGGTTCAAACCAGAAAAGGCTGCTTAGAGAAAATAGTGCTTGGGTTATAACTTAAAGAAATAGAAGTTTCAATTAATATACTGTGGTGAGGAATAGAGTAGGAACAGTAGGGGAATAGGGAAAATTCTCCCTACCCAAGACTCTTATTTGCAATTATTTTCCTTCCTCCTTTTTCTCCCTCCTCCCCCTACCTTGGGGGAAACAAAATCTTATAAAGGGGAAATGTCTCATGCCAAGACAAAGTCACATAAATAATAACTGACAGAGCTAGGATTCGAAACCCACCTCCTCTTACACCAAAAATCTTGGCAGAGCATTCCTTCCCATCACCTTTATAGTCCAGAATTCAACTTGTTCCCTTTCTATAAATCTTCATACCATTAGATATGTGACCTGGTGAGAGAATTCAGAGGTAATATACTTTCTTCTAGGACCAAATTAACTATTTTCAACTCATGCTTAGAAATACAGCTTAGATGTTGGGTGGCACAAGAGACTTTCCATAACTGCTAATTAGATAAGGTGATTAAAGTTGTAGTTAAAAATTTTGGTGACAGAAAATAGAGCAAGAGTTACCATCTCTTTGTCTTACCTTTTTGTTTAAGAACATTACATATCTAGAGCACCTAGATGACACTCCCCTGGATTCAGGAGAACCTGGGTTCAAATGTGACTAACACTTACTAGTTATGTGACCCTGGGCAATTCACTTAATCCCAACTACCTCACAAATACATAAAAAACCCACAAAACAAAATATAAAACATTACATACTAATAAACTATTTAGTTTTTTTAAAAAGAAATCAGAATTAGTATCCACAGGTAATCCTAATCTTTGACATAATAGATCCTCTGCAAAGAAAAACAATAACAACTTTCCCTTCTCATCTGCTCAACAACATTTCATGAGACTATATTTCTGAGAGACCATGAGTATTATCTAATCCTAACACCTTTATTGCACAAATCAGGAAATTCAATCTAATATCAAGTCCCAAATTTGGAGACTGTTTTAACTTGAATTCATGCTACCAGACTCTGACTTGGTCTCTTTCTACCTCAGTTTCTCCATTTGCATTAATATTAGAATAATGATTTTTCATCCTACATCGTTGGTTGAGTCCATGAATCAAAACCAATAAAAAGTGATTTCAAGGCACTTTTTAGTGAATTGTAAATACTACATAAAAGATTCATAGGCCTAATCCCTTGGCCCTCTGGGGCCCAATCTTGTAGCCAGTTACACAAAAGGTATGGACAGGCCAAGGCCTGCTGAGAATCACCTAGAGAGCCAAATAACCTACAGTATAGGAGCCAGAATGCACCTTGGAATCTTGGGGCGGTGGGGGGAGAAGAGAGAATAAATGGAAACATATTTTCTACAAATGGCTTCGACCCTTGCCAGCAGCACCAAGTGCAGGCTCGCAGGGTGTTTCAGAATACAACAGGCATTGTTCCAGAAAAGGATGGGGGAGAAACGTCCTTAATTATTAACTTTTCATGTTTCAGAGTGGAACTTTATGATGAGCCTTCTTTGCCACCTGGCATTGATCAGGGGACTTTCCACCACCCTCTTATGGGAAAGTGAAATTTATATTGGGGGTGAGGGAAGAATAAAGGGAGGAAACTGCATTCTTCAGTTTCTTCATTGGGAATATCTCCAAGGATTCCCATTATTCATTCTTCATCTACAACTTCATCAGAATTAAGAAATGGAGAGAATGAAGATTTGGAAGGAGGTTTGAGGAGGTTGGAAGTTTCAAGACATTTATAGGACATGCTCTGCAGAAGCTTGTAAAATTATTGCTATTACCTGAGCCAAAATGTCTTATAAAAACTCCTAAGGTCTAAACCAGAGATCCGTTCTTACATGTAACAAACACAACCATTCCTAAGTTAATAATTCTACTCACTTAGGATTTTGAGGGAAGGGCACTCCAGTACTATGTAGATGTGCCTCACCCATATCAACAAGACAACATTAATGAATTTAATCAAGAAAACGGGAGTGGAAGTGGGAATATTAGATGTCTCTTCTGCTCTGATCTAACAGAAATAGATAGTGTGCTAGACCAAGAATTTTAGAGCTCAGTTTAGCTTTCAAATCACCTAGAACACAGCTCTAAATTGCCCAAAGTCAATTACAATAAATAGTAATTGTTAGAGGGGATGCCACTGTTTTATTGGCTCCAGAAAGTTTAGGAAATTCTAATATTAATTAAGCTTGGTTCTTTTCTATTTTGACAATTAGGTTTAGCACTAAGGGCTGTCATGAGGCACACAAATCACTACTTTATTCATGGGCTTTATTATACTTTTTCTCCCATGCAACACAATGGAGCTGACAATATCTTTGTAATAATGGCAAAAAGAGTCAGTATTCCTCTACTCCCTAGCTATTCCCTAACAGAATGAAAGTTATCAAACCTGCAGTCAGTGAGGCTTATAAAATATACTTTGGTTTTTAAGAGTGTACCAATCAGCCTTTTTACTCAATAACACTGAGTGGATATTATACATGATACTATTAAAAATGGATGCTGGAAGATAGAAAAGAAGTAACAGTTACTCCCTTCAGGGAACTTCAAGTCTAATAATAGTAGAATGAAGAAAAACAAACAAAAATAAGAAAACACTAAATTAAATAGCAACAAAAAAGCAGAAAAACCAAAGCAGAAGTATGATGATAGGCGTTCCAAATGATACTGGAACATAATTCCTTATTTTCTCATAAAAGAGGTAGTGGGCTACAGGTGAAGCATCATATATCCTTTGTCAGTTGTAAAAATTATATTAGCCAATTCTGCTCTTCTATGAACACTGTATTATATTCCTTGTTATTTTTTTAAAGGCAGCCCTGTTTCCACTGGCTGTCTTCCCTCCCCTCCAAATCTTTCAAAGATAAAGATAAATGACTTATTCTATCCTTCGTTGATCATGCCCTTTGAAGTGCATGAGAATTCAGAGTCCATAATGCAAAAGGCTTATTGTAATAGCTTGTTGAGACACAAATCTATAAGAGAACTCTGACATAGATGATGATAATGAAATGGGACAATGCTAAAATTCAATGGAATGAAACTGTGACTTCTGCCCCATTGGACTCCTCTGTCGCACTGTGACCCCTGCTTAAACCACCAGTGGTGATAATGACTTAATGGCTTAATTTCATATTAATGGTGAACAGAGAGAATGTATGTGGATGTGGATGTGGGAAGTTCCCCCAAACTAATTTTACCAAATGAACAATTCAGCAAACATTTTTTAAGTACTTAACATTTGTCAGATACTAAGCATATAGTAAGTATTTATATATCTAATATTAATTCCCATAAGCTAGAGGATTGGACTGGAATTGTATGTTATAAGGAAAAACTCCATGATTTTCTGGCCAAATGATGAATTTTGTAATGACCTTAAATGACAGTCATACAACCAATCATGAGCCATTGTAACAATCTATTAAGCTTACTAGGTAATAAGGGCAGCACAAGTCAGAATTAGTCAAGAAGAAAGAAACATTTGAGGCC
Source organism: Antechinus flavipes (assembly GCF_016432865.1). Classification (NCBI taxonomy): domain Eukaryota; kingdom Metazoa; phylum Chordata; class Mammalia; order Dasyuromorphia; family Dasyuridae; genus Antechinus; species Antechinus flavipes. The sequence continues at coordinate 608,980,068 of NC_067398.1, forward strand.
TACTGTTGAGCTTTTACTACCTCTTGGGCATCTTCTTTTATTCTTTATTCTTTACTGGATTTCTTGGAACCAGGAAAAGCTGCCAGAAGCTCACAGAGCTGACTTTATTCCTCACACTGACTATAATCAGGAGACATTTTTATACAATGGACATGCTAATGAAGAAAAAAGCCTTAGCAGAAGTTTTAATACTTGTTATTTTAGTTATATATTTTTGTAACTCTTTGCCTGGTGTCCTCTTTATATTTTAGAAATGCTATTTAGGCTGGAGATTCTCTGTGAAGTAGAGTGAAAGAGCTTAGTATTTTTACTTTTAATATTTTGCATCTCAGTGATTATCAACTCTGACCAAGATTCAGGAGGACAGACATCTATTTTTCTTTCAGTCTATACGAGAGGGATTTTATTTGAATTTTTATATTTGGAAGGTAATATCAAATATGTTAGGGTTTCATACCCCATATCTTGATTCCTTTGGTCTCAGAGGAAAATGACAAATGGGAAAAAAGCCCACCAAATTTTTTAACATTGAAGACTTTAATTATGTTATCTTTTGTTACCCTGCATATCTTTAACAAAGTAGCTTCACTGTTTCACAGAATTTAGAACTGGAATAGAACTTGACATCACTGAGTACAATGGCTTCATCTCATAGATCACAGAATCTGATAAATTGGATGGTACCTTGAAGATTATCTAGCATACCTTACACATGAAGAAGAATCTTTTCAGGTATCCTTAATAAATGGTCATCCAGACGTTGCTTCAAGAATGCTGCATTTCCTCCCTAGGAAGCCTCAGTTGGTTTTGGAGTAGATAATTTTGTTAGGAAGTATTATGATTATTTTATCAAACCTAAAACTGGATTTTTAAGCTTTCACAACTCCCCTTCACTGCTTTTAGCTCTGCTCTAGATTACAAGTCCCCCTTTCACATGATAAGAGAAAACTGAGGCTAAGATATTAAGTTTAAATAATTTGCCTATGTTAGCCAAGTAGCAAGGAGTTGAAGAACAACTAGATCTTCAAGTTAGTATCTAGAATAAAGAGATAACATCCCTTAGCATACTGTGTCTTGGTCATACCATGGGACTCAAGTACTATGTGCATTTTTTAGAAGCACATTTTGGGAAAAAGATGCTGACAAGCTAGAGTGTGTCCAAAGGAAGCTGAGAAGACTATAGCTCAGGCTGTACAAAATATGGTTTAGAAGAACTGGAGGCAGTTTATCCTGGAAATGAAAAGACTTTGGAAAGATGAAAAAAATTCTCCTTTTGTGAAAAGGATTGTCTTTGTCCTGACTCTGATTGATAGTGAACTAGCACACTGAGTAGAAGCTGCAGAAGACTGGATTTAGGCTTACTGTAAGATAGAGCTGCCATAGACAGCTAAATGATCCAGCTGAAAAAGGTGGTCCAGTAGAAAGAGCACCAGGCCTGAAGTCAGGAAGATATATATCTTCCTGAATTCAAATCTGGTCTGAGACATTCACTAAATATGTGATCCTGGGCAAGTCACTTAACTCTGCTTGCTTCAGTTTCCTCATCTATAAAATGAACTGGAGAAGGAAATGGTAAACCACTCTAATATTTTTGCTAAGAAAATTCCAAATGAAGACACCATTGAAAAATGACTGAAACTGAATGTGTGTTTGTATCTATATATCTATATGTAGATATATAGATATATACACATACACACACACAGAGAGAGAGAGAGAGAGAGAGAGAGAGAGAGAGAGAGAGAGAGAGAGAGAGATACACAATTGAACTACAACTTTTGGGACACTGTTGTTCGTATGTGCTGAATTTACATATATATGTTAAATGCACTATATACATATGTGTATATCATAGAACTAGTCAGAAGATGGATTGGAAAAAGATAGTGATGCTTGAATTAAATAGAAATTAAACAAAGGTGATCTTGGGGGTTACCTTTCATTAATTCTGACACAAATACTCAATAAAAGAAAAGAATACATATTGAAGTAGAATAACCTATAAACTCAGAAAGATTCAGAGGATCAGGAGTGTGGCAATATTTTTATTTGTGAAAAGCAAAGTTGAGCCAGATTTGTTCTGGAGTCATTTCCCCCCCCAAAAAAAAAGTCATAAAATCTGAGGATTGAATTAACAGATGTGGTGTTGTGTGTCTAAGAATATAAAAGGAAATATCTGTCTAAGTCCTAAGAATTGAAAACTGGTGAGAAGCCACAGTGCCATACTGATTTAGGGGGAACTATCTAGGAGAAAACAGCTTCACAAAGATCAATACTGCAAACTTAGTTGAGGGCTTCAGCCAGAGAATTCACAGAGTAATTATGAAACAGACTTGTTTCAATGGTTGAACCTATACTTGGTATTGGATATTATTCCAGGTTTTATCAGGTACTTCTTGCTCATCCTCATTTTTTCCAAGAAAGATGGGGTTAGTTCATGTTCTAATTGACTTTGCTACTGAAATCTACAACAATGCAAACTTCTCTTTGCTAAGGTCATAACTAGAAGAAAGCTGCCTAAAAAATAAATAAATAAAACAAGTGCTTCCTGATATCATCAAAATGAGAAGCAGTTGGCACACTATTTTCTTGGTTTGATGAACTTAGCTTGACTACTCTGGGCCTAAACCCATTAAGTGAAAGGAATTGGAAGGAAGGGCAGAATAAGGCAAAGAATTGTTTTCCAGTGGGTCATTAAGTAAATGCCTTATGAATATGTGAATAATCAAAGTATTAGTAGTCTAATCAGTACAAAAATAACTTTGTAGACAGAAACTCTTTATACCAATTAACTAAATCTTTAAGCTGTTAAACTTTTTGGTGTTCTGGACCCTTTGTCAGCCCAGTGAAGCCTTTAGACGCCTTTTTAAAACATAGTTATTAAATGCATAGAATATATAGAATCACAAAAGCAGCCAATTGTATTGAAATGTTGTTTTGTTCAGTTGTTGTTTAATTGTGTCCAACTCTTTATTATTCCATTTGGAGTTTTCTTGAAAAAGATACTGGAATAATTTTTCATTTTATCCAGGTCATTTTACAGGTGAGGAAACTGAGACAGAGTAAAGTGACTTCTCCAGGATCACACAACTAGAAATTATCTGAGAACAGATTTAAACTTAGGAAGAAGTCTTCCTGACACCAAGCCCAGAATTTTATCCACTATACTATCTAAATGCTCATATTGAAAAATTGAGATTTAATTTTTTCTAAAAGGTTGTTAATCCTAAGAGAAAAACCCTGAGTCTAGAGAGTTACTTAAGGGATGAAGAAGTTAAGTAACTTTTTCTGGGTCATACTATACTGTTAGAAGCAAGCTTTTGACACAGCTTTCCCTACTATCCCATGCAGCAATTTATTTCATGTGAATAATGTGCAAGAATTTTATTCAAGTTCAATTTGAATATTTCCAAGTTAACCAGGCAGACCCTTTTGAGAAATGGACTGAACATAGCATATTAATTAAAGAAGTTGGTTTTCACTTTTTAATTTTAATTTAATCTACCAGCAGAGGTAGGGAAAGAAAAAGGAATATCCAATCCGTGCTCAAAAATGACAAAAGAATGGAGACTTCCACTGGTTCTTTTCCTTTGAAACAAAGGCTTCCTTGTTAATTGTGCTTCTTCAGGTACTTCACTGTATTTTGGACTTTCACTGAGATAAAGGGCAAATTAAATAGGCATCCAACTGCAATAATTAGACCTGATCATAGATACACTTCACTCCCAGTTACAAAGCCTACAAGATTATTTTCTTATATGGTCTTTAGAAAATTATAGGAACGCTATATTTTACTTTCTCCATTGGTAGCAGGTTGTTTTCTAGGGAGTCAATAGTTTGCTACTTTAAGCTCCAAAAAATATTTTGAAGGTTTAAAGGGATGGAAATTTTCTAAACTATGCTATATAAAAACATCATGACAAAGTATTTCAAAATAACTATGTTTTTATCATAACTCTTATAGACCTCTAAAGCAATTGGATTCCTTGAAAAAGAAAGAAAAAAATTATAACCTCACCACCTAGCTGGTGGAGATGAGCCTTAGCTAGTCTGGTCCACTGATAACTAACATACAGTCCCACACAGGTTTAACCTCAAAACTTCTCCAGCTTGGTAGACCATACCTTATATTTTGCAGGCATCAGTGTCATAACCCAGGGCTACTTCCACAATACAAGAGAGTATGAGGTTTGAATTTTAGAGAAAGAAGTGAAATAGTAAGGAAATAATCTAACCTTTTGACAACAGTCATTGTTAATAATTAGAAAATCAATTACAGCTGCAAAGAAATGTATTTCAGACTTTCTGTTTTAACAGATGGAATCACCTAAGTCAAAGGTTAGCTGACTTATGCAAGACCAGAGTTTTATTTGATTAGAGCTGAGCCTAGAAACCATGGCTTCTGACTTCCAGTGTCAACTTTTTAACTGTCCCTATGGCTCTATGGCCTTTGGACATTTAGATCAAGATTTCTTAAAATTTTCTGTGTCATGGATACCTCTGGTAATCTGGTGAAACCTATATATTCCTCAGAATAATACTTTTAAGTCTGTAAGATAAAATACACAGGATTTCAAGGAACAGCAATTTTACTGAAAGTAATAAAAAATAGATATGCATGTATATACATATAAATAATATATGTATGTATAATGTATTGTAAATAATATATGTATAAAACAATATACAAATAATAACATATGTATGCACATACATATAAAATATATGTGTGTGGGATACACACACATCTTTATCTGTAAACTTTAAATATACATACATATGTATTTATATATATTTAAAGTTTACAGATTCCAGGTTAAGATTTATCCACAATTTTGCCTAAGATTAAGAACAAATGAAAACAGAACATCAATTCCATACACAGAAGTAGTGCTTATCTGTCTACCTATTTGTCAATCTATATCTATCTGTTTATTTATTCATTTATTGGAGACAGTGATTCTTTTGTACGTAATTTCAGTTTCAGTTGAAAAAGCATTCCACAATGGAAAGAACTATAGTTTTAGATTCAAATATTCTAACTGTTCAGTTGTTTGAGTCGTGTCTGACTCTTTGTGATTCCATTTTGAGGTTTTTCTTGGCAAAGATATTATACAGATGAGGAAACTGAAGCAAACAGGATTAAGTGACTTGCTCAGGGTCACAGAGTTAGAAAGTCTCACAAAGATGTATCTTCCTGACTCTAGACACTGTGATCTATCCACTGTATCATCTTAGCTGCCTTACTATCAAAATACTTGATAAGGCAGCCCCTTGGCTGCCTGCATACTCTCCTATAATTTATTAACTAGAATATGCTAGGAACCAGGAAAACAAATACAAAAGCAAGTTAGTTTCTGCTCTCAGGAAGCTTATATTCTAAGAAGGGGAGATATCATTTAATGGAAACCAGTTCTGGTCTGGGCAGCCTTTGAGATTTTTGAGTGGTAATAAATTGTCATGCCCTTTCCAGAGGTCATGCTACTACTCATTTGATTATTCCCTCTAGAGTAAGTGCAAGAGGTAGAAAGTCAAGGGTAAGGGAAGGCTCACTTCGCTTTCCCAGCCAAGGTTTCCTAATTTGTGAAATGAGAGGGTTGGAGTTCTAACACTTGATGGAGCTCTGGTTCCTATTACAAGGCAAATTCAGGTAACAAATACCTTTGATCAGCTCAACCATGACAATAGAGCCAAGATTTGGTTTCTGCAATCTCTGAAATCTCATTCATAGTTTTACTTATCTACTCTTTAAGAAATGATACCAAGGATGATTTTTCTGGCTCGGTTCTCTCAATAACAGTATTATCTGTCTACCTATTTGTCAATCTATATCTATCTGTTTATTCATTTATTGAAGACAGTGATTCTTTTGTTGAGGTAAATTGGTCTACCAATAGCTATTTTGGTACTCACCTAAGACTCACCTAAAGTTTAGTATTCTAATTTGTCTTTTTTTTTTTTTTTTTAAAGTAGGATTACAGTATCAAACTGTTGTAGATATGGCTAATGGGTGTACTTAAGGATAAAAGCTAATTTACTGGGTGTTTTGGCAAATCTAATGGAAATCCCATAAAGGGCATCAGAAATCAATAAAATTTGTTCTTTCTTTGACAGAAAACATCTGACTTTGTGAAATATCCAAATCATTATGTAGATTCTAGCCTAAGGGATTCTTAACCTTTTGTTATGTTGTGAACACATTGGCAGTTTGGTGAACAAATTCTGTGATTGAGACATCTCCATTTTAAAGATAGAAAAACTAAGGCTGAGAGATTTCCCAGAGTCACACAGTTGGTAAGTGTCTGAATCAGCAAGAACTGGGTTCTATTCCCATCTCAGAAACTATGTGACCCTGCACAATTCCCCCCCACACCCAACTTCTCTGTCTCCATTTCCTCATTTGTAAAGTATTCTGTAAGGTCCCCTCTAGTTCAAAATGAACCTAAGAACTTAAGATCTGTGTTTTGTCTTACAAACTAATATTGGTAGCTGTCTTATTTCTCCTAGAAACTAGCTTGAATTAAACTATGATGTACCAACTAAAGGCATTCTTGCTATTCCAGATTGACTTAGAAAAGAAGGATCACTTTGCTGATGTATGTGTGTGGTTTCCCATGCAGCAAACTCAAAAACAGATTTGCTACCTAGTCATTGCTATTAACTCTCTTTCTTTCTGCTATTGTGCTCTGTAAAATTATCTCATCTGATTCCTATTTAATCAGGCACGATCTCCAGGTGGACTCATACCATAAATTTGACAGACAGCCAACATAACACCTACATTTTAAACCTGAGGCTACCTTTAATCCAGATGTGCTATTTACTGAAGTCCTTTGGTCTTACCTTTATCTGAGTTGTCACCTCCCACAGGAAGCATTTATTACCAGATTATGAGCCAGATTATGGGCCAGTATATGGTCTCCAAGTGCTCACTAATGGGAAGATTAGTTTTCCATTATTGGCTTGTATATTATCAACTCTGCAGATTATTCACAATAAGTTGCTCTGCTTGCTAGCTCCTTCCTACCTCCACCAAAGGTCAAGATATTCTCAGGAAGAGTTAGTACTTTTATGATCTTAAATGAGCAATAACTAACAGTGATTCCAAAAGGCAGTGATGATGTGTGCTCCTGACCAGGAGTGGAGGGACTGAAGGTGCAGAATAAGAAATAGATAGAAAGATAGATAATACAAAAATATAGACATATTGAACGTGGCCAATATAGACATTTATTTTGCCAGACTTTGTCTATTTGTTAAAAGGATTTTCTTTCTCCCCTCCTCCCTCCAATGTCAAAGGAGTGGAAGGGGTATAAAATAGATTTACTATTTGAATTAATTTTTTTTAAAGATTTAAATAAAATATTTAGCTCTGATAAAAGTCCAGAATTAATTGCATGACTTAAAGGGTTTTTTTGACTCTTAATTCTATTTCATTCAAAAAGCATTTATTAAATATGTATTATATGCTACAAGTACTATGCTGGGTACTATGGAAACAAACACAAAAATTATAATATCACCTCCCCTCAAGGAATTTATATTCAATGGAAGGGAACAGAATACAAAATAGGTACAAAACAAATACAAAGTAAAAGATAAGGGGTTTTGATCCTCTTTTATTTGAGGGTTATTGGCTCTTTGAGGTAGCTAGGTAATATAGTTTGGGATCAAGAAGACCTGAATTCAAATTTAGTTTCATACATATACCAACTGGCTGATCTTGGTCAAGTCGCTCAATCTCTGCCTCAGTTTCCTCACTTGTAAAATTAGGATAATAGGGCCTACCTCCTAGAGTTGTTATGAGGATCAAGTGAAAATAAAACTGAAAAGCAATTAGCATTGTACCTGGGATGTAGCAGGCATTTAATACATGCTTCTTTCCTTCTTTCATCTCTACCTTGTGGTTCTATGTGTTCAGCAGGTACATAATACTGACCAAACAAGAGAAAAATTATTCAACAAAATCAGGTGCATTCAATACACTGAAATAGCAATTAAAGGAAGATGCCTTTCCTATAAGGAATGTGACCTGCTGGCATTAAGTTGCATAGATTTCTAAATGAAAGTTGTGGTTCGGCCCCCTAACTAGCTGTGTAACATGGACTAGGTCATTTATTCTCTATGGACCTCTTTTTTACTAAGATCATAAGATTAAAAACTGACAGTGACCTTAAAGATCACCTAGTTCAGGGCTTCTTGAACTTTTCCCACTCATGACCCCTTTTCATCTGAAAAATTTTTATACAACCCATGATATATAAGTATATAAAATAGGTATGTAAATCAAACATTTACTGATAAGAAATCATTTTTTGCGACCTCCCCCTCTCCCTTTCCTCCCCCTCTCCCCCCCTCCCCGCATTCACTTATGCATTCCTAAATGGGGTTGCTACAATAGTTTAATAAGCTTTGGCCCTGTCCAACCCCTTCTAAGGGGAAGCCCCTTTCCCAAGGATATAGGTGACAAAACCTGGTATGAACCAAGTATTTGGTGGGACAAAGAAAGAAAAGGGATGAAGGAAAGGGACAGGTAGAAAGTTTTCTTGATGCCCCCATCCCCAAATGCTAGTTCCCTCCCTTCCTCTAAAATTACTTTGTATTTAACTAATTTTTATTTTCTAACTTCATATGTCTGCCATAAATTTGATATGTATTTGCTACTTCTATGGAAACTCACTGTGAACAGGAATTATTTCAGACTTTGTACTTGTATCATTAGCACCTATCATAGTGCATGGCTATTAAGAAGGTTCTTAATAAATAATTGGCAATTGACTGATTGAAAACTGAAGTCTTTTGATTCCAACTCCCAGGCTCTTGCCATTATATTTCCATAACCAGATTAAAATAAATAATCCGTTCTTAAACTTTTTTGATTTAGGATCCTTTTACAATCTTAAAAATTATTAAGGGTCTACCAAAATACTTGTATTCTATGTGGGTTACAGCTCTTGATATTTACTGTATTGAGAAATTTAAAATTTTCATGTAATTTTGAAAACAGTTTGGATTTCAAGGACAAGGCTCCACAAATCACACTTTGAGAATCATTGGTTTAGATGCTTTCTAAAAGTCTCATCTATCTATAGAATATAATTTTGTGGTTATAGATTATCTAGCACATTCCTTTTTAATCATTAAAATTTCCACATTTTCTATAACAGGGAGTTTTATTAGATTACATGATCCTTGAAAGGTTTCTTCTTATTCACCTTTGTATTTTATTTCCAGTACTTAATATGCTACACTGCACACAGTAGATAATTAAGTAACATTTGTTGAATTTAACTGAATCCTATGGTGGGATTTTATTTTGTTTTGGTATAAACTAGACCTATTCAATGGGAGAAAGGGAGTTAAAAACATATGAGAAGCCACTATCTTTTCAGACTTGGAAAATATACTGGCAAATTACATCCCATGATTTTGTAAGCATTTCTACCTTAGTATGAAGTGGTAGGTTACAGGAAAACTGATCTGCCTTTCTAGGCTTTCACAGTCAAAACTGCCCACTTAAATTGAACTATCTGATATTTTAGAAAAAAACCAGGCTATTGCACATTCTCCTTGCTCCATATCTCTCCAACAACACAGTGTGCAACACATACAAGCATGATTAGCCCTAAGCATACCAGAGTTGAAACCAAGGAAAAAGCAAAATCAGAGAATCTGCTTTCTTCATTTTTTGAAAGTGTTCCATTGTGATTTCAGAAAGGTTGGAGAAACTTACATAAACTGATGCTAAGTGAAGTGAGTAGGACGAAAAAAGTATACACAGCAACAACAAGATTATGTGATCAACTGTGACGGACTTGGCTCTTCTTAACAATAAGATGATTCAGGCCATTTCCAATAGTCTTGTGATGGAGAGAGCCATCTGCATCCAGAGAGGGGACCATGGGGACTGAATGTGGATCACAACATAGTATTTTCATCTTTGTTGTTATTGTTTGCTTGCTTGTTCTTTTCTTTCTCTCATTTATTTTCCCTTTTTGATCTGATTTTTCTTGTGCAGCATGACAAATGTGGAATTATGTTCAGAAGAAATGTACATGTTTAACCCTATAATGGATTACTTGCTGTCAGGAGGAGGTAGAGGAAAGAAAAAGAAAAATATGTAACACAAGGTTTTGCAAGGGTAAATTGTTGAAAACTATCCTTGCATGTATTTTGAAAAATAAAAAGCTATTAAAAAAAAGTATTTCATGGCTACCTCTATCTGCTTTATATGATGAGAGAGCAGAGCAATGGGTTAAATATTTAACCTCTGACCAAACTAAAATCATTTCAATGAGCCACACAATGCCACTGAATAAATGATCTGAAGAAACCATGTGTTTTAACTTTTCAGTGGTCAACTTCAACCCAGATCCTGCTTTAAGCACCTTATAACTCCTTGTATGGCAACAGTGGTTTTTCTCCTCCATGAGGTTTTTGGTTTATTTTTGTTTTTTCTTACCCTGCAGCTATTTATCTGTGGTACTACAGTGTAGTGGTAAGAGTACTGAAGTGGAAACAGGAGTTCAGGGTTTGGAACCCAGTTATTCCACTAATCCATTGCATCACCTTAGGGCAGTCACTTCATTTCTCTAGAATATGCTTAAGGCTTCTCATCTGTAAAATGAAGAGGTTGGACTAGATGACCTCAGTGCTATTCAGCTGAAAGATTCCATGGTCCAACTGAGGTACCAGAGCTTAGTCATGGAATTAAAAAAAAAAAATGGTAGCTTGAACTACTAGAGTGACAACCTCAATGGGCTGCCACTAAACCACAATACTTTATGGATTTTCTGATTTCATACATATGGATATTCCCTCTAGCAATGACAGACATTCCAAACCTGTTTGTAATAGGTCTCCAACAGTTCTGGTGGTCAAAAGTAGTTATTACTTATGGGGCAGCCATCTGGCAATGGGTCTTCTTCCACTTGGAGGTCTGATGGCATACATGGTCAATTGCTGGGCTCAACCAGATTCTTTCCAATAAGCTCTTTGAGGGCAGGGTATCTCTTATTTATTTATTTATTTATATACTAGTACTTAATAAATCTTTCCATTTCAAAAGGATAGCCCTTCCATAAACCAAGGTCACCTCCATCTCACCAGGAGGGATCAGAATAGGATTTAGGGAGAGGACAATAAAAGATCATACTGAACTTTAATCAGAATCAGTTTCTCTCTCTGTGTGTGTGTGTGTGTGTGTGTGTGTGTGTGTGTGTGTGCCTGGGTCCGTGTCTATGTCTGTGTTTGTTTAAAAACAAAATTAAAAACATTTCTAAGAAGACTTCTTAGATATCTACATATTTGAGGCTACTGCAAGGGAATGTGCTTTCAACTAATACAGTAATCTTTATATTTGAAGAGGAGGAAAAGGACTGAAGGAAAAAAAAAGTTTTATTGGCAGGTGGGGGTTCAAAAAAATTTCTATATGTGAATAAGAACAGATCTCATCTCTTTAAGACACTTAACTGTTTCTGTTGAAATGTGGTTCATTATAATTACATGCAGACCTCTGTAAAGATAAAGCTATCAGGATTAGATACTAAAATGATTTTATCCTATTTAACCAGCTATTAGTGTCAGCTCTTTCTAAATACAGAGGTGAAAAACAAGACTAGCAAAGAAAAAATTGGATGCCTAATTTGTTGGAGATGAGGGGAAAGAGGTCACACACTTTGATTCCATTAGCAAGTCATACCACAGCTTTTCCTGTTAAGAAGGTTTCCTTAAAATGTTTACAGTTCAAATTGAATAGGAGCATAGGAATACAGAAAATAGACAAAGCTTTTAAAAGGACCCCACAGGTCATCTCTTGTTTTATATAAAAGGAAACTGAAACTGGGGGAGGGTATATAGCTTGCCGAAGGTCATAGAAAAAGTCAACAACAAATAAAAAGGGAAATGATGAAAATCTCAAGTCCTTATTACAAAACATGAAATCCAACCCAAGAATATTTAATAGGAGCCCACTATGTGGATGACACTGTTAGGCAACAATAGAGAGATACAGAGAGAAAGATAGACAAATAGAGAAAGACAATCAGAGAAAAAGGTCGACAGGTAATGATCCAACCTCTGCTCTAAACTTAAATACAATTCTTTGTCCTTCGTTCCTGAAGAGGACCATGACATCAGGGAGGTGTGCCATGACTTCAAATGCACTTGGATTTAAGTGATAATGGGCTGTACGAAGTCACCAGTCTCACTTTTTCCTCCAGTCATCTAGATCTAATGTCAAGATATAGATCAAGATGACTGGAGATGGCCCAATGGAGTAAAGGATCAGGAAACAGCATAAGAACTTTCTGTAGGGTCTGTTAGACACAATGAGGGAAAGAACCCAAATACATAGGAGACCAAGTGTAACTAAGAGAAGGTGAGTCTATAGGTAAGTGTAGGATATTGTTGGTAAAATCTAATTCCAAGCAGCATAAATCTGGGAAGCTGAAGAAGGGAGAGGTATGGAGCACAATTCTGAAGTTATCAGATGTTCTGCTACCAGGGGCATATGCAGAAATTTTAGAAGAAAATTCTTAGATAATTATAGGGCATACAATAATGTGGAAGAGAGTAGATACGAATTTAGAGGTTGTCAACTGGGTCCTTCTCTACCCCTAAAAGGAGACAATATAGGGGCAATACCTCAGCATAGTCTTGCTTCATAGTCTTGGTTCTGCTTAATATTATAAGCAACGGGATAAAAAGGTTTTATCTTCAGATTTTCAGTTCTTGAATTTTACAAAGAGGGAAGGGAATAAGCATTTATATAACATATTATTAAAATATATTATAGCATATTATAAATAGCATATATGTATATATAAAGCATAGTATATGAAAAACATGTTATAAAAATGCATGAGTGTATATGTACCAGGCAGTATACTAAGCACTTGACAAATAATACTGACAATGAGATAATATTCTTATAAATGATATTGATCCTAGTGAGAAGAATTCAAGCCCATCAGTTTGAAAGTTCCCACATCTAAATGTGACAGAAGCAGTGTTAGGGGCAATCTCCAATAAATAAATGTCCCAAGTACATGTCCCAGTGTACTTGGGACATCAAGAAAAGGCTACAATTACATCACTTAAATTATCCAAGAATAGTTATTTCTTCCCACAGAAAAAAAGCTATATCCCCCTCCTCGTGCATGAGGAAATTTCCTGATAAAGAAGAAAGACAGAAATCTCATCCCTCAATCTCTGATACTATTCTACACACAACTACATAGCTGGCATCGCAGAAATTCAGACTACTGCTAAACTCACACCTACTTAAAGGAGGGGAGAGGAAGGATATCAGAAACCACCAGTACAGAATCTAACAGTAATTTCCACTTGTGGTTTGAGTTCCTCTGCATGGGATGCCTAAAATTAAATCTGCCAATAAAAGCCTCTTCTGATTTCAGAGTTCCCCAGAACTAAAAAGTTCTATGGAAGAGCCAAAAGTATTTAAGAGATTCTTCTCGGCATCAAATTCTATGAAATTAAATGTAGGTGTCCAGCTGGTGTGGGCAGGGAGGGAGGAAGAAGGATTACAACTTAAAATTGTTGACCACACTGATGACCAATGATCTGGGCTTAGTATCATTGGTTTTTGGTTCTGATTGCATGGCATGAAAATTCAAGGAAAAAATATGTTTCATATGAGGATAATTTCAATTGATAAAGTAAACAGTGTATTAGAAACTCTAAGAGAATTTCCTACCTCGTGGTCTAGGCCAATTTTCAATCGTGTAAATCAAAATGATATTGATTTTTTTTTCCACCAGAGACCATAAATGAAATTAGATCAGGAGGAACAATGGTGGAATGAAAGCATTAACATATATTCTCATTTTGAGATATGCTATTTATATATAGGTTTGTCTGCACAAGATAGTTTATTCAGACAAAAAATGTAAAGAAAAAATTCAAAAATGATGATAAAACTGAAGTGCTTTAAACTTCTGGCCTTAAAAATTAAGAAAAATACCAGAAAATATAAGCTCCTTGAGGGCACAAACCATTTTGCTTTTTGCCTTTGTATTCCCTGAACCTACTATACCTGAATTACAAAATGGAGTATATCAATATTTTATAGATAATGCATATAGAAATGCTTCCTTAAAAGCTAAGAGGCTCCATGATACTGTGTTTTCTTTCCTAAGAAGCTACTCAGAAAACTTTGAATGTAATATGTGTCTCTCTCTACAATGACAAATTCAAGAATTAAAACAGTAAGATGATATTCAGAAAACATAGCCATTCTTTCCTTTTCATTGCTTTTGATTAGGAGATACAACATGTTAACCAGAGCTGCAATTAAAGCAGGGTAGCAAAGACATTGACAGTATTCATACTCCTCCAGGAGTTAGAAACAACTGACCTTAGCACCTAATTAGCAAAAAAAATAACTAAAAATAAGAGCCCAGCAGATGGTATGCCTTCTCTCCCCCCACTGCCAGATGATATATTCCCTGGCTCAACCAACCATGGTCCCTCTCATTCAGCAGAAGCCTAGCAGTGTTTGGGGTCTCTCCCTTGTCCCCAACTAAATTTTATTTTAGAAATTTTATTTCAGGACACATATTGTGATACTTGTCCTGGGCATTGGACTTCTTAATTGTAGTTCTAACATTAATAAGAAATTCTGAACACCAGAAAGAAAAAAGTTTGATCCCTCCTCTCCATACCCAAATTCATTCATTCGTATCCCACAGTATCCAAATCACTACCTTGTCTGGCTAATTAATCAGTTTTATTTGCTGAAGCTACCAGTTTCCTTTAAGCCAGTATCTAAACCTGGTCAGTTTTTCACTTTCCAAAAATGACAAGAAAACCATATAATACCAAAATGGCATATAATGGCAAAAAAAGGGTCCCTACCAGCTAACACTGGGGCTATATATGAAAATAGGATCTATTTTCTACTGATCTTTTCCATTACAGGTTCCAGGAATATACTATTTTGAAAAACAGAAATAGTCTGTAGGTCATCTCCATTAAGTATATGGAAGGTAAGATACTGCTTTAGCTTCTCTACACAACTATCCTCCCAAGAGCATCACTACTGTTCTACATACAGATTTGTTTTTGCTACAAATAAAGCTATTGGGATGAGGCAAGTTAATGGATTTTATATATAAATGAAAAAGAAAAAAAAAAAGACCCTGACAAATTGGCTAATTTGGGAGCTAGTTTAAACTGGTAAAAGTTCTAAATTATAGAAATTTAAGATAAATGCAAGTGTTACTTTTAATAACCAACTGTAACTCAACCTAGCCTAATATGCATTCTTAATATGGCTTAGAGAAATCCTGAAGGGACCTGTTTCAATAAATAGAAAGATTTTAATTAGTATATTGGCCCTTTGTAAGGGAGTGTTTTTAAAGTGCTTGCAAATTTAAGTGCTACTTTCTATTAGGTCCTTCCTCATTCCTACAATACTCAAACACTACTATCTCCTTTAAATTTCATTCATTTATACATATGTGTGTATATATATACACACACACATATATGTGTGTGTTATGCATGCATATATACATACATACACACAGATAGATACAAGTTGTCTTTTACAGCTAGACTAGAAGGTCCTTGAGGACAGAAGCTGTTTTTACTTTTGATCTTGTATCCCCAGAGCTAAGCACATTTTCTGAAACATAACTGGTGCTTAATAAATACTCATTGTTTGTTTAGCCAGGAAACAGAAATCTGTTCTTTTGTCATGGGTCCCTTTGGGAGTCTGCTGAAGCCCATGCCCCATTTCTCAGAATAATGTTTTAAAATAGATAAAATAAAATACATAGCATACAAAGGAAACCAAAAGTTAGTGATTTTTTTTTTCTTATACAAGTTCAAGAACTCCATCCCTCTCCCCAATCTATTCATGGACCTCATGTAAAGAATTCCTGATTTAAGGTTTTTCAATACCTATATTAAACAAGATAAATTTTAGCTTATTTGGACAGTATACTAAAAAACCAGAGACATCACCTTCCCAATAAAGGTCTGTAAAGGCAAAACTATAGTTTTTCTGGTATGGCTGTAAGAGTTGGACTATAAGGAAAGCAAAGTGCTACACAATCAACACTCAAATTGTGGTGCTGGAGAGGACTTTTGAGAATCCCTTGAACATCAAAGAGATTAAATCAATCAATGATTAAAGAAATTAATTTAGGCTATTCACTGGAAACCCAGATACTGAAGCTGAATATTTGGAGCACATAATGAGACGGGACTCATTTGGAAAATACCCTAATGTTGGGGAAGGCAAAAGGAAAGGGGATGGTAGAAGATGGAATGTATAAATAGTATCATGGAAATAATAAACATAAACTTGGACAGACTTTAAAAGATAGTGGAGAAGGGCAGCTAGGTGGTGCAATAGATAGAGCACTAGCCCTGAAGTCAGGAGGACCTGAGTTCAAATCTAGCCTCAGACACTTAACCTTCCTAGCTGTGTGACACTGGGCAAGTCACTTAATCCCAGTTGCCGCAGGGAGGAAAAGAAAGAAAGAAAGACAAGATAGTGGAGAACAGAAATGCCTGGTTAATAGAACGGTAGATAAGGTCATGAAAAGTCTCTTACAATTGAACAACAAGGGCTTTCCCAATAATCAAAGTCCTTGATTCAGTGGAGTTCCACTTCATATCTATTGTAGTTGGTCAAAAAGACACATAAAGAATACCCAAGGATGGTTGCTAATTACTGTCTCCTAAATAACTGCTCAACTTGGTTAGACAGATGGAAAGAAGACTAGCTATCATAAGAATAATTCAAGTAAGTGAAAGTCAATGCAGTGAGTTCCATTTCTAAAACAAGATTTATGCAATGTGTTTCACCTCAAAATTTAATCCCTCATTTTCAAAATATTCACTGTAAGAAAACCCACAGCCTGTAACGTTTCAGAAATCCATTCAGGAGGACAGATGACAGTCAGAGTCAATCATGCCTTTTGCGAGGTTACTATTACTAGCAAGGGAATGAGCTGTTAACTTCTAGATTATTGCCCATCACCCACAAGAAAGAAGAAACTTCTCAGACTGAGAATGGGGTTAGAGATGTGCTTGTTTTATTTTGCCAATGTTTCCTGGAAGGCAATCACAAAAACAGAGAACATAATATAAACATAATCTCAATATTGTATTATTGATTTTAATTATAAAGGAAAGGTCAAAAAATTAATATGGTCTAAGTTGGGATATACATTTTTACTTTAACCTCAGCTAAAAAAATGAATAAGGATGAGATTACCAAATGGCCACAATCCCAAATATTAGCCAATACCATCAGAATACAAATATTCAATAGTGCATATGTCCTGACTATCACTACTCAAATACAAGCTAGAACTCCATCAAAGAAGTTTATTCAAATTTCTCCCCTCAACATCAGAGCACTAACAATCTGAAAGAGTCAATGTCTAATGCTACTTCCCAAGATCATTAAGCTAAATCTGGTATCCTCTGGTAGAATTTATTATTTGTATTTATTTATTAATTGAATTTGTGAGATTCAACATTAGACCTAATACAAAATGTACAGCACAAAGAAGCTAGATTTTTGACAATCACAAATGACATTTATGTAACAATTTAAATGCTGCAATAAAGTCTTTTTCTCTAAATCCTATTATCTCTTTCTCCTTTCAACACTCCTTCCCTAGTTAATCTTATTAAATATATACTTTAAAAAAAATTCTAATAATGGATCATTCACAGGAAGGCCCAGATAAATAATCATACAACTAGCATTTATAGTCATTTTCTGCCATGAACCCACCTGAGATTATCTTTCAGGAAGATAAAATCTTTCTGATGTCATGCAAGCACTATTTTATTTACTATGCCACTTAGCCATCCTATTAAGAGCCTACTATGCTCTAAGCACTGTTCTCTCCACTAAAGCATTGAAAAAATGGGACTTTTCCCCCTTAAAATTGGAAATGAGTAGATCTTATGCCATAAATTGCTTGTAACCTTCAAAGAAAATAAGCAATAATGGATCCCAAATCAAATCTTTAATTCTACTTCAGACACCATTATTAATATCACAAAATTATGGACAATGACAGTAATGTTTTGAGTCAAAACTTTATTTTGTAGAGAGAAGAGAAAGAAAATTCTCCTTTGGTGAAATGAAGTTTATGAAAGTCAAATGTTCCCAGGAATCACTTATTTAATTAACCAAACGACCAAGAACAGAACTGTTTTATGACTTAATCTCTTGCCAAATGGGGAGGGAATGAAGTAGAACGATGAGGAGCAAATGGGGTGATGCTGAAAATCCACAGGATATATTTCTTATAAAGAGACAGCAGCCCTGTCAGAAATGACACACTGCCATCACCCTCTCTTCCCTTCTACAATGCAACATTCCCTCCCCAAACCATGATATCCTCTTACATTAAAACCAAGATACCAAAATACTAAAATATGTTTTGTTTATAAATGTTCAATGAAACTATTTAATCAATCAAACTTCTTGGCTGCCTTCAAGATTCAGATGAAATCCCACATTCTGCTGGAGAATGTTTTCAGTCATTGCCCTCCTACCACCACTTCCTCTACTGCTAGTAGTTTCCCACTGATATCCTCTTCCACTTAGACTGAATATCTCTTGTAACTATATAGTTATTTGCATGTTCTCTCTCCCAGTAGAATGTGAGGTTCATTGGGCAGAAACTGAGTTTTAGCTGTTGGATCACTAGCATTTAACACAGTTCCTGGCACATTGTAAATCCTAAATAGATGCTTGTTGAGAGACAACAAGCATTTATTAAGTGCTTACTATGTACCAGACACTACTCTAAGCACCGGCAATGGCAATACAAAGACAAAATTGCAGTGGTCTTCTCCTCTGAACAGCTTCAATTTAAGGAGGATAAATGACTGCATCAATTAATTAAACATATGCATATGTTCCCAAGTCAATCTGACCCAAGTTTAGGGCTTATTTTTCCTTCACTGTTATTGTTGTCTGACTGTTTGTGAGCCCATTTGAAGTTTTCCTGGGGGGGAAAAAGCCAGAGTGATTTGCCATTTCCTTCTGCAGTTAATTTTACAGATGAGGAAATGAAGGCAAATGGCCTTAAATGACTTTACTAGGGTCACATAGCTCGTAAGTACCTGAGGCCACATTAGAACTCTGAAGATGAGTTTTCCTGATTCTAAGCCTGGCACTGTCTCCACTGCACCACTTGTCTGTTATTAAGTATAGTGAAAAGGACACCAAACCTTCGGATATATTCTCATATAGACTATCCCAAAATGTATGTGATTTCACCTCTGGGGTTTTATCTTCTTCAACTGAAGAATAAGAGAATGGTAGAATATTAACTTTAAGATCTGATTCAAATGTAAAATTATAACGGGGACATTTTTGTTTTCTTTCAAATGTGGTTTGGAGCCTCATTTTGTCTAATTAGACGTGAAAATGTGTCTACTGCTATCCAATGGCAAACACTGATTTTTTTTTAACTTGAAAAAAATTTGTCTTTCTTTGAATCCCCAATGTTCAGTCCAGTGACTGATATATAACAAGCACTTAATAAAAGTTTGTTGAATGACTGATTAATGGGAAACAGGATAGCAATTTATTTTTAATATATGCGAAGAACATTCCACTGACTTCAGATAAGAAAGTTTATTTCCACTCTCCCTTCTCTTTTCTGTGCTCTCTTTTTCATTTTTTAACTTGGTATATATAGCTGACTTTTCTTTTAAGTGAAGGCCTTCACAGCAATTGAGAAACCAATTTTCTGTCAAGACTTTATTGCAATGTTATCAGGAAAACTGGATACTTAAGGGGCAGGTAATCTTTTATTTCATGCATAATTGCCATGCACTGTATTTTGATTTCATCCTAATAGCACTAAGTGCATTTTAAACAAACCCTCAACCCACCCAAATGAAAACCATTTTCGCTTCTCTGCTGCACTTGTATGCCAATGATAATTAACACATCTAGGGAAATTCAAACCCGATCTGATTAAATCATAACATACCATAAAGGTCTTAGTAAATAATCCTTTGAAGAGCCCAACAGAGAAAAGCATGAAAAGAAGAAATTGTAGGAAAGGAAGATGATTATAGCTTTACACACCATACCTAAGAGTGACCCTGGCAAGGTGAAAGTTAATTTGAGTCCCCAAAGTAATCTAAATGAATCCAAATGCCTGAGGAAATACGAAGGGCAATCAATAAACAGGCTCATTGCTCCTGCCATAATTCTCTTCAGGTCCCAGGTCTTTCCCATTTGGCCTAGAGTAGTTGGAACCATGTTGACCCTTCTGTATAAACCTCAAGGATAAGAACTGCTCAAATAATAAGACATTTGAACTGGAACCTAAAGAGACACCCATCAATCCTGGCACGGCTGAACAATTTATGGGATATGAATAATATAATTTGTTTTTTTAAAAAAAAAAGATAGATGATGAAGAATTCAGAGAATGGGGGTAGCTTATAGGGAGTAGTGGAAAGAGCACCAGTCCTAGATAGAAGGACCTGAGTTCAAATTCAGCCACAGACATTTAACACTTACTAACTGTGGGATTGTGAGCAACTTACTTAAGCCCAATAGCCTTGCAAGAAATAAACAAAAGAAAACAACAACACAAAAAAAGAATATGCATGAACTGGTACAGAATGAAATGCACATAATGAATTAGACTTCATTAAATGCAAACAGTAAAAATGCTGGCAAAAATATCTCTTTTCCCTCAACTGAAAGATGGAAGATTACCAAAACATTAAATTATTAGAGGCATTATTGGAATCATCTGCTTTGTTTTTCTGACTTTGGTATTTTTGGTTCTTAAATTGGAGAGAACTGATTTCAGGTTAATTTGGAGTGGGTTGTTTCTATAAATAACTGGAACACACACACACACACACACACACACACACACCCACTAAAAAAACCCAACAACCAACATTAATAAAACTTTGAATTTTTTTTGAAAGGAAAAAAAAGTCTTGATTTTTTTTAAAGATCTCAAATTACACAATTTGCGACAGCATCTCTAGAAGACACACAGAAGTATACCATCCATATATGAACCTGGTTCTTATCTCTTAGACACACCACACACACACACACACACACACACACACACACACACACAGAGAGAGAGAGAGAGAGAGAGAGATAAGAACCAGGTTTCCCAAAGAAAAGCAGAGTGCTGATCTGAAAGACTAAGAATTTGTCTTGGCAAGCCAGATAGCTATTTCATGAATGTTTTATGGTAAACACGGCTGAAGATGTATGGCTAGTATTCCATGGAACCTATCACCGCTACTGGGAAAATAGCACTTCACACATGCATTTAACTGATCACAGAGCCAGCAATGTTTCCTTTCCTATGGGATAGACAAAATGGGTGCTGCTTGATTTTTGATAGTACATTAGAAAGAATAACAGATGGGTGAGATGACATGGACAGTGGGAAAAGACTGGATTTAGATTAGATGATCCAACTTCAATCTCAGCTCTCTCTCCCTCACTTCCTGATAACTTTAGGACAAACCACAGTACTTGTATAGGCCTCCATTTCTGCAGCCTTAAAATGAATGTGCTGGCTTAGAGAACAACCTATCTATCAGGTAAACCAAATGGGACCCAAACCAGATTGAAATGTAAATGTCACATCAATTATTGATGCTTCCTCTCACCTCTCAACAGGTAAACTATGTAATGAGTGAGAGAAAAAGGAAAAGAGAAAAAGAAAAGAAAAAAGAGGGAGAAGTGAGAAAGGGGAAGAAAAAAAAAGATTCCTACCTACTGAGTAGACCCTAAACCACACAAAGGGGAAAAAATTACTTCATTTTTTCCCACATTAAGATCAAAGTATAAATTAGGAGTGCCTCAAAGGACATGAAAACCAATATTTTTTTTTATGTTCCATCTGGGAAATATACCCTTCATTGGCTGGATCCAGACTTCCTTGATTATTTGATTTAAATAACTGGAGGCAGCCAGCAGGGGCAGATTGGAAAGAGCATGAGATTGAGAGTCAGAAGTCCTGCAGCCCTAACTATCAGAAAGCCTTCAGCAAGATATTTAACCTCCACATCATCATCTGTAAAATGAGAATCTCAAAGGTACTAAATAATCTAAAATGTAATGAGCCTATGATGGTGACCCAGTTGGGCCCATCTGACTAAACTTTATCTTTCTGAGCATCAATTTGAGGTCGTTATTGACCCACTCTAATAGGAGCTACTATATCTTCTCTCTCATGGTTCATTCCTCACAGCTGAATTTGAACAGTAACATATATAGCAACTAGTACCCCCAAAGACAACCCTCCAAGAAAAGGGGACTACATTTTGTATCTCAGACATTTCACACGTATGGCTGTATCTCTCATCATTCTTCAGGGGCCTTTTTGTGAATGAACAGATGTTGCTAATTTTCCAATTTGAGAAAGGACCGCCACAACAACCACTTTAAGGCAAGTTCCTGAAGCAATGTTTCTCCAAAAACTTTGGCAAAAAAAACCTTTCAGCTCAGCAGGAGATAAAGATTTAAACAGTAATAGTGGTGGGTTGCTTGCTAAAAATTCTTAGGCATATAACTATAATGAATCAGGCAATGTGGCTTAATATCAAAATGATGTGGCTAAAAAAACTGAGCAAACATTTTGGAAAATAGGACCTTCCGATGCTATTTGTAACTTGTGGGACTTGAGCCATGTGATGTCATCTCTCTAGGTTTCATTTTCCTCATGTTGTTTAACCTCTAATGCCCCCAAATAACCCTCTAAGTTGCAGAGCAAGTGCAGTTTCCCCACCAAGAGTTCCTATAACCATGACATCACAAATCTGGTCCACCTTGCTCCACTCCTCAAAAAGGTATGAGGTTGCATTAGATAACTTCTGAAATCACTTTCAGCTCTAAATCCTATGTTACAGCAGTTTTCTCAGTTAAGGGAAATTACAATTTTAAGGATGACATATAGAAACCATCAATTTATATTCAGGAAAGACTCTTCTCTGAGTCCTATGTATTAATGAAGATTAAATTCAGAGTTTATAAACTGTTCATGATTTCTAATGATTTAACTGCAATCAAATGCCAAAGACATTCAAATTAATACTGTTGATGGACAGCCTGAAAAAATGTTCTGCCAAACCCACAGTACAAAAATGCTTTTGAATGAATTATCTTCAATATGGTAAATTACAGATGCTTACATAATTGTCTGGGTTTGAATCTTTTCAAAAACAATTCTCCTTTCCCTGATTTCTCCCCTTTTTCAACTCTACTCCCTTTATTCTCAGGGCCCATGCCAACTCATTCAGGATCACCAAGAGGACAATTCATAACAAGTGACAACATAAACAGAAAAAATGAAATAGGGCTTAGCAATGAAATAGGCTCTTGGATTTCCAGACAGGAGTAGCCGAGGCCAGGGTGCCCTTTGCAGTGCTTTAGAACGCTTGCCAATTTATTTTCCAGGGCAGTAAAAGTTGTTGAGAAATATTCAGTGTTTTCTGCTTGAAGAGCAAATAAATAGCAAGGGTCCTCGAAGCAAATAAAATTAGTAAGTAATAGGGAGATGCAAGAAAGGTCAATTGTTAAAGGAGGAAATATAAAACCACTTTTGCTCAGATAGCATGAAGAGGTGAGGAGGTGTCAGGGGAGTAACTTCATTATACTATAAGTGCCTTTTTTTTTTCCAAGTAAAAATACATTGTTGGGAGAAAATGTAGTGAAATACCTAGAACTTTTCCCCTTAGTGAACCTCTCTTAGTTCAGGGAAAAAAGACTTGATCAGGATATTTGACATAGATTTGTCTAAACTAGATCTGATTTTGCTCAACGCATTTAATTTTCCCATTTTCCTCTCCATTATTCTGCTCCCTCACTCATTCCCAACCCCATTCCTCTATTCTTCTGATCTTGCATGAAATCAGAAGAGAAAGAACATGTATTTATTAAGCACCTACTAGATGTTGTGCTAAGCACTTTACAAATATTATCTAATTTGATCCTCACTATAACCCTGGGAGGTAGGTGCTATTATCATTATTGCTATTATGTAATTAAGGAAACTGAGGTAGAAAGTAGTTAAATAAATACTCTGCCCAAGCCACAAAGTTATTAAGTATCTGAAGCCAGATTTGAACTCAGAGAACTCTCATAACAGATTTGCCTTATCCTAGAAGTTCAGATATTCTCCCCAAGATCTGTCACTTAGTAGATGAATAAGACATTTTAAATGTCTGTATCAATTTTAGTTTCTGTACCTATAAGCATAAGATGTGAGCTGAATGAGCTCTTAGTTCCTAAAATCTCTATCATTTTGTGATTCTAAGATTGTACATCTATTTTCTTTTCATTAATTTTAAGTAAATTTAGGGTTCATTCTTTGGCTTGAAAATTTTGAACTTTTGTGTGAACAATCACCATTGGATTCTTGATGGTACAATGAAATCTAATAGCAATTTAATATGCTTTTGAGGCCATTGTTACTTTTAGGGGACCTATATAGACCAGTACTCTGTACTCATGAAATTGCTGACCAATTGTGGTAATATAAAGTCCATCTTTCATATATAGAAAGGAATTTGAGGCAGCTAGATAGGTCCACGGAAAGAACAGTGGATTTAGGAGTACGGAATACCTGTATTTGAATGCTGCCTCAGATACTACCAGTGTGAACCAAGGCAAGTTATTTCATCTTTCATCCTCAGATTCATCTGTAAATTAGGAATTATATTGGCACCTGGCTCATAATGCTACTGTGAGGATCCAGTTATTTGAGTTATCAAGAAGTCTTTTTTTTTTTTAACTCAATTTTGTAAATATAGGCAGTTTTCTAACCATCATATTATGTCCAATAGAACATAATATCCTTCAAGGAAGGGAAATATTTCACTTTTGGCTTGGTATTTCCAGTTCTTATAACAATGCCTAGCACATGTATAATAATGTTATCTGAATTGAGTTTTACTATAAAAGACCTGGGGCTAATTAAGTATCATCAGGGACCTAATAAATAAACTCCTTTCCTTCAAAGGGGTATCCTAAAAGTATTGGATTTAAGATTTAATAACTTTAAGGCATTGCAATCCAATTCTTTTTTATGAATTTAATAATTTGATTTAATCATCATAAATTTTATTCATTTTAATTTTAAATTATCAACACTTAAAACTACACTAAACCTGTATAACCCAGGACAAGCGCTCACTCCCATATTTAAATGATGTTTCCAGGTACTACGAAATGTCTACTGAATTGTCTGATTTTGTTATGAGTATAACACACACACACACACACACACACACACACACACACACACGCACACACACACACATACACACACTCCATAGATGAAAGAGGTCAGCTTGTTTTTTGTTTTGTTTTTAGTTCATATGTATATATCACTTGTAAGTGCTGACTTCCCCTTAAGATGGACGTCCAGGGAAGCAGTTTGATGACAATGCTATGCCCACTGAAGCAGAGAATAGGCCTCTGAAGATGAGGAAAGTCTTTTCTTCTCTGTGGTATGACCATGGCTTTTTTAAGAGGCATAAATATTTTTCATAGGTACATCATCCACAAACAGAATGTCAAAACCAAAAAAATGACTGGAATATCAAGGGAATGAAAAAGAAGAAAGCATGTTTGCTTCATGTGATATAAGTTCTAAGATCAAACATTTATTAAACATTTACCATTTACCAGACATTATGAGAGGTACCAGAAATACAGAAACAAAACTGAGAGATCCTTGCCTTTGAGAAACTTCCATTTTATTAGAGGTTGAGGGGGAGGAAGGGGTAGAGAAAAAGTATACATAGAAGTATAGAAGTATAGCAAAAACATTCATAAAATAAAAAGAGTAATTTAAGGCAAAGGAAGCATTAGAAACTGGGAAGGATTGCTCTATACTGGAGTAATAAGGTAGAGAAGCAAAAAACAAAACAAAACAAAACAAAACAAAAACAACAACTTATATCAGTAACTATTAAAAACAAGCTGATACAATTAAAGCTAAATAGAATTAGTAAAATTTCACAGACTATAAAGATGACAACAGCATAAAAGTTCAATGTCACCCAGTTCATAAATGCTATGTTGACCTTTGATAAGACTTTTGTCCATCTTATTCAACAAGAAACAAGAACTATGTAAACTTGGACCCAAAATTGTTTAGTTGGACACTTTACTGGTTATCATATAAAGAGTTTGGGAACTATTATCATAGCCATGACCAGTCAAATACAATAATCAACCTTGGCACCGTAATGCCCAAGTTAAAGGATGCATTTCTCCTTAATAATAATCTGTTTCTCAGAGAAAATATTTTGCAAAAAAAAAAAAAGATTTGAGTATTAGTAGTAATATAATATGATGTAACAAAAACTTTTTTATTGTTTAAATATGATTTTTCCCCCTAAGCATACTAAAATTTGTAAATAAAAAAAAAAAAAAAAAAAAAAGGCAAAAGTTTCCTTAAAGTAGCCAAGGTGTCCTTACCTTAATGAAACTGCTGTTGGTTAAAGAGAATTTCCTAACAGCATTGTTACATACTTTAAACATTAAACTGGTATAAAGGGATCCCTCAACTTGGACAAGGCTCATAATAATAATAATAATACACCAAGGAAAATAAAACACACAAAAAATAAGGTCAGTGAATGATTTACTAATGATCAGTATAAATGGACAGCATCTGAGACTAATAGCAGACTAAAAGCCATACAGAGCTGTTAAGAAAGGACTGTAACATGTAGAAATTCCAGTATAAGAGTTGAAAAGAGACTGGACTCAGAATCAGAAGCCTGAGTCCATCTCTCCCTTTGGGTTTTAATGAAGCTATTTTATTAGTTATTTTTATTACTCTTTTAACTCAAGATGAAGTTCTGTTTCCATGATTAGCTTATGTAACCTATAACAAGTCATTTTATCCTCTTTTCAAAAACACCTGTTTCATGTGCTAAATGGAAATGATAATACCTATTCCACGGGATTTAGTGGCCAGAAAGCTTCAGAAAGACATACATCCAAGTCCTGCCTCTGACATAATAGCTTTGTAAGCCTGGACAAATCACTTAATTCTCAGACAACTGTCACAGGTGATTTACTGATCTGTATCAATGGAAAGAATTTCCACACAGAGAATTTCCCCACCATAATGAAAACCTGAGTTTGGCCCTAACTCCCACTGACTAAATGTGATGATTGAATGATATAATACTGTGCAAAATGTAAAGAGTTATATAAAATATAAGTTATTATTTATAACAAATCTTATATAGCAAGGTTAAAACTTTACTAAATTATTATGAACATTTCCAGATTTCTCACTTTAAAAGAAGTTTCCTATTATTGGCCATATTTCTAAAGATGCTTAAAAGATTAGAAAAGGGGATTTGTGAAATAATAACAATTTACACTGTCAGAAGGGTATTTCATTTACAAAGCATTAAAATGTCACAGTGGATAGAAAGTGTTATAATGGGTCTAGTCAGGAAAACCTGAGTTTACATCCTGACTCTCATATTTACTATCTGTCACCCTCTGACTCAAGGGAAATCATTTAACTTGTTTGCCTCAGTTTCCCCAATCTTAATAGAAGGAAAATAATAGCACCTCCAAAATGATATGAAATCATATCTGTAAAGTGCTTAACACAACAGCTAGCAAACAAGAAGTCTATATATAAAATATTTGTTTCCTTTTGTCCTTTCCTCCTTTTTCCTTCTCTCCTTCCTTCCATAAAGTCTAGGAAATAAGTAGCACAATTATTATTATACCCATTTTAGAGATGAGGACATAGTGATATGATTTGCCCAGAGTCACCTAGGGATATTCAAGTCTATTCTCTCCAGGTGTCTTCATACTATATCATATTACAATGTAATAGATGATCTAGTAGATGACGTTCCATGCGTCTTCCAGCTCAGAAAGTCTATGACTTTCCAAATGCCATGGAGTAGATGGAATAACATCATGGGTGGATTCATGAAGGAGGAAGTACAAAGCCAATTTTGGGTACCAGAAGGAAGTTCAGAAAGAAGCACAAACAATACAGCTTTGAAAGTTACACTTAGAAATTGTTAGATACTTGAAAAAAAGATGCACATAATAAAAATATCTGTGATTTTCTATTTATCCTCTTTTTCTATTCTACTCTGTGTGTGTGTGTGTGTGTGTGTGTGTATGTGCGTTACTTGGTGTATAAATTCAAAATTTTGGAAAAGAAAAAGGAAAAGTACTTTAGATTAGAGAGTATTTGATTTAAGAGAAAGGTCTTCCTCCAAATATTACTTAAGACACCATACAACTGATCTTGATTTTACCTTCAGCATCATATTTTACACATATCTTTTTTTACACATGTAGAAAGTAAACTACAGAATTAAGTATTTTTGTTTTGTTGCCGCTGTGGTTTACCACATATTTTTGTGGGTTTTTTATGCAAACATTTATTCATAAAGAAATCTAATGAGGCAGAGACAGAACCTGGGGTAGAAAACTTTTATCGATAAGATTCAGACAACATATGAGGGGACAGAGAAGGTAACAGTGAAATAAGTATCCCTTCTCCAATTACACAACAAAACCAAAAGAGAGGAAGAATGAGGATGGAATTACATGGGAGTACATTGGCCTCTCTAAATATTAATAATCACTCCCCCCCAAAAAACCCCCACAGATTTGAGAGACTCAGGTTTTAGTTTTTCTTATTAAAGACATCTTATCTGCCTCTGACACAGAAGACACCTTGTTTCTCTCCATCCTAACCTCTGCATCCCACTGGCACTGAATCCAAGAGTTTTAGTACCTGGCAGCACAGGCAAAGATTTCTGTAACTCCATTGTTAATGACACTGTCTGAGAGTGCCAGTGTGGACATTAATAACCATAACTGATCACCAATGAAATTTAGATCACTCAAAGATTTGTCATAATTCTTTCCTTCCCCCACCCTAACTAAGGTGGATATGGGTGAGCTCCCAGGCTCTCCAGAGTAGCAGAATTATAAGGGGGTACTGTCAGTGGCCACATCAACTACCAATTAGAAAAACTATGAAGCAGGTGTTAAGAAAATTGGTTTAGTAAAACACTTTAATTGAAAAGTTTCTGTTAATGACTTCAGCACAAAAAGACTTCTTGAACATTCATTGCAGGAACATATTTTCCTTATTTTCATGCATTTTAATGCCTTAAATGTGCTCTGAAATAAGTATGGGACTACACTAAAGCTGCACCATTACATTCGCTACAATATCATGAAATTTAACATAAGGTATGCTTTCATCAATGGCCACCCCCTCAACTGAGACATATTTCCACAATTAAGTTGTGGAAGTTTAGCAGTGCTTAGCAGGTGCTTATAAAGTGTTTATCCACTAGAATAGTGCTCTTATCCCTATTCTAGGCCCCTTACACTGGTACCAGGGAACCCAGGCAGCTAGCATAGGGAGAAATTGTCTCAATTTTAATGATGAGACAACTAGGACCAAAAAAATTTAGAGCAATTTACCTGAGACCACACAATTGAATCATTAGAATCAGCACTAGAAGCTTGATCTATTAGTTCCTACCCTGGTGCTTTCTTGTAGATTAGAAAAGCATTCTTTTTTTTTTTTTTAAGAAGAGTGATGCTTATTATAAACATTTACTCCAGTATAGTTTTTATAGAATCATTGATTCACAGCTGGAAATGACCTTGAAGATCATTATAATTCACCCACCACCCTATCCCTCATTTTACAGGAGAGGAAACAGAGAGGCTTAAGTGATTTATTTGTACAAGGTTACACAAGTGAGATCAAAGTCAGGATTTGAATCCAAAAAAATCTAATTACAAACCCAGTGCTCTTTCCATTGCATCATGGCACAAGCTTTAAGTACACATTGAATGAATGAAAACTTGACGAATTCAATACTTGTTGACTCAACTTTAATTTATCTAGATCTCTTGAAGCTATATGGATATCAAGGTTGAACATCAGCTGTCCATCAGTCATTCTTTCCTTTTGCCCAATTTTTTTGCATTTTCCCTAAATTTATGACTCCCTAATAAAAACATATACTGTTTCTTTCATTCAATTTTTGATTGGTAAACAAAGTCTACTCACAGCCATCATATGTTTGTCCGTTGCCCTTTGTTTTATTATGCAATGATAATGATGATGAAAGCTCTTTATACAGAGTGCTTACACATACATTAACACATTTGATCCTCACCTCAACCCAGTATCACTACTATTGCCCATATATAGATGAGGAAATTGAGTCTCAAAAAATTATCATTTCCACTACAAAAACTGCTAGCCCAGTATCATTCTCCTAATAGGCAAGAGAACTAGAACATATAGCAGTATTCTAAGTCCACACCTATCTAGTGCTTTTTCCATCACTGCAACCTGCTTCTATAACTAAAGGTCTCTAAATAAATGACAAAAGCAAACCTGATTGGCCAGAGCAGCACATCAACCCTAAACGACTTCCCTGAGTAGTGTGGGTTAAAGGAAAGGAAAGGATCATTTGAGCCCATTTAGGCCCATTTTCCTTTTTGATTACTTATCACAAATTGGCATTTTTAGAAGCCAATTTTGGGAGTTCTTAAGGTTTTATATCATGAGAACTCAAGCAGAAAAGATGACCAAATTATTACAGAACTGGGTAAGAAAAGGAGAGCAGAATTAGAGAACACCTAAAGTTTTTCATAGTAGCTTGTTTCTCATTACAATCAATAATACTAATTCAAAGTGTTTTTTTTTTTTTAATCCTTAAAAAAAAAAGCTAGACCAAGCAGCAAAACAGTTTATGGTATATGTATTATCTTGGGGAGAAAAATGTTCTGTAGCCTGGCTCCTAATCTTTTCCTTTGAATAAATAAGCCAGTTCTTTTGATCTTCCCAAACCTATGTAAAAGAACCAAGTGCTTTAGGGAAATACACACATAAAGCCCTGTTTATTTGGATCACTCTAACAAAAGAGGGAAAAATACCATTTAAGGCACTTAGCTTTTCAGTTTATTTCTGCCCAATCTTCCCTCAATTCATCCCCAGCTCTCCCAAAAGTTCTGTGAGTTAACACAGATGTTTTTGAAGGTGAATTGGGAATGGACGCTTTCATGTAAGGTTTGTAGACACTGAGCAAAAAGTAGCCCAGTTTTAATGCAGGCACCCCCTGTAGTGCAAAGGACTCTGGTTTCCTGTCTAAAATAGCTGGAAGCGTTTTATTAATCCAGAAAGGGTCAAAGCTTCACATCAACATCCACTGATTTCAAGATGCCCTTTAACAGAATTGCACCAGACCTTCAGATATTGTCATTGGCTCTATCAAATCAAAAGTCTCAGGAACTCACATCAGTTTAGGACTGATAAAAACAAAAGGGAGAGGAGGTGAGGAAGGAGAGGGAGAGGAAGGAGGGGATAGAGGGAGAGGAAGGGGAAAGACAGAGGGAGGAAGTGTCAGTGGAATCAGAACAGGATTTTTTTGCCGGGGAAGATGTCACCTAAAATGATCTTGCAAACTTTATAAACAACCTTATGTATAAAATCAGTTAACTGCTACGATGCTGATAGGTCTCCATATCTTCTCTGGGACTTCAGTTTCCTCATTTATATCATAAGGAGGTTGGGCTAGATGGATTGTAAGGCCCCTTCTAATTCTAAATACCAAGATCCCATAACTAAAAATACAGCTAACTTTATACATTTTTAAAACATAATTCTGACTGTCAAAAAGATCTATAATTCACACATGAGTATAGAGGTTAAGAACCCTGGCTCTAGATAAACCTCAGGGTGGGGAAATATGGCAGAAAAGCAAAAATACTGGCTCTGGAGTCAAAAAGCTGGGTTCAGATCTTGCCTCTGAAACCAGTCATATGTGTAACCCTGGGCAAGTCACTTAACTTTCATTAAGGTTATACTTAATTAAATGTTAATTAAAGTAACCTTAATTAATGTTACTTTCTTTATCTATAAAACGAGAAAACTGCATTAGATGGAATCTGAGGTTTATCCCAATTCTAAAATATTATAAGCACTAAGATAAATTATCCAACCTCCTCAAAAAAAAATTCTTTTTCCTCAATAACAATAACAAAAAGCAAACATGCTCTCTGTGATTTTCTCACAATTAAGTCTTTCTGTTATTATCAGTTTCCCCTTAGCTTTATCTTCGCACAATTCTGTATCTCCCAAACCTCCAGGCAAAATTAGCCTCAAACTAGCCCTGACACTAAGCATCTATTCTTAGAGACATTCATCACTGTGTATGGTTTCATTCACCCATTTTCATTTCATCTCTCTCTCCAAGCTATATTCACATAACCTACTAAACCATGGGAATTGATGTTGTTTGGTTGCTTCAGCAGCATCTGACTTCCTGACCTCATTTTGGGTTTTCCTGGCAGAGATAGGGAGTGATTTGCCCTTTCTTCTTCCAGCTCATTTTTTTGTTGTTGTTACAGATGAGAAAACTGAGGCAAATAGAATGAAGTGACTTGCCAGAGTTAAGACAGCTAGTAAGTGTTTGAGGCCAAATTTGAACTCAGGAAGATGAATCTTCCTAACTCCAGGCCCAGCCCTCAACCCACCTCATTAACTAGCTGCCCTATGGCACATAGTAAATGCTTAATAAATGCTTTTCTACTCAGTCACTCATTTTCATTTCATCTCTCTCTATAAGCTACATTCATAATTCATTAAACCATGGGAAACTTCTTTATAAATCTTTCAAACTATAGCTTATCCTATTTCCTCTTCTGGCTTTCATCAGTGGGGACTCTACCCACGGACATGGAGCCTAATATAGAGAAATCTTCTTTGGAAAATTAACTAGAAAACTATATTAATTATATATTTCTCTGTCATCCATGATTTTAATCCAGTCTCCAGTGCTTTAACCCACATGATCTTTAATTAAATAGGGTTGTTTGTTTGGATAGAGTGTATTTTTGTTTTTGTTTTACTCACTGTTGTAAATTTTTCATGGAAAAGTTCAGCCTGGTTTCTCAGCACATTGTATGATCAGTGGAGTTAGGACAGGGCTTATGGTCTTCTGTCTAATAAACAAGCAAGCCAAACTGGAGCTTCTGTACAGCCAGTACAAACATACATTCATGCTGAGAAGGTGGCTCCCTGCTGAGGGCAGCACAAGGCAGAGCGACCAGTTGTCTGCTTTTCTTATTATTATTACCAGTTGTCATTCATGCAAAAGGGAGGCTTTTTTTCTTTAGACAGAGTTATAGTGTTTGGCCAGATAAAATTTCTTCTAGGAAGATGCTTTGTTTCTCAATGATTAAAGAGACATTTAGTCAAAACCATTTTAAAATTTCCCTCCATACCTACCAAATTATATATGCATATATACTAATAGATACTTTTTTATTATGGGAGAAATTAAAGGATTTTTTAAAACATAATGAAAGTCATTAATTCAGACACTACAAATTTTATTTAATTTGATAAATATTTACCATGTGCTATTAGTTCGGGAGAGGTAGTTATTTCTGGATAGGGAGCTGTCCTTAATACCAAGGAAACCTACGTTCAAATCTCTTATCTGAAAAACACAGCTGTATGACACTAAGCAAATCACTTAACTTCTCATTGTCCTAGGCACTCTGTGAGATCATAAATTGCAAAGAAAGTGCAGAAATATAGGGATAAAGCACGTTTTCCCACCCAGAAGTTACTTTCTATGACAATGAAATCAGAGCCAAATCTTACCCATTCTGTGCTTGCTCAGAACATGATTCCTCTACTCAAGTCAAAATTTACAACTGAATGAGTGCGAATGAATAAGGAAAAAAAAATTATTAAGTGATTACTAATGTGACAAGCATTGTGCTAAAATCTGGGATTACAAATATAAAAGCAATGATAGTCCATTGCTCTCCATTATCAATGATAGTAGGGACAGAGAATACATATAAGGAAGTGGTCATCAAAACACAGGAACTTTGGTGGAGAACATAACATGGTTAGCAAGATATGCTATAAGAGGCACAAACCATATTCAAAAAATAAATATATACAAGATACAGTCTGAATGTGAAGGCCCCATAGAATATGGAGAAGCTATGGACTCGTGTGACCCTTAATCTTTCTCAGCTTCATATATAAAACAGAACCTATCTAACAAAATGTTTGTGAGGATCAAATTAGATGCATGTAAATTCTTTGTGAACAATAAAAAGCTTCATAAGTATAAGCCATTGTTATCTATTAGTAACTATACCAAATTATTATAATTATCATTAAAAGAGTCCGATGAAAGTTCAGTTTTAGTAATGAATTAACTATTCTGTAAGTTAGGAAGAGCTGAGCTCAAGATTTGCCTTTAAACAGAGTGGTAATCTCTCTAAGTCTAAAAGCCAGAGAAGGTACAAATATGCACTGGTAAAAGAGTTCCTCACTAGAAACCTCTACGCAGATGAAATCATAGTTTAAAAAAAATAAAATTAGAGTTCTACCTATCTCATTTGATTTTCATAAAACTATGCTATTGTTATGCCATTTTACAGAAGGAAACTGAGGCTGAGAAAAGTTAAAGGTCAAACTTTGCTTTTGAACATTTTGCATTACAGCTACTATAACCTGAGGTCCTTTGATATTCTTAGCTACTTGTAGTCTCAAAGAAGGAGAGAGGTGAATGGAAATGTGGTCCAAGTGTCTAAGTGGTAGGTGAGGTGCTAACTGAATGATTCTTGTAATCATCGTTAATAATTGTAATAATAATGGTAATTAACCTTTATGCAACATTTAGAGGTTTGCAAAGTCAGATGGACTCAGCAAGAATGTATTAGGGAGAAACAAGCATTAGTTAAATGTTTTCTGTGTGCCAGTAACTGGGCTTAACACATTACAAATATTAACATTTGATCCTATCTTTTGCCTCCTTTTGTATCCCCAGAAATCTGTTCAATGTCTAGCAGATAGCAGGCACTAAATAAATGTTTACTGATTCACTGATTGATTGCTCATAACAATCCCGTGGACCATTTTACAGGTGAGAAAACTGATGTTAAATGACTTGCCTGAGATCACCTCGTCAGTATCTGAGGCTGAATTTGACTCATCTTCCCCAAGTCAAGGCTCAATGTCCTAACTGGTTTATCACCTCCATGCCTTTAGAAGGAGCATGGTATACTCAAAAGAGCATTACAATAGGAATAAGGAGATCTGGCTTGTAAATTCAACTGGACAACTGACCATTTGACCATACACAATTCACTTTCTTTGGGCCCTAATTTCCTTCTTTCTAAAATGAAAAAAATGATAGAATCTTCTAGCTTTTGTTCTGTGATTCTATTTGTCATTTCTTCCTCCTTTTTGAACATCTTATTATACATATACTCTGTGCTTAGTTCTGTAGTATGTATCAGAATTATTCTTTTGGCCATTATGATAATCCTACTCTAAGGAAGGGGAGTAATGTTATGATGTGAATCAAACTAACATTCCTTCTCTTACTGTGCAAACACATGGAAACCTTATTATTTCTTTACAACTGCAGAAAGGGAGAAGGGAAGGCCAGCCTAAAAGGAAAAAAAATTCATAAAAGAAAAGTTTTATTCCTTTTTTAAGTGCTTACAGCAAGTGGAACTAGGCTAAGTACAAGTTCCATGGTATAGCTCCTTAGGGACCTGCTTTAATGAATGGAGGAGTGCTTGGCCATTAACAATCCAATTGTTTTCAAGTTTAAGTTTATTTCTAAAGTACTTGAAATTCTCAATCTGTCAGTCAGTCAATAAGCAATTATTAAGCACCTACTCTGTGCCAAACAGGCAGTTAAATCGATCTTGCCTTGGATCTCAGAATTCTAGGATGATATATTGAAATCCATCCAAATCTTTCAGGAAATCATGTATTAAAAAACTGTTCTGTAATTTAAGAGTATTTAATCTGCTTAAAAATCTGGAGGGGACTACCTTTTTCTCCAACTCTCTCTATAAGCCTGGTTACAAGTAAAAAGAGTTTTAACAGTTTTTGTTTTCAATGCACAGAGATCTCATTTGACACAAATCAAATGTGCTTATTATGAGTCTGGTTTTGGATACCAAGTAAGGCAAAACCATCACTAGTGTTTTTAAAGTGCTCTTATTTTAAAGACAAATTGGAAAAAAAAAAGATATATGCAAATTATATATGTCAATGACAGGTAACATCAAAGAACAGGAACTAGCTATGGAGGATCAAAGAAAGGATTCCTGCAGAAACCAGAACTTTACAATTGTTAGATTAAAAGTTCCTTGAGGGCAGGAACTGTCTTTTGCCTCTTTTTGAATCCCCTACACTTAACACAGCTCCTAGCCAAAAGGCAGGCACTTAATAATATTTAGTAACCTTTTGATTAATTGATTGAATTTTGAAGGAAGCTAGGAGATGAAGAGTATTTGAGGCATGAGGAAAATCAATGAAAAGATAAGTATCATGAAAAGCAATTTACCACGTTAAAATGCTTTTCAATATTTATTGTTATTATTCTTTGACACTTACGGGTCAGTAATAATAAAGTGATTTTCTTCCTTCCAATCCATACTACCATCCCAGTGCATACTCTGGATCAACATGTGAATGGGTGTGCTTCCCAAGCATTTAAAAGATGAGGAAGGAAAAGAAAGAAATAAGTTAGAAAATTTCAAGCATGACATCCAGGAGGCAAAAGGAGTTCATGTAGCTAATGAATGACTGGGGAAATCATTGCTAAGTGACAACTAGCATGTAAGGGACCTATATAAACCTTTCAAGACTCCACATAATATTGGACAGCGAATAATATAAATATTCTGCATAAATAACAAACTCAAACATTTGTATTTCTCATTTTCATTTTTTTAATTATAGGGAAAATAAGTAATCACAACAAAATTTTACTAGCTGAAAGTTTAGGTGGTGATCCTTTTATTTCCTTGCACCCCAAGTAAAAAATATTCCAAATCTGTCTTATACGCCTAAAACTGGAAGGGACCTTCTTGTCCAATTTGCTCAATTTATAGATGAGGCTTCAAATGGGTAAATGATTTGGCCCAAGGTCACACACAGTTTAACAGGGCCCTTGCTGAATAGTGGCCAAACCAAGATTTGGACTTGGGTCCCCCAGACTCTATACCCAATATTCTTTCCACCTTACTGTGCTGCTTCCTGAACATGCAACCCATTTGAACACATCAAATAAACTTACAGGATCAACACATACCCATCTCAGAATTCCCACAGCAGTTTGTCTTTAGGTTGAACTCAAACAATGATCCAGGAAATTCGAATACCTGCCAATTTACTTTTCCATAAAATCCTTCTTCTTGGGCTCTAAAAATAAATACCTCATCTAAAACAAGGGCATCACAGAAAATGAAATTTGGGGCCCTAACATCAAAGGTTTCTGAGCTTCTAATTCATCCTTTTTGTATTTGAGAGTATTAACCTTTGATGTCTGGCTCAGACACCCCTCCTGGTTCTCTCCTTAACAACCTGCTCACAGCATGATAGCTAGAATACTCTACAGGATAGACCCCAAATGGGGTCACAAGATACTAGAGTAGCTTGCCATTTCTTTCTTCAACTCATATTACAGATGAGAAAACTGAGGCAACAGGGCAGAATTCAGTGACTTGCTCAGGATTATTCAACTAGTGTCTAAGGTAACATTTGAACTCAAAAGAAGGGTCTCCTTGACTCCAGGCTGTGCTGTGTAGCTGCCCAATTCACACACACACACCTTCCCTCTAAGACTACCTCTCATTTACATATGTCTTTACCATGGAAGTACATAATTGTTTGTATGTTGTCTTCTTCCTTAAAATGAATTCCTTGAGAGTAGGATCCCTCTTCCCTTTGCCATTCCTTTCCACTGCCCTCACCACTATGCTGCTTCAAGCACTCAGTATTTTCTCCCCCAGCTCTGAAAAGTGTACTTTTGCATTATCTTGCTAAATAAAACTCAGGCCTCTACATTTTACAGTCTGTTCTATGTCAGGCTTGCCCTACTCCCATCATTACAGCTCCCTTTTAGAATGTGTGTTTCTTGAGACTATATATTGTCATCTTGCTGTACTAATATTTCCAGTGCTTACCATAGTGCTTGGTACACAGTAAATGCTTAATAAATATTTTATTCTATTTTGTAATGCCTATTGCAATAGCTAGACTCCCTGCTTTCATTCTTTTGCCCTCTAATAAATCCTTCACACAAGTATCGTAATAATCTTTCCAATACAAAGGCTTGCCCCTATGTCACTTTGCTGTTCTAAAATCTTTAGTGGCTATTGGAGTTTTCCAAGCATTTAAGGCTCCTCTGCTATCTGGTTCCAGTCTCTATCTTTATAGTTTTATTCCATATTACTCTCTTTTATGTACTTTGGGTTCACGCCAAAACTCTTGGCTATTCCCTAATTTCTTCCTGCTTGGGGCCACCTCTGTGAATTCCCACAGACCATCAGCCTGGAACTTACTCCTTGTACATCTCTGTTCACTCACATCATTTCCTGTGGCCCAGCCCAGATCCCAACTTTTCATGAAGGCTTTTTCCCCTCTAGTAACCCTCTCCAGTTGAAAATGGTCCCTTCTTCCTTACATTTTCTCTCTTTCTTCTACATCATTCTATTTTATACCATATCCATTTGTCCACAGACACCCTTTACTCATTAGATTGTAAATTCCTTGAGTGTAAAGAGATGAGAATAGAAAAAATGGAAGCAAGATGCAATGGGGGAAATAGCATCACAGATTAAGAGATGAACAGGACCTTCCACTATATTTTGGCCAACCCCTCAAATTTCTCAAATAATGAAAATGAATCCCAAAGAAGAGAATATAAAGGGGAAACTACCTACAACTGGAACCTAGGTCTTTAGACTTCCAATTCAGCACCCTTTTAATTTTATAGCACTGCCTTTTCTTGACTAAAAAGCACTAAAAGTACTTTGTAAAGTACAATATTATGAAGATATTGTGACCTAACAGAGAGAAATCTGGTTGTCAAGAAAAATTGGGTTCACCCAAATCCAATCTCAAATGTATAGTGGTTTGTCTATATGATGATCTGTCCCTTTTCTAATGCTTAATTGTCCCTCTTTCCCCTTACTTTTAAAAGAATTCGCATAAATATTCACCATTAAAAGGTAGGATCTAAGAAAATCATTGAGAAATTTAATAAGTGAGCTGAAAGTTTCAAAGTTTCACAGGCTCATGTTCATGTAGATTGTTGACTGATTCTGTTATTTTCTTCATCTACTCCCCAGCTTCCCCACTGCCTTTACTTTTCTTTTAAAAGATCACCACCTCTGGAGCAAAAATAAAACCTATGCCAAGTAATTTAACAATTTAAATGGCATTCATGGTGCATCCAACACCGGCATAATAACATCTCCTACGTTTTTGTCAATGTCTAGCTTTGAAACAACAACCAACTTTATGAGCAAATGCAATTCACACAGAAAGTCAGTTTTTGATCAACATTCTATTTTATACCATATCCATTTGTCCACAGACACCCTTTACTCATTAGATTGTAAATTCCTTGAGTGTAAAGAGATGAGAATAGAAAAAATGGAAGCAAGATGCAATGGGGGAAATAGCATCACAGATTAAGAGATGAACAGGACCTTCCACTATATTTTGGCCAACCCCTCAAATTTCTCAAATAATGAAAATGAATCCCAAAGAAGAGAATATAAAGGGGAAACTACCTACAACTGGAACCTAGGTCTTTAGACTTCCAATTCAGCACCCTTTTAATTTTATAGCACTGCCTTTTCTTGACTAAAAAGTACTAAAAGTACTTTGTAAAGTACAATATTATGAAGATATTGTGACCTAACAGAGAGAAATCTGGTTGTCAAGAAAAATTGGGTTCACCCAAATCCAATCTCAAATGTATAGTGGTTTGTCTATATGATGATCTGTCCCTTTTCTAATGCTTAATTGTCCCTCTTTCCCCTTACTTTTAAAAGAATTCGCATAAATATTCACCATTAAAAGGTAGGATCTAAGAAAATCATTGAGAAATTTAATAAGTGAGCTGAAAGTTTCAAAGTTTCACAGGCTCATGTTCATGTAGATTGTTGACTGATTCTGTTATTTTCTTCATCTACTCCCCAGCTTCCCCACTGCCTTTACTTTTCTTTTAAAAGATCACCACCTCTGGAGCAAAAATAAAACCTATGCCAAGTAATTTAACAATTTAAATGGCATTCATGGTGCATCCAACACCGGCATAATAACATCTCCTACGTTTTTGTCAATGTCTAGCTTTGAAACAACAACCAACTTTATGAGCAAATGCAATTCACACAGAAAGTCAGTTTTTGATCAACAGTCTATTTTCTGCATATGGATCAAAGAAAAAAAATTAAATAGGTTTGAGGAGACTGGACAAATGAGAAAACAGTCTTTGAAGAGCATGCAAGTAGTGATAGAAACAGAATCAGAAGGTACCTGACAAGTATGGTCACCACTCATCCCAACTCTACTACTTCTAAGGGAAGTGAATTTCATTGTTCAAAACAGAAGGTAAGCAGAGATGTAACAGGAATCTAAATTGTCCAGCTGTAAATCCAAGACTCTTAGAGGAGGGTCAGAGAACAACTATAACCTGAAATCTTGAACTTTGCCACAAATACGTCAGTATTTTGCAATGTCCAAGGCACAAGACATTTATTTGAGTTTTGAAATGTCCTTTATCTAACAAGATTAACTGCTTGCCCTCTAACCTTACCACAGAAGCTTGATTATGAAGAGGGGGCAAATGGGGAGGCAGAGTTAGTTTAGATTAAAAACATCAATTTTCATAGTCTCAGGCTTGGATTAAAAGCGGGAATGTCTGTATGTTTTTTCTGCCAAATAGCAGAGTTATCTAAGGATCTGAAGCTTTTATACATTAACAGTTTTCTACTTTGAGTGATTCCTGAGCTACCTTCTGTTTATACCACACAGAAATTAGAATAGATGAGGACATGAAGCAAGAAAGTATTTTGGATGGTATGATGTGATTTTTTTTTTAATCTTCAAACCTATTTGGCTGGAACCAACATTTTGGTAGGCAACTTTTCTTGGACTTGGGATTGGAAGTTTTATAAAGACAAAGAAAATTCTTGCTGTTTTCGAATTAAGGAGAACATTTAGGGAGAGTCAGACTTCGAGATTCTTGAAAGCAGGAATTTTCTTTTACATTTCATTGCATTCCTAGTTCTTAGCACAATGTCTGGTAAGCACTTAGTAAATGTTTACTGACTGAATGACTGACTGATGTCACAGGACAAGAAAGAGCACAAGCATGGAGGACAGTCTGTGCAATGACATGGAAATGGGAGATGAATGCACACCACTTGTTTCTCTACTAGAAATTCTAGTTTGCACTTTTCTTATATGGAGTGGGGCTTTCACAATATGTTCCTTCTTCATGGTAATGTCTATATAGAACATCACCAATTTATCCCTGTTCCCCTTTATATGGCGTGCCTGTGTTTTGGACTGATTTCTCCCTTTCCCTCCCTCTCTTACCGTTTCTCTTTTTCTGTCTTTCTCCCCTCCTCCCCAATCTATTTCTACCTCTCAGAATTCCAAGCTTCTTTCAAGAGTGACTCCTTCAAGGGCAATCACCTACAAAGACCCAATAGTAATCTTCTGTATGGTTTCTGCCTTCCCCGACCCTACGTATATTTTGCATTTATTCATCTGTATATCCATTAACCTTCCTCATCCCCCTACAACTGAATACTAGGTCGAGGGCAGTGATTATAGTCTTATATTAGAAAGTAAACTCCTTGAGGACAGGGACTGTTTTTGCTCCATTCCCTCCCACACATCCTCCCCCCTTCTAAGATTAGCTCTGTGTGAAACATAGCACTTTATAAGTGTTTGCTGACTTGACTTATTTTTCCTTTCCTGTCCTCAATGGCTTAGACCACAACAGTCATGATTGACAAGCCATCTGCATATCTTAGAAACAAAGTAGTTTTTTAAATGACTTGGGCTCTGTCTACACTGGCTTTGATGGCCACCAAGTGGCAGAATCTGAGCCAAATCCTCAGCTTTTCTTCTTTACAAGAATAAAAGACTCAGTATGGTATTTAAAAAAAAAAAGTATGACCTTTCACCCAGAAACACAACAAAAGAAGCAAACCCAAGACTGGTAAGGGACTGCAAACACTTCCAAATCAGGATCGTGGCAACCGTACAAAGGCAGGTCGGGGATGGAGGTGGGCAAATAGCAAAGGCTCTCCCCCAGACCCATTTTTCCTGCAGGGAAGTGTAACTCAACAGCTCTGCTCCCTACACCATACTTTGTCACTTTCAGTTACACCATTATAGAAAATTATAATCCCAGTTTTAAAAATGGAAGAGATCTTAAACATCCAGTGTAAATGCCTCATTTTATAGAGGAGGAAACAGATGGAGGAGGCTCATTTCTAAATAGTGCAAGGTCCCACAGGGAGTAAATGGCCAGAGTCAAACCCAATCCCTCTGATTCTAAATTCAGCAGGCAGGTCTCCCAGGACTAATAATAGCCACGGTCACTTCCGATGTGACATACTGGCCTAGTTGGCATGAAAAAGCTAATAATAAAGTAGTAGAGTCCTGAAAAAAGTAGTTTTTGTCATTGTGATTCACTAAGACACCCAGAGACATA
Organism: Antechinus flavipes; assembly: GCF_016432865.1. Taxonomy (NCBI): domain Eukaryota; kingdom Metazoa; phylum Chordata; class Mammalia; order Dasyuromorphia; family Dasyuridae; genus Antechinus; species Antechinus flavipes. The sequence goes on from NC_067398.1 coordinate 609,022,680, forward strand.
TTCTTGCTTATCCAAATCAAAGGCAGTAAAGGAGACAAACTATAGAGAAGGAACAGCCTGGTCTATGAATAGAGCACTGTGTCTTAGTGTCAGAAAGATCAAGGGTTCAAATCCTGCCTTAAACATTTACTAAGCGGTTGACTCTGGGCAAGTCGTTTAAAACCTTTCAGACTCAATTTCCTCACCTATAAATTGGAGATAATAAATTAGCACTTTCCTTACCAGGCAGTTGTAAAGATCAGATTTTAAAAATCAAATGAAATGATGTCTATAAAGTGTTTTGGAAGGTAAAAAGCTGCATAAATGCCAGCTATTATGCTATTGTTAGTATTTTTATTATATACAGAAAAGTATTTTTATATCTCATTCATTTGTCAGCCGGGTTACATAGTGGAAAGAAGATTGAATTTGGAATTGGGGGGACAGGAGAGGGAGGAAGGAAAGTTAAATTTGACTCTTGCCTCAGATTATTTATTAGTTCTAATACAGGGCAAATCATCTAGTCTCTCAGTTTCAGTTTCCTTCAACTGCAAAATGGAGATAATAATAGTACCTACCTAGAGCATTGTTGATGAGAGAATGAAATGAGACTATAGTTAAGTATTTTCAAATTTTAAAATACTACACATATGCTAGGTATTATTATTAAGTTGGCATTTAAAGTCCTTTGTAATCTGGCTCTAGCCTATCTTCCAGCCTTGCTATATATTTCTCCTCTTCATGAATCTATAGTCCAGCCCAACTGGTCCTGCTGTTCCTCACATATGGCCTTCTCTCTCTCATCTCTGGATTGGCTATGCCCCATCTTCAAAATGCTCCCTCTCCATACCTCTGCCTCCTGTCTTTAAGACTCAGTTCAAATTCTGTCGTCTGCAGGAGTTCACCTAATGTGTTCTAGGCAGTGAAGATACAGAGACAAAAATAAAACAGTACCTGCTTTCCAGGGACTTGCAGGCTACTGGAGAAAGGAAAGAAGAAAGAAAAAAGAAGAAGGAAAGGAACAAGTTCACCTTCTTCCCTCCCCCCATCGCTACTTAATCAAGGCAGATCAACAAGAATTGTTTTAAGGGCCTATTTTGGTATATGTCAGGCACTATGTTAAGCACTGGGCATGAAGGAAAAGCAAATAGCTCTTCCTGCCCTGAAGGGGCTCACAGTTTAATGGCTGAAATAACATGGAAACAACTGCATACAAGTAAGATATATACAAGAATTATGGGAGTTAATCAATACAAGACTGAAGGGCCTAGCATTAAGGTGGTTTGGAAAAGGTTTGCTACAGAAAGGGAGAGAGAATGGCTGAGATTTAAAGAAAATCAGGAGAGAGAGATGAGGAGGAAGAGAATTTGAGACATGGAGGGGACAGGCAGTGAAAATGTAGAGTGTGGGGACATAGAGAATCCTGTGTGAGAACCGTAAGGAAGTCCATGTCTCTGGCTGGAAGAAGGGGTAAATGGATAGGAGGAAGTGTCATTTAAATATAGCAGGGCAAAGCAAATTATGAAGTGCTTTATACCCCCACATAAAAGGCAGTGTTAGTGTCTACCCTGTACAATTAACCCCCATTTACATTCTATAAAACTCAAATGTGTGTAGGAAAATGATAGCATATGCCCCATTAAAATGTGAACTGCTAGAGGTCACAGATCATGACTTAAGCAGTCTCCCTATCCCCAGACTTCAGCACAACAGTAAACACAATAAATTCTTGCTGACTGATTTTCTCCTCCTAGAATCCACAGCTTCCTTCATTGTTCAATGCTTTCCTCAATTCTCCTTAAATTTCTTCTTTGTGTATGTAATTATTCATGTTGATTCAACAAGGAAGCTCAGTAGTACAGGGGATAGATTGCTAGGTCTGGAATCAGGGCAATCTTGAGTTCAAATCTGGCTTCACGCTGGCTGTGTGGCCCTAGGCAAATCATTTAACCTTCATTCTGCCTCAGTTTCCTCAACTGTAAAATGAAGATAATCACAATATCTACATTCCAGAGTTGTTGAGAGAATAAAAGGAAATATATAAAAAGTACATTGAATAGTGCCTGGAACATAGCAGGCATGTAACAAATGCTTGTCCTTTTCTTTTTTTCCCCCTTGCTTCTTTTTTCTCTTCTTTCTTCCTTCCTTTCTCCAACAGCATGTAAGTTCCTTGAAAGCAGGTACTGTTTTATTTTTGTCCATGTATCCTCAGTGCCTAAAAAATAGGTGCTTAATAAATGTTTCTTGATTGCTTGAATATATTACTTTAAAGTAGTAAACTTGGGGGTGCCATGCTCACACAGCCTCGCCATAAAATCTTCAGTTTCAGAGTGAGCCCCCCCACCCCAAACTCCATAGTCATGGGTGAACCTTTAATAGGAAAATTCAGGATGAAAAGCAGCAAGCTGCAGTGAGGTGTTAATATTTTACATTTTTATGTCAAAACCCAGCAAGAACAACAGATGACATACCCTGTGTGGAAAAGCTGTTCTGCCACCCAGAGAGTACATTAGACGTCATCATCCATTTTTAAATCATAAATCAGAACATGAACACACACAAATGAAAGCGTATGGAATTTAATAGCTTGGTACAAAGTTGTATTTTTTTTAAGTATGTTATCTCCCCCTGCTCTTGAGAACAACAATAATAAACATAAGTGGAGCAGTTTTGTTTTGAGAGCACAGATGAGGAACAACTGACTTAATTCTAACCAAATTCCACATAGCTCAGACCACCCAATTCCTGGGCACCCATTCAGCATTTATCAAACCGGAACCTTAACAATAAAGTTGGACAGGAAGAAAAGGCTGGGCTCCTGAGCACCCAGAAGACATCATGAACCACAGATTAAAGGCTTGCATGTATTCTGAAGACATAGAAGTGACCCCAAGATTCCAGAGATTACATTAGGAGAGTAAAATTTTTAGAAATATCCAATTTATAGATAGTTTGATGTTATTATGCTAGAAAGGTCGAGTAGCTTCTCTCAACAAAATGTAGTTATTGTTTTTTTATTATTGATTTTTTTACATCATAGATATTTACATGTTATTTGAATTCTTGGAGAGGTCTCTTGTAATAAAATAAAAGTTAAGTAAAATTAATGACATTGTGACCACATCTAAAAGTACATGCAATATTTCATACCTGTTTTTTAAATTAACAAATCTATTTTCTCTCCTTTGCCCCACAGGGAAAAAAAAAGAAAAAAAATTTTTATGACATATGCATAGTTTAACAAAACAAATTTCCTTAATGGCTGTATGTGTACACATATAGATATCATTCTGTACTCTCTCTTCATTGTCCTTACAGCCCTCAAATTTATTTATTTTAAACAGTATTGTTGTTTTTGTATAAATTGTTCTCCTGGTTCTGCTCATTTCAATCTCCATCAGTTCACATGAGTCTTCCCATGTCTTTCTTACATCATCTATTTCTTCATTTCTTTCAGCACAACAGTACTCCATCAAATTGAAATATCACAACTCATTTGGCCATTCCTCAACTGATTACTTTTCTGTTAGCTTCCAGTTTGGGTGGTGGTTGTTGTTGTTATTATTGTTGTTGTTTTTAAACCACAAAAACAGCTACCATATATATTTTTGTGTACAAAAGACTTCTTTCTTTGTTCTGTTTTGGATATAGGTCTAATAATAGGTAATATGCTTTTCAAGAACCAAGCTAACTAAAAGCAGAAAAATTCATTATTAGTAGGCTGACTAGTGATGGATTCTTTGGTCATGCTAATCCAAATCCAACTCTCTGCATAGACTTGAGAAAAATGGGGGCCAGTCATTATGGCCCCAGATTCACAGATATAAAGATCATAGAATCACCCCCTTGAGGCTGACCCTATTACATCTAATGGTGTTTCAAGTATCTAGTACAGAAGGAGGTAAAGCACTCTTCTCTCAAAGCTAAAGCAGACCATTCCTCTCCATTATTTGGGAAGCTAACTTTAGAGACGGAAGGAAGAAAGGAAGGGAGGGAAGAAGGAGGAGAGAGGGAGGGAGGGAGGGAGGAAGAAGGGAGAGAGAGGAGGGGAGGAAATTTTAATTTTTAAAAAATCACCAGCTCATAGATTGGGAGTGCTAGAAGGAACCTCACCTGCCATCTAGTTCAAACCTCTCATTTGAGAAATGAGGAAACACCCCCTGGATCGCACAATATAGTCAGAGATAAGATTTGAACCCAAATTCTCTTCTCTTTCTACTATTCTATAGTTCATGAGAAGGTAAGCTCTCACGGATTCAAGTCAACCACTCAAATCAAGCTAAGAAAAAAGGCTCTTTACAAATAATACACATGTACATTCTGTGTACATTCCAACCAGAAGAAGCTATTCCCAGTACAAAACTTTTGGCAAAAGTAGGAACCTAGCTCATGATATTTCACATTCACCACACAACTGATTTAACTTCTGCCTCACATCAATGGGACCAGCAGCTCAGGTGAACAGCACTTCTAGGCTCTTAGGCGGGCAAAAGTGTTATCTAAAGAGAATCATGACTGCAACTTCAGAAGCCTCCCATGTACATTATAAACTCTTCCTTCTGCTATTGTAAATATTAAGGGTTGCATTAAACATTCAGGAGATCTGCTTCTGGGCACATAATTAGGGAGCGCAAATATTTGTTAAAGTAAACCTCCCCGGGACCTCCTCTTTTAGACTAGCTAAAATTTTGGAAGCAGATGGATATACGGAGACAAAGACTTGGCCCCAAATCTTCCCCTAGCCCTGATTACTCGGCTCCAGAGAGACCCATGAATCTTTTTAACAAAGAAGAAGCTTAGAGGCCTCATACATTAGCTCTCGCCTTCCTCCCCAGGCCTTCCTAACTTGCAGCTCCCTGCAGAGCCTCTGTTGACACTCACCCACCCCTCCTTTGCAGCCCCTTTGTCTTATGACAAGATAATCAGCACAGGCGAGATAACCACTCCAAGGAGAGGAAGTTAAGATGGTTCTCAGTACATGGGTAAGATGACTGCAATAACAATGAGAATGGAGAAGTCTGGGTGACATGAGAACAGACAGCTGTAGACCTAGTATCTATGACTTTCTTCTTAGCAGAATTCTTTTTTGCTACCACGGCAGTGACACTGTCAAGCAGAAAAACACCATCTTTGCGCCTTTGACTGTCATCTCACAAAACTCAATATTTCAGTACCCAGACAGCATCTTGCTGATTTCACTTCTGTTCTGTGGCAAAAACTCTTCCCTTCTACCAGGGGGGTACATAACAAGTTCAGCAACTAAATTACATCGACTCCTTGGGAGACAGATGTTTTCTGCTGATAACTTGTTGAACCATTAGAAATGGGGACTTGGAGGAAGGGGGGTATTTTTCTCTGCATCTTTTTTTTTCTTTTTTATTTCCTTAAGTCACCATGATTAAATGAATAAGGGAGCTTCAATCTGTTCTGTCTCTCTCCTGCCAGTGGGTAAAGTCAGAAAAAAACTTGGGGAATAGGGACCCATGGGCAGACACATACACACAACTCTATATCATGACAGACAAAAGGAGTACTGCTATTTCCCTATCTGTGGAAGCTATTAAAAACATGAAAAACCATTGCAGAGAACAAGGGCAGGTCTGAGAGCAGCCTCTAGCTTTTTTCTTCCTTCTTGAGGGGAAAAATATTCAATATTTGGTCATTTGTTAAATGCCCTCTAAGTGTACAATCATGTGCTGAGTTGGGAGGGAGAATTGGGGCTTGGGGGTAGGGGGACAAACAGGAAGTTTAGATTTTATTTGAGACATCTAGGCACATAAAGCCAAAGGAAAGACAAAATAAAGGAAGATAGAGTAAGAAACATAGGAGTGCAGAGGGAGAGATCAATAATGTCATTCAATTGTATTCCTTATTGGCAAAAGGGTATGTGATTTAAGTAAATCAAAGAAAAAGCTGACATTATACTATTCAGGACTAGATTAGGCAGTCAACCTCTGGATACAAGGCTGTATGACACAGTGGATAAAGATTCAGTCTGAGAAACAGGAAGACCTGGGTTCAAATTCCACTAATAAAAATGCTGGGACTATTAATATGTCAGAACCACATACAATACTCTGAGACTGTAATTTTCAGAAGAAGCATTGGTCTACATCAGAGGAAGGAGCTTTAAAAACTCAAAAAATAAAACTTAAAAAAACAAACATGGAAAAATTCTGGATTCATAGTATCTAGAAACATTTTTGGTGGAATATTTTATCAGTTCTCACTTCACTGAGACACACAGTCTTCTGGCATCCATAATATCATACACTCGGACCTGGAAAACATCAAGTCCTCAGAATTGACCAAAACATCAACCAATCATGATTTCAAAAGACTGATGATGAAAGATGTCTTCCACCTCTTTGGCAGAGAGGAAACAGATCAGAGGTACAGAATCAGACATGTATTTTATGGCTTAACCAATGTATTGATTTGTTTTGCTTCACTATACTTATTTGTTTGTTTTTTAAAGGAGGGCTTCTATTAGGGATGGGAAAATAGTGAGTATGATAAGAATGAAAGAAAAAAAATCAATAAAACATTTTTAAAAGCATAGAATATCCATCTACATCCAGAGAAAGAACTGTGGGAACTGAGCATGGATCACAACATAGCATTTTCACTCTCTTTGTTGCTGATTGCTTGCATTTTGTTTTTTCTTTCATTTTTTTTCCTTTTATTATTTGATTTTTCTTGTGCAGCACAATAATTGTACAAATATGTATAGAAGCATTGCATATGTTTAACATATATTTGCTTACTTGCCATCTACGGGAAGAGGGGAAATTTTGGAACACAAGATTTTGCAAGGATCAATGTTGAAAAATTATCCTTCATGTGATTTGAAAATAAAATGTTTTGAAATTAATGAAAAATCATAGAATATAAGTGAAAAAAGAGACACAATAATTTTTGTTACCACCCTATTAAATGTGGATAGATATGCATATATAAAGATATAGATTTTTTTTTAATGTATGTAGAAGTACAAGTGTCTTATGTGATATTCTTCCCAATTCTTTCCATCTGGAAATTTTGTATTAATGATTATTAAGATTATAGAAAAGAACTGAACTAAAAAGTATCCTGGAATGTAGCCTTGTAGTTTAAATTAGATTATTCCTTACTGTTCATCAGTGAGATTAAAGAAATTACTGACCTTAGAGCTAGACATTCTGATAAAGCTGAAGACATCTTCTAACATTGTATCCTCATCCTGAAACCTAATTTCTAGAAGCATATTCTAGAAAAAGAAGCAAATCCCACAACACCTAACACTTTTTTCTTAAATCCTTTTTTGAATAAAACTATAAATTAAAGTTTTGGAATCCCATATGAAATCGTAATGACCACTTCAAACTAAGCAAATCCCTCATACAACAAACAATTTCAGCAAATTTCAAGATATGAAGGCAGCAAACCTAAATTTGTCACAGAAAATGCTCATTTGACAGCACCTTGTACATCTGGCAGTGACTGAGAAATTTCTAACTTAAGTCAACAGTCAGATGCAATGAGATAAAGCCAGCATTTCTCCACCAGTGTAATAAGAATACTCAGCTGACAGGTCTGAATTCAGAATCTGAACACCATGGAACATCAGCTGTTTCTGTTTTCATTTTCAATTAAATAGATTTCGTGCTTGGTTGGGAAATAAACAAGAGCCCATAAAATGTAATGCAGAATGGGAGAAAGAAAAGCTAGATTTTAAAAGGCCCATATATAATCAAAACAACTGAAACAACACCCTTAATTTTTTTTTTTCCTAAGCTTTGGCTGTCCCATCATTTTATCTTATCATTTATTATTTCTCCCCTAATCACTCCTTAACCCCTCACCCTTATTTGGAATTCCTGATTTAAACTCCCCAGAAAAGAGATAAGAGCTTTTATTCTATCCAGTCAGCACAAATAATTAACAGGTTTCTTCATTCCATTCCCCAAGCACATTTAAACATTTGAGGCTAACCCACTCATGCCCAATTCCTTAGTGGGGGTCCCAATCAATTATTTGTTTTCTATTGCAATCACATGTAGCAGGAGTGTCTTTTGTTCCTCTCCTACCTTGTGTTTAGGAGAGCCAGTACCAAATGAGGGAAGTTCTGAATCGACATGCAGGCCCCAGTGAGAGACAGCTGATTCATCCCTGATGTTCTCTTGGGCATTGGGATTGAGGTTTTCAAGGAGATACAACTGTCCTGTGTGGCAGTATCTAGATAGACACCATATGGAACTAAGACCACTATCGGAAAAAATGATCAGTCCACCCTTGGCAGGGCTCCAACAGGGGACTGTAGGCCTTTCTTTCTCAGCATGCTCAGTGGAGTTTTAGCATCAATTACTAATGTGGAAAAGCCCAACCTTGAACCATTTGATTGACTGGGGAAGCACATAAGGTATTTCTCTTGCCAGAAAATGGGAAGTTACATAAAATGACCCACATGAAGTGAGAGACTTCAAAAAAGCTTTGAAAAGTCCATTGAACAAATTATTAGATTCCTCCTGAGTAAAAGGTGAAAGGTAGACGGCTTCAGAAGACTGAAAGCCCACATCAAAATCAGGAAGAAGTGGGTTCAAATCTCACCTCTGACAATTAGGGGCTCTGTGATGCTGAGCAAATTACCACCTCTTAATGGACTATTTAGGTCTCTAAGATAGACTGTCTTAATTGCAAAGCAACTGCCAGTATGACTTGTCAAGTATACCATCTACAACAGTGAAATCACAGATTTAAATCAACGGGCAAGGAACTGTATACAAAGACAAAAAGCAAAACATAACAAGCCCTACTTTCAAGAAGATGACTTTCTCCTGAAAAGATCAGACATTTATGACAGAGATACATATATGTGTGTGTGTATGAGTATACACTTACATGCAAATGAATATATGTATGAATTTATGCATAAACAAAGTAGAGAGTGATGGTGAGGAATGATGTTCAATGTGCTCTAAAAACATATAAGGCAAGAGAAAACACAACTGAGAAGCTTCTAGAAAGCATCTGATTTGAGTCCTGCTGAAATATCAAGATTTCACAAAGCAGAGATGAGAGAATATATATATATATATATATATATATATATATATATATATATATATTCCAGTATATATTATGTCTAGGCAAGAAAAAACGCAAAGCTAGAAAGTTGGTTGGGAGCCAGATTATATTTTGGTGTAGTGAAAAGAATCAAATAACATCTAAGTTTAAATCATGGAGGTTAAATGATTTGTCCAGAGTCATCCAGTTGCCAAGTGAGTAAGGATGTGACCTCAAGTTTTCTGACTATTCCCTTTGCCACTTAGCTGCCTGCTAGTTATAATTACTATTATTAGTATTATCTTCAAAATGAGAATGCCATTGTGAGCAAAATGCTTTCTCAACAGTAGAAATAGCAATATAACATAAGCTATACTAAAATATTTTCATTTTCATCTCTAAACAATACTAGAAGTTTGGGGACAGGAGAGTGAAATGATCAGAAATGGGCTTCTTGGGTAATTCACTGAAGAAAAAATTGGAAAAGGGAGATACTAAAGTTTTCCACTCTTATTAGTATGAGAGAACTGGGGTGGGCAGTGTGGCAAAATGAGAGGTCAAAAAAAAGCTTTTGAGCCTATCATCATTTTAGTACTCAATCTCTGGAACTGATCCCTGAGGCTATAGCATAAAAGGAAAAACACCGGAAATTTCTATCACAGCCCTGCTTTCCTCCAGTACTTGTCCACCAGATAAACAACTCATGCAAGCCATAAATACCGCAGGGGGTGGACGTGCATTACTCAGGCCAGTTTGTCCAGAGACTCAAAATAATAAACAATGAACTCTCATTAATGTGTTAACCCGCTTTAAACAGAAACTTCCTTTCACACTGGACAGACAGTTCCATGTAAAAGATAGCTTAAAGATAAGACATCCACTGGCAGGGAATGTTAGTCTAGGATAACTTTAATTTTCATTCACAAGATGGATTTCACAGTCCAAAGTGAACCGAAGGATCATAGGGCTCTATAAATCTTAAGCTGCAAATGAACTCAGAGGCCGTTCTAGGCCAATCCATTGGTTTCCAGACAGGGAAACTGAGGCGTAAGGAGGATAAATGTTTTTTCCTAGACAAGCAGTGAGCATCAGTATGTAAATAACATGTATGTGAAATATATGTGTGTATATACATAATATATAGGAAATATATTCATTTGTGTAAGATTATACACCTATATAACTATAGGTATATATTTCTAAACACATATATAATGGGAACATTACCAGATTTGAAATCTGAAGACCGGGACCAAAATTTAGTTTTGCTACTTATTAATTATATCAGCTTGGATAAATAATATACTCCAGGCCTCAGTTTCTCATCTGTAAAATGAAGAGATTAGACTAAATAAATCCTGGGTCTTTTCTATTCTCAAAGATTATATATCATGAATAAAATAACAACTGAGATTTATATAGTGTGTATAAAGTCTTCAAAGAAAGCCTAACACCCCTAGAGGTAAATAATACATGCAGGATGATGCTCGTTTTACAGATGAGAGAACTAAAACCTTGACAGGCTGAGTGATTTGTCCACAGATACACAGCTACTAAATATCAGAGGCAGAATTTAAGCACAAGTGTCTAACTGCAAGACCCACACTATCTGCCATGCTAAATTATAGTCGGAGAGAGTAAACATTACAATACAGCCCCATTACAGGGAAGGGATCAATTGAGCCTTTCAGTATCACCAATTGTGAATTGGCAGTAATTCACTGCCTTCAAAAAAATTAAATAAAACTTTTGATAAGTTGGTTAAACCAATAAAGTGTCAAGTTAAAAGGATAAATTTCTTTTGAATTAATCCTTGTGTGTGTGTGTGTGTGTGTGTGTGTGTGTGTGTGTATTTTTAATAGTTATAGGAGAAAATTCAAATCTGTTCCATGTATCTGTTTTACATACCACTTACAACTCTAGCCATTTCAATCAAGAATCTGTCAGGTAATATTTATTAAATACCAAACATCAATTGTATTAAATCTATCTAGTTTACTGGGTTTCCAAAAGAAATTCAATGTATACTAATTAAAAATTCAACAAGGAAAAAAAGAAAGAAAAAAATTTAAAATAAATAAAAATTTAAAAAATTCAACAAGGATTCTCACAAATCAGTTTCACAGTCTCATTTGCTTTGAAAGACTTCTTTAAAATAAAAAAAAAGTCAATAGATCATTGGATATAGGTTTAGAAAGGTCATTGGATATTATTTAGTCTAATCTTTTTATCTTATAGATGAAGAAAATGAGTTATAAAGAAGATAAAAGATTTATAGTCACAGAATCAGCTGGAGGCAGAGTGGACAGCAAAAAACTTAGAGTAAACCTGAAGTTCAATTCTGCCACAGGCCCCTATTAACTAGACTCCTCTTAGTAATTCACTTAATCTTTCCCATGTAACATTTTCTTCACCTATTAAAATCACTCACTTGACAGGGTTTTCCAAAGACAGACAGATGGATAGTTAGATGGATGATAGATAGATAGATAGATAGATAGATAGATAGATGGATAGATAGATAGATAGGAAGGATATTCCTAAAGGAAGGAAGGAAGGAAGGAAGAATATATATAAATATATGTATATCAGATTATATAAGTAAAGATCTTTGCTAACCTCAAAAGAATGCTAACCTCAAAACAAATAACTAGTTAGATATTAATAAGAAACTGAATTGTGAATGTAAACAAATGACTGCTGACTTCTGAATCACTATAATAATCACCCATTACCTGAAACTAAGGAGAAATGGTTACAGGGTCAGAGCTTAATCCACATCTCTGAACACTTCGAATCTTTCCCTGTAATGTCAGGTTTTACAATAGTGAAATTGTCTTGTGCCTTTCCCTCATTCAAAGGGAAACTTTAAAAACAGAGAATCAGGGAATTGGAAACAAAAAGCAAGCCAACAGTGATCAATGTTGTTCCTTTAGTGACTGTACAAAGGGGAGATTCATAGGTTACTCAAAAAAGTTACATGAAATGAACATTTATTATTCAATCACCCCAAATCCCAAGTGGTATAAATCCTTCATCATACACTTCTCAACTGTAATCCTTTTGGAGAATTGATCAAATGTGTCATATGAAAAAAATGCATACAATATGATATAATATACCATAATATAGAAAGATTGTGCTGGATTCTTTAATAAAGAGCTGGCCATGGAGTCAAAAGAGACCTGGGTCTAAGTCCCAACTCTTGACCATATGTCTGTGGGAGTCCTGGGCAAGTTCCAATGTCTCAGAGCTGCAGGCAACTCTTTGGCAGTCTATGCCAAATCTATAGTCTCCTTTTCAAAATGATGTTTTTTAAATGGAAAAATAAAATACACACAATGAGAAGAACTCAATCATTTCACCTTTTTTTCTGTTTTTTTTTTCCCCTTGTGTTTTTCCCTTTTGTTTTGATCTTTCTCTCTCAATATGATTCATATGGAAATACATAAAAAATGAATGTACATGTATAATAAAAAAAATTATTTAAATGTAACTGGGGGAAAAAAGAAAAGTAATCAATAATGAAAGTTATCAAAAAAATTTTTTTAAGTTCATCAACCCTAGTTTTTTAATCTGTAGATAATTTAGATTGTAAAATCTCTTTAGGCTCTGAATCCACTAACTCTGGAGCCATAAATTGCCCAAAGAAGTATCCATGTACATTTTTAAAGGCGATTTCCTTTCCTGGAGTTCCTTACCTTAATGAAAGCATAAATTCCATCTATAAATTACTATATGGAATACAATAAATATTGCTGTTCATCTTTACACAATATCAAGATGCAGAGTAGTCAGTCACCCAACACAAAGGGTACACTCCTTGTTAGGATTTATGGGAGGACATGGACAAGGAAAAAGAAGGCATAGATAAATTGCAATCTGCAAAGCTGGAAAGCATACATACATAGGGCAAGATCACAATTATATCAATTAATATTTTTCTTGAAAAGGTTCACACTATTTTCAACTTTTTGTTGTTGTTATTTGTGGGGGGTTTTTCTCTCGTGGATTTTTCTCTTTTAATCCTACTTTTTTCCACAGCATGACAAACAAGGAAATATGTTTAGAGAAATTGCATATGTTTAACCTATATCTGATTGCTTGCTGTCTTGGGGAAGGGGAAGAGGAGAGGAAAGGAGAAGAATTTGGAACACAAGGTTTTGCAAAGATGAATTTTTTTAAAAGTATCTTTGCATGTATTTAGAAAAATAAAATACTATTGAGGCAAAAAAAAGGAAAGTTTCATACTACTAGCAAATTTCAATATGTTTGGGGTCCTCAAATTTTACTAAAATATGTTACCAATTAGATAATGGACCATTGGCCAAGACTGCATTTCACCATCTTCACAACTGTGCTAATGGTTTTCATTTCCATGTCTCCCTTTCATCTATACTCTTTCCCCAAATGCTGGCGTTATCAGAACCTATTCCATTCTGGCTTCATCTGAGCTTCCTGACAATTTAGTAAGGACTGCCCTGTACTCGGTAGGTCAGAGGAGTTACTGGAAGTGAGATCTAGACCACATAAAGGAAATAGAAGAGAAGTCTATGCTATTCTTTTGATAATACCATTTGTATTTGGGAGTATGTTCATGAGCATCACCATTTGTGGCAGAACACATTAAATTTTCCCATACCAGACGGTCACACTGAAACAGATGGACTTGACAGAGGACAATTCAATTCAACAAGCATTTGTATTTATTTTGCCGAAATCTCATATTTAGTTATCATTGAACATGCTGTATTGTACCCCCCCCCTTCCAAGTTCCTTGGGGGCTGTCTCACTTTGGTATTTGTATTCTCATTACCTAGCAGAGTGTCTGGCACAGAGTAGACATTTAATAAATATTGTTGATTGATTAAGGCACTATAGTATATGCCAGATGCTAGAGATAAAAAGGCTTTTTTTTTTTTTAATGTTCCTTGAGAAACTTACATTACAACTATTGTGGAAATATGCTTAACATGATTGTACATGTATAATCTATATCAGATTGCTTGCTGTCTTGGAAAGGGGCAAGGGAAGGAAGGGCGGGAGTGAAGCTCAAAATCTTATAAAGATAAATGTTGAAAACTATCTTTACATGTAATTTGAAAAAAATACTATCAAGTAAAAAAATCTATTTTGAAGATTGAGGAAGAGGAGAAAAATGAAGAAGAGGAGGAGGAGAAGAAAAAAGAGGAGGAGAAGCAGGAGGAAGGAGGAGGAGGAGGAGGAGCAGGAAGAGGAAGAGGAGGAAAAGTAGAAAAGAGGAAGAGGAGAAAGAGTAGAAACGAGGAAAAGGAGGAAGAAGAGGAGGAGGAGGAGGAAAAGAAGAAGGAGGAATAAGAGGAGGAGGAGGAGACATTTACATTACCTGGAGGAAATAACATGTAATGAGATGTAAAATATCAGGAAAGGTTTCTTGTAAAAAGGGATATCTGAGCTAAGCAAGAAAGAATTCCAAGATTTAGAGGACAGATGTTCAGGGCATAGGAAACAGACTATGCAAAAGGCCAAAAGCAGGAAGTGAAGGCCAAATTGGAGGACCAGCAAGAGAGGACAGAGATTAAGTACCTAGTGCATGACAGCCACTATGCTAAGGAGCTTTACAAACATTATCTCATTTGGTACTCACAATACCTCCTGAAAATAAGAGTTATTATGAGCTCTGCTTTACAGGTGAGGAAAACAAGGCAGATAGTTTTTGAGAAAGGTTAAGTGACTTGCCCAGAGTCACACAGCAGTAAGAGGCCAGATTTGAACTCAGTTCTGCCTGACTCCAGTGCCAGCTCTCTAGCTAATGTTCTACCTACCTGGCTCACATATGTCAGTTTGGTTGAAATCTAGACTGTGAGGAAAGGTTCTTCCCAAAAGTTGGTGACAGCAGGAAAAATAAGAGGATAGGCTAGATTCTCACAGATTTAAGAAACAGAATTTCTTAACTAACAAGAATAAGAAAAAGGCAACTGGTCCACAAGTACTCTTTGTAAAACAACAGAATGAGCAATCTTCATTTAAAATACATAAGGGTCCCCAACTGATAAATGGTCAAAGGATATGAACAGGCAGCTTCCAGAAGAAGAAATTAAAGGTAACTACAGTCACATGGAAAAAATGCTCTAAATCACTATTGATTAGAGACATTTAAATTAAAACAACTCTGAGGTGCCATCTCACTGCTAACAGATTGGTTAATGTGACAGAAAAAGGAAATGACAAATATTGAAGGGATGTGGGAAAATTGCAACATCAACACATTGTTAGTAGAGTTGTGAACTGATCCAACTATTTTGAGGAGCAATTTGGAACTGTGCTCAAAGGGCAATCAAACTGTGCCTACATTTTAATTCAGCAATACCACTACTAACTGTATTCCCCAAAGAGAGCTTAGAAAGGGAAAAGGGCCCATACAAAAATATTTACAGTAGCTCTTTTTGTGATGGCAAAGAACTGGAAATCAAAAAGATGTCCATCAATTGGGAAATGGCTAAACAAGCTGCATAATACAAATGTAATGGAATACTGTTGTGCTGTAAGAATGAGAGATTTCAGAAAAACCTGGAAAGACTTAACGTGAATTAATACTGAGTAAAGTAACAAGAACCAAGAGAACATTGTACATAAAACAGCTGCTTCGTGTGATGATCAATTATGATGGACTTAGTTCTTCTTGGCAATACGATGCTCCAAGACAATCCCAAAGGTCTGCTATTCACAACCAGAGAAAAGAACAGATGGAGTCTCAATGTAGATCAATATATACTATTTTCAATTTATTTTTCTTGGTTATTAGCTTTTGTTCTGTTTCTTCTTTCACAATATGACTAATATGGAAATGTTTACATAATTGTATATATAAAATACATACACATATCTATATCTGTTTGCTCATTTTTTTTAGGAAGGAAAAAGGGGAAAGAAAGAAAAAATTGGAATCTTATAATTTCATAAAAATAGAAAAAATTGTCTTTATATATAATAAGAAAAAATAAAAGTACTATTTAAAGGAGAAAAAAATTATTATACAGGATGTCTCAAAAATCTTACTGAAATTTTAAGCTTTAATAATTTTGAAACACAAAAATTATAGATAGGTACATACAGCTTCCTTTAAGTAACAACTGAAATGCCTTCTTTTACTGGAAACATTACCATGCCTTCATAATTGTAGCACTTTCCTTTTATTAATTACTTCCTATTTATCCTGTTCATAACTTACTCTGTATATATTTGTTTATGTGGCATCTTCCCTATCAGATTGTAAGCTCCTTGAGGACAAGGACTGTCTATGGCTTCTTTTTGTACCCCTTACTGTTTGCTTCAAAATTACTTGCATGTCTATATCTCCTACCTTCTGTTCTCTTCTGTGGATTAAAAAAAAAAAAATGTCAATGTTTTTACCTTCTTTGCTTTTTTTCCCTAGGCAACTAGTCTAGTCTAATAGAACCCCTTTTACATACACACATATAAACACACACCCCCACCACACACACACCCTTTGCTCTCCCCTCTCCCAAATGTTCTAAACCCTCCCTTTTAAAAGAATAATTATAGTCAAGCAAAACAGCTGGCATGTCTACAAATATACATCTCATTCTGAACCTGTTGTCCTATTACTACTCTGTCAGGAGATGCATTCATCATCATAGGTCCTCTGGAATTATGGAAACCTACATTTTTAAAGAGGATTCTAAAGCCCAGTGATAAATCAATAGCAATCATTCTTTCCTAGCTCTGAATTTTGTATTTTGTCCTTCATTGGTTTATTTTAAAATAATAGAATACTTTTCCTTAGGGCTAAGGACAAGATTTAAATTTTGGAATCACTTATACTACAAATACATTGCTAACAGCATTTAACCTTTCCAAACCACCCCCCAAAAAAACCCCCAAAAAACAAAAAACCCTAATGAGAGGCAGATATGTTGAAGAGGATAGAAAGCTGGCCTTTGGGCAAGGAAAACTTGGCACCTGACCCTGGGCAAGTTACTTAACCTCTCAGTTCCCTGGGTAATTCTGAGGTTTTTAAATTACAGAAAATATACTCACCTGTATTAGTAAGAAACAGTTTCCTCAGAGAGGAATTCCTTATATCAATGTAAATGAAAGGTCAGGTGTGGCTATCCCTATTCCATGATAACATCAGTAGCAAGTGATAATTTTATAGTGTTTTAAGGTTTTCTAAGCGTCTTATATACATTATTCTCATTTTATCCTCAAAACAACCCAAAGTTTGGCACTATAGATAACAGATGGTGGTGGTGAGGAGGAGGATTATAGGTATAGAACAAGGCATTCCTTTTCCTTTTTTTTCTTTTTTCCTTTTTTAATTTTTACTGAGTTCTTTTTTTCTATATCACTTTAATTTCCATTTATATCCTAGCTTCCAGCCCCCAGATCCATCTCTTTTAGCAGAGAAGAAAAAAAGAAAACTAACCAAGATATCTATGTGGTCTAACAGGATATAAAGAATTTCCACAATCTTAGTCTCCCACTTTTAAAAAGAAGAAAGAGAGGGAGACATATTTTTCCTCTCTTCATTGCCCATCATATGGGCAATGTGATTTATGATGTTCGGTTGTATTTATTTATTAAAAAGAAGGATTCTATCAGGGTAAAAATGGGAATAGGGGTGTGAGGGTCATTACTAGGAAATAACTCTAGTATTAAAAAAAAAAAAAAGACAAAACAGGGAAAAGCCTAATTTCTTTATATGTCCATCTTAAAATGGCTTCTTCATCCTTACAAAAGGAATATGCTAAAGCAAGTGAATGAATCTGTGGAGGACTATGGGAACTTAATCCTCTATGCTATTTCAATCCAGGCAACGAGGAGAGGAATGTCCCACTGAAGAAGTGGCTAGTTTTCAATCTACATTCCTTTTAGTCTGGACTACTCCAATCCCTTATCTGAGAGGAACAGGCTTTCATAACTACAACAAACATCAGAATTAAGCTTAAGGACCCAAAGGATAACTCTTTTTTTTTTCTTATTACTGTTTTTAAAAAGCCATCCTTTTCTTTTCTTTTGTTTTTGTTTTGAAACAGTGTAGGTTTCTTACTAATGAATACACTCCAAGTGTCTGGGAATTTCTTCGGTTGATACTTAACATTTTTTCTCATCTCCTCGTCTCCCATTACTAATCCCTTCCCATCCCCCATCCCAGAAAGAAGTTACAGTTACAATATCATTTTAATGAAAGCATGATGTTATATGACTATATCCCTCTAATTCATGCAGGAATAGCCTGGGATGATTTTTTTGGAGTAGTCCTTGACTATCTTCCTCTGGGAGAAGTCAAAGGTTGGGTTGGATGATAGAGATGCTATAAATAAATCGTGGATTATTTGAAGTCCTCTTACAACCTCTAAAGTAAATTTGAATTGTGAACCAATTATAGGGGTCTCAAACCTGCAGGAAATTACATCCCATGTACAAGCCTTCCCATGAAAAGCCTAGTACAGGACTTTCTCTTTGGAGGGCAGGGGTAAAGGGGAAAGGTGAACAGGGAGGCACTGGAAGGGAGATGATTTCTAAGAAACCTTCCAGTTTCAGGAGTTTACATACAATAGATTATTCTCATTGGCCATAAGATGCCATAATACCTTTTGATACTACAGGGATATTTAATGTTAAGGGATATCAGAAAATATCCAATCTGGATTACTGAATTATTCAGTTGTGCTTTTCCATCATCTTCCTCTATACTGTGATTGATACTTAGAAATATGAAGTATTAGTTAGAAATATATAGCTAGTCAGACAGAAGACATTCTGGTCTACTTAGACTACCATTCAATTTTGTGGAAGCAGTGTGGTACTGGAGAAAATGACAGGCTTAGAATCAAGAGGACCTGAGTTCAACTTCTATTTCTATTTACTAGTTATGTGACCATGGTCAAGTTATTTAACTTTTCTCAGTGTTAATTTACTTATCTTAAAAATAATAATAACGCTCACCTCATGGAACTGAAAGGATATCAAATAATATCATGCTGATAAATCATTTTACAAATATTTAAGCATTATAATTATTACTGTTGCTGCTCTTTGCTTATATGGCCCATCACTCTTCTAAATAGTCAGGTGCATGAATTTAGGAACTGTGTTTTATTCAACTTCATATCTAACCACAATCCTAGACTGGCAGTTATTTAAAAAACTTGTGACCTAAACTTCTAGAACTAGCTCATAATACTTTCCATCTTGAATATTCTATTGTTCTATCTTATCACTCAAAAATATTATCAAGGCCCTACTTGCCTATGAGAGTGGGCTAGAGGGCAATGATTGTTCAAAGCAAACCACACTGCATTTCCTACCTATGAATTTCCTAGACTATGATAGAAGATTGCTTACGTTTATGTTCAAAATTCAACTAGACTTTCACCTGGCAATAAAACAATATAGCTGTTGATAATTAACAGGACATTGAAGACTGAGTCGATGTGGTTGTTGTTTAAGGAATTTAGGGGAAAAATTATTTTGGCCATGTAGGGGGTAGTTTGTAGGGCTGAGTCTAGCCAAAGGAATTTCCTGGGTTTGTGACATTTTATTAGATCTAGGGAAGTTTGGGGGTGGGGAGGATAGAGTGCTCTGAACACTGAATTCTAGACATAAGGACCAAGATTGCTAAGCATTCCATTGTGTTAACAAGTGATTGCATAGTGATAGAGAAAAAAGCTCAACCCCAGGAATGAATTTACTTGGAAATCTGCCACTCCTCTCCATCTTTGTTTTTCCTCCCTCTGGCCTCCTCCTAACATTGCTAACCCCCATATTTGTCCTACAGATCCACAACCAGAATTTATGTTATCTGATTCATTTGGAGTCCCTTTCTATCATACAACAACAATGACCACAATATAGATGATAGAAGAAAAGTAACTTTCATCAATATCCAAATGGGAATTAATTCTATCTTAATAGATTTTCCTTGACTTATGGAGGAAGAAAATCTCTGCATCTACCATGTTAAAAATGGCGACACTGTTTCAGGAAAACATGGCCACTTAAGCCTCATTATGGGTCATGGGTTGCTACCAAAGCATACTGCTCTTGAGGTCTGACCCCAAACTACCCTCTGCTCCAAATTACCCTCTTTCAGAGTACATTCTCTGATCTAATCATTCCTGCCTTACAACCCTGTATGAAACCAGTTTAAATAATACTGCTATTTCAGGACCAAATAAGCCAGTTCTTGACTCAGTAGGATTTGGGAAGGTCAACGATTTGTTCTATCAAATCAGTTTCCCTATGGCTCCCACCTTTTTCCTCACTCTTTACATAGTTTCTAATAAGCCCATGCTCTGCATGCACTAAATCTTCTATAAATTTTGTTTACCAGCTTCAAATGAATTCTGAACAACATTAACAATGGGGTTCCTCCACCTTTCCTGTCTCTTCTTTGAAGCATTCTTCAGCTTCACTCTAATTAACTTCACAGGCTACCCAAAATCTTACTCTTCCCAGAAAGATCTAGAGAAGTAAAGCATTGATGCACTTCACTCTGTCAGTAGGAGTTGGTATGACAGACTCAACAGACAGAAATAAATCAAGTTCTATGCCTTTCAAAAAATTAATTTTTACCCAACATAATTTTATTATTTAATTTTTAAAATTATTTTTATTATTTATTTTATTTAAATGAATTAAATGAAAAACAAAATTTATCATTTTATTATTAAATTTATAAATTCTCTGTAAGAATTTCTATGCAGCATCAATTTTAGGGATAAAAATAATTTGATACCCTGATGTTTAGACAGCTATAGCATCCAATTTATCTTTTCAACATTAATTCATTACTGAGCTCTCTAGATTAGTTTGATTAAATATGTATATATTTTTTGCAGTTGCATCAAGGCCATTCAGTTTCATCGTTCCATGCTCCTATCCAATTCCAATGTTATTTCTTGTCCACTGATGAGGGCATCCAATGCCAACTTTGCAAAGCAAGAAAGTTTATCTACTTTGGCTCTTTACCCACAAGTTTGTTTTCTAGATTCGAAGAGAATTATATTCTTTGGGAAATGTAATGTTCAAGAAAAATAAAGGGCATCAAAAGCAATGGGATTGGGCTCCTAACTATGGAGGCAACAGAAGTTTTGGAGAAACAGAGGCAAAAGAATCCTAGATGCATAGGTTTTGCTCTAGAAGAAACCATATGGACCCTTGAGCATTTTACCATGAGGAAACAAGCACAAAAAGGTTAAATGATTTCCTGCCTAGGTTTGCTCTGGTTCTCTCAACTATCTTCTTGATTCCAAGTCTAGTGTCCAACCCACTAATCCATGTTGGCTATAAAGAGCCTTTAAGAGAACTAAGAACCACCTCACTGGGGTGAGATATTAAAAGGATCCATTAATTCAACAAAAGATAAAAATTACAATGTGTTATTAGTTATTTAGAATTACTAAAGGGAAAAAAATCCATTTCCATTTATCTATTCTTGATGCTCACACTGAGTACATAATGTGTTTATACAGTTCCCCTTTAACTTTGGGAGGGTTAATCATATGGTTCTTCAAAATGGAGAAATTCAAAAGCAAAATAGATCAAGGTGAAGGCCTCTTCCCTGCCCCCACCTCACTCTTTGACAGCTGCCTCCTTTTTCTCTTGCCACAATGGCAAATTGCACTGAAATAACTCCTGAATGGCTAGCACTTTATTTAACTAATTAGGAAATTTTTGCTTAAGAGCCCAGAATCTCTAGGAGCCTGGAATTTTTGCTATGGCTGTGTGATAGAATTTGAGGGAGAATGAAAGAGAAACAGACAGTAAGAGTGTGTTTGTTCCCATGGGGGGTTGGGGAAAGAGGCCCAGAATGGGTAAATAGTAAGGTAATCCAGTCCAAATCCAAGAGCAAAGGTCAATATGAACAGAGGGAACACAAGGGGCCACAAGTCACACTAAGCTTTGACCTTCAGTTTTCTTCATTTCCTAGCAGAAGATGAATGTTTTGGAGTTAAGGGTTCACAGTGGGGTTTTGATTCTCCAAATTTCTTCTCCTCCTTCGCTTCCCTTTCCCAAATGCCAGTCTATGCAGAGGACAACAAGCAGAATGGTGAGAGGAATACGGATCAGCAAATCATACAAGGAGCAATAAAAAAAAGATACTTAATGTAAAAAAGAGAAAACCTCCGGGATACTGAACTTCAAAGATCTGAAGGGCTAACATACAGAGTGGGAGTCTATCTGGACACAAAAGGAATAACAAAAACAATAGGAAACTAGGTGATTCAATGGTAGTTCCCTGGGACTGGAGACAGGAAGACCAAAGTTAAAAGTCAACCTCAGACACTTAACTGTGTGACTCTTGGCAAGTCAAATAACCACAGTCTGATTTAGATTTCTTCAGTTGTAAAATGAGAACAAAAAGTGTATCTACCTTCCAGGGTTGCTGTAAGGATTAAATGAAATAATAGCAGGCTCTTATGTTTATTCCTTTCCTTTTCCTTTTGATTAATAATAGCACCTAGCATATATGTAGCACTTCAAGGTTTGTAAAGCATTTTACAAATATTTCTTTCTTCCCCTTCACAATTCTGGAATGTAGGTACTTATTATTAGCCCCATTTTACAGATAAGGAAAGTGAGTCAGAGTTTAAGGGACTTGTTCAGGGTCACAATGCAGGGTCACACCTGAGAGGCTGGATTTGAACTCAGTTCTTCCCGATTCCAGGTTAAATGTTTTATTTACAATATGCAGCACCTTCCTGCTATTAGAATTAGAATTAGAAACAATGGAAGGAGACAGTTATATAGAGGTAGATCTAAGTTCAGCATAAGGAAAAATATCATAATAATACGTTGTTATTGCAGTCATGTCTGACTCTTCATGACATTACTTGAAATTTTCTTGGCAATGCTACTGGAGTGGTTCGCCATTTCCTTGTCCATCTCATTTTATAGATGAAGTAACTGAAGCAAATAAGGTTAAATGACTTGTGCAGGGTCACACAGTTAGCAAGTGTTTAAAGCTAAATTTGAACTCAGTTCTTTCTGACTTCAGATCCAGGACACTCTCTACTGCACCACCCACCTGCTAAGTGTTAATAATTAGAACTATCCAAGACATAAATCAAATGCCTTTCAGGTGAGGAGACACTGGCTTTCCCCTTGATAGACATCTTGAGATTTGGGTGACAAGGGTTAGGAGTGTTGTATTATATCTGAGATTCCTGCTTAGAAGTGGGACTTACTCTAGGGATCCTCTGAGATCCTACCTCTCTTCCTGTCTGTCTCTGTCTGTATCTCTCTCTGTCACACACACTTACACAGAGAGACAGAGACAGAGAGAGTCAGAGAGAGAGAGACAGAGACAGAGAGACAGGGAAGACAGAGACAGAGAGAGACAGAGAGTCAGAGAAAGAGACAGAGAGAGAGACAGAAACAGAGACAGAGACAGACAGAGACAGAGAGACAGGGAAGACAGACACAGAGAGAGAGAGTCAGAGAAAGAGACAGAGAGAGAGACAGAAACAGAGACAGAGACAGAGAGACAGAGACAGACAGAGACAGAGAGAGTCAGAGAGAGAGACAGAGACAGAGAGAGTCAGAGAAAGTGACAGAGACAGAGAGACAGAGACAGAGAGACAGGGAAGACAGAGACAGACACAGAGACAGGGACAGAGAGAGTCAGAGAGAGAGACAGAGACAGAGACAGAGAGAGACAGAGAGAGAGAGATGGCATCTTGACCAGAAACTGGAAAGGAATGCAACGCCATATGGAACAAAGTTAAGGGGAGCAACACACATTTTACTTAAATGTATTCTAACAACTTCCAAAGATAATCCAAATCACCTGTTTAAAAAGAGTAGCTTTTTAGCAGTTAGTACAAACAACAGCATATGAGGCCTTGCGGGGTATATTTTCATTGTAAACTGGTGTGTGTAGCCATGTACTTCCCATTAGCATGAATGGCAGTCATCAATTCCCACTAGTTGTAAAGTAGTCTCCCTGTGTTATCACTGCCTACACGTAGCCTCATAAATTTTTTAAGGATTTTCTCAGCCCACATCTTATCCTGTTTCACTCTACCCACCTTGAACTTGAGTTTCTCCTTTTCTTTCAGGCTACTTCCGTCACATGGTCTCCCTGTGCCAAGGTTTACAGTAACATTCTAATCAGACAGCCTGGTAACTGAAGGCTTTTCTGTAGTGTAACCCAAGCATATTCTGTAAACAGACACCAGAAGTGCTTTTATATCAAAGGGCCAAGAAGAGAGAACATACAGTAGAGGTGTCTGAGGGGAGAAAAGGTCAATATGGCCCAGTGTCATGAAGAATGACATCCTCATCACCATCATATATCTCTATCACAGCAACCAATAATAAAATTAACATCCAGACTTGTGACTGAAATGAATAGGGAACTCCTCAGGAGAAAACTCCCTTTACCAATATAGACATATAACTAAAATTTACAGTCTTAAAGAGTTGCCCGAAGCAGTGAGAGATTAAATAACTTGTCCAGGATATCACATCACTGGTCTGTGAGCTCTGTGAGAGAAGAGGTTGCCTTTAGCCTTAGTTTATGTCCCCAACACCTAGCATAGTGCTCAGCATATAGTAGGTATTTAATGAAGGCTTGGGAAATATCCAAAGAGACAACCATCAAAATGTCTACAAAGACATATGTATAGATCCAATGATTGAGGCACTCAAATTTGTTTGTAGAAATGGAGGAATTCATGGTGGCAATACATAATCAGATAGGAATTATAAAAAACTACTGGCAAAAATCATCCTCAATGAGATGGGACTCTTATTAATTAATTAGGATTGGCAAATACATAGTAGAGACTGAGTTTCCTACTACCTGAAGTTGCAAATATTAAGTACTTGTAAATATTAAATACTTGTAAAGATATGGTTAGATGGTCATAATTACATAGCCAAAGCTCACAATCCTTCACAAACAAATGATGTTTAAAATGTAAGCCCCAAAATATTCAATATAGAAACTGTAATGTCACTGGAGAAACATTAAGACAAAACTAATATCCACAATCACCTAAAGAAAACTTGTCCCACCAAAATTCTACTCAACGTTTTTAATAGATGTCTCTATATCTAACGCTCTTATCATCTAAACTTCGTGAAATGAAAAGCTTGCTGCAGAAATCAAAACCATATGGGAATAGGAAGTGATATCCATCACCTCTACCATCCTGTTTACAACTTAATGGTCCTGACCATGTTTTCTGTGAGTCTACTACATAAAAGAGCTTTCATCCCAACATTCTCATTCAATAATGTAAAACAATTATGGTTTCTACCTGTACAATGAATGGCCAAACATTAAAAAAGAAAAAATTAGTAAGAAGTTGTTTTCCTTGGAACTGTTGCTATCTGAACTCCACTAAACAGAAAAATGAGGAAATAATAATATGAATAATAAACTTAGCACCATAAACTATTAGTGCTGGGAAAGACCCCCAAAAATCACCTAATCCAATTTCCTCATTTTAAGAGAGGAAACTAAGAACAGAAAAAAAGACGTAACTGGTCTGCATAGTTTGGGCATAGTGAATAGGAATACTTGGATCTGACTGAATCCCTATTCTCAGGATGCATACTTAATTGTGTGAGTCTGTCAAAGTCACTTCAATTCTTAAGTCTATCCAGAAGTGATATCTCCCATACAAATAAGACAGGTTACAAAATAATAATTATAAGCCAATAGGTGGCCATCTAATTTAATTTCCTCCATTATATAGATAAGAAAACTGAAATCTAGAAAGGTAAACTAAGTAGCCCAAGTTAACATGGGAAATAGTCAGAGGCAAAATATGAACTTGGATCTTCTGATTATAAAGCCAGCAATCTGATGAAAAGATCTCACATTTATACAATTTAAAGTTTATACAGGACTTTTTATGCACCTTATATTCAGTTGATCATTATAATAACCTAGTAAGGCATATCCTGCAGTTATTACTACCCTATAATGTTAAAGGGTTTCTAGGACAAGTCCATGTTGACCTAAATGTTCCTTTTAGATAGAATCCTAGATTAGGCTAGTTTTTCCTATACAAAGCGCAGGAGAGGGTAAAAACGGAGAATGATTAGAGTACAAGAGGGTGGGACAGGACAGGAAGGGTGTTTTGAGGAAGCAGAAAAAACAGGACAATGGAATATAGTAGCCATTTCTGTAGTCTTTCATTTCCTTTAACCCTTAGAATCTGAGGATATAAGAAAGGAGAAGAAAGAAAAAAGTATATTATATACGTACAAACACATACAGAGAGAGAAATATATACACACGTGTGTATATATGTGTATATGTATATGTGTGTGTGTATAGTATGAGAGAGAAGAGTTCATTTTAATAATAAAAAGATCAACAGGAAGATTGTTTATCATTCAAATTAATGAAGTCTATTATTATTTTCCCCACCTTACCAAGTCTCTATTAATTCACTAAGTGCCAATTTCATCTTCTTCATCTGATGAAAGAGTTAATGACCATGCACATAGTGTTTTAAGGTTCACAAAGTACTCTACTAACAAGAAGTCCATGAGGTAGGGAGTCTAAGCCATTATATCCTTATTAAATAGATGAGGAAACTGAAACCTAGTGACTTACCCAAAAGAACTTATTATTCTTTAGTAGATAAACTGGAATTAAAACTCAGGACCTCTGTCATTAAACCACACCACCATTAGGATTCCAGTACAAGTTAGAAAGTAAAATCGGGAGAATTTAGTCTTATATTTTTTTTTTCCTCTGGCTGTCCCCTACGCCTGGACTTCCCTGGTTTCCTTTAAATTCCAACTAAAATTTCATTTCCTACAAGAAGCCTTCCTTAATCTTTCTTAATTCTAGGATCTTTCTTTTGTTAATTATTTCCTACTTATCTGGATATATCTTGCTCTGTATAAATTTATATGTATATAGTCTCCTCTGTTCAGTTGAAAGCTCCTTGAAGGCAGGGACTGTCCTTTGCCTCTTTTTGTATCCCCAGCACTTAGCATACTTCATGGCATATAGTAGCCACTTAATAAATGTTGCTTAATTGATGGTTTGAAATTTATTTTCTTCATTTCAGCACAATGCCAAAAACATTTATTTGGATCTTCTACCTGGCTGTGATAAAAAGGGGAAACAAAAAAAGGCAAACAAAACACCAGCTCCTCAGTCCTCATGATCAAATCCCAACTCAAAATCTGAGGACTGGAGCATATGATCTTGTATTAAATAACTTGCCCAAGGTAACATAAGTAATAAAAGGCCTAGCCAGAATCTGAACCTAGACTTCTCACTATGAATCTAATATTTCCCCTTGTCCATTTTTAAACGATACCATATTATTATCCATGCACTGGGCCACCTCCATAGTTAATATTTTCAAGAAAATATTAGGCCCAGAATATTCTTCAAAGAAGTGAATGGGCTTGTTGAACTCTAGAGTAATACAGGAACATAAGTTTCAAAGCTTTTATAGGAGGAAAGGATCAGCTCATCTAACACTGTTTTGGAGAATTTGCGTCAAATTGACATTCCAATTTCAGAACCGTACATAAAACCCCATTCAATTATTTAGCACTGTACAGATTTTACATAACTCTTGAAGTTAGTGACTCAATTCATTTTCCTTCGAACTACAAGACAGATTAATCTAAAATGAATTAAGACAGGCAACCAGAAGTAATGCGCAGGCGGCCAGTAAACATTCTTTAAACTGCTGGATCAAGTAAGCTGCTTAAGGGCCCCACTATCACTGGCCACTGCATCTGCTCAATAATGGCCCAAGGATTGGGAAGCTGCAACGGGTGTTTTTTGGACAATGCCCCCCAAATAAGCTTTCTGAGGATCCTGGAATTAGGCTTTCCTTTTCTTTTCATAGGGATATAACACGTCTGCACAGAAAGAGAAAGTCATTCAGTGGGAACTATGACCCTGAAACTCAAAGTTCAAAACAATGAAATGCTAAATGCAACACATTTTTCTAAACTAAGGTTTGACAAGGTAAACAAAGAATAAATAAACACACACACACAGAAAAAGAAAAAAAAAACTGAATAGCACAATTAGAATGACCAAGCTCGGCCCCAGAGAAGACCTTTTAAGAAAATGTACCTCTTGCCCTTTGTTAAAGAGATAGTGGCCTTTGGATGTGGAATGTTGCTTAAACCATCAAAAAAGGTCATTGTGGTTTAGTTGGGGATACATTTGAAAATGATGTTAAAAAACAAAATGTTTCAAAGAATAAGATAATTATGTCTAAATATTAGGGTTGAACATGTCTTTGCAGGTTCAGATATCAAGGATACTTTTTGCTCTGGATTATGCTACCCAGACCTGATTTTTAATACCAATATCAATCAAACATTTATTAAGCACCTACTATGTGCTAAGTACTATGCTAAGCCCTAGGGATACAAAGAAAAAAGTCAGCCCTACTTTCATGAATCTCACAAATTAACAGGGGAAACAATATGCAAATAACTATGTACCAAATATATATATATATAGCAGTAAGTCCCAAATGGGACTGAATAACCACTGAACAACAATACCCATAGCAGAGAATGAAGACATTACTTAGTTTCATATAGTGGAGTAAGAATATATAAACATGGAATCATATAATAATAATTTTATAACACACACACACATATATATCATAAAAAAATAACAAATTTTATCACAAATATATAAATAGTTCCAGAGGTCTGAATAAGCAAAGTTCTTTTCTGAAAAGGGATTTTTGCTTCTATTTCAGAAGGAGAAAACATTACAAGACTTTCTGAAAAATGTTTTAAATGGAGGATAATAGAAAGGAACAAACATTGTTTATACTGTATTTGACCAAGTTAGACTAAATGTGGAAGCACTAAGTCATGGCTATGTGAAATCTCTCTCCTCTTCACAGTGCCCTGCATATAGTTAATGCTTATAAATATTTGTTGAATTCCAAAATCCCATCTTTGTACACTAATCATAAAGAGCATGTGCTGGCTGGCCTAGGTTAATAATAGAACCCAAGTTAGCATTTAAACAATAGATTCCAATTCTGAAAGCTTTCATCTTTTGCAAACTTCTTTTATATGAACCAGATAGGTTATTTTATGCCTCTTAAACACAAGTGATCAAATTTGCCCCAGGTCCCAGGGGAGGTAAACATAAGGAGCAGGGCTAAGATTCAAGAGTTTTGGCTCTATTTCTTCCTTCATATCTCCCCTCACCTTTTTGGCAGATATACTCAGAAGGCATCCAGACATTCTCTAACCACAGAGTCTGAAGCCAACTATCAACCATGCACAAAAACGGGACAGCAATTCAGGGAACAAAACTGGTATCAGATAAAATACATCATAATTGGAAGATTACATTCCTCATTATAGCCCAATATGGCTTTTCAAATTATCAAAGGGACTCCAATCTGCAAGATCTTAATTTAAAGCAACATAATTCAGGACCATGAGGAACTTAATTGAGGGCTAGGAAACTGTTTTCAACTTAAATGGTTCTACATAGCCTCATGTACGATCATGTACACACATGTTTAAACCACCTGACATTTAAGGCATCTGGATTTAGCTCTGATCTGCCAAAGGAGGAAAAAAAAAGAAAAAAGGACCAAAAAAAAAAAAAAGAAGAAGAAGAAGAAAGTGGAAAACTGTAACAGTCAAACAAGGAATGCACTCTACAGATTTTCCATGTATTGGCTGATAATGTTACCATTTATCAGATTGCTTCCCTGAAATGTCACAAAGGAAATTAGTTTAGTTAATAGCAGAGAGTTATTTTGTGTTGTTCCTGCTGCTGCTGATGCTGCTGTTGCTACTGCTGGGGTCAATTTCTACACTTCTACTGCCTGTCAAAAATGATCATGAAAATGTCAGAAAGACAATATGCCCACAGACACATAGATGCATATACATACACACACCCTCTACTAAAATCTCAGTTTCATGTTTCATCCTTAAGTGAAAATGATGGATTGTCCAAGGGCCAAAAGAAAAGAGTACAAGTTCTGACAGATCCTACTAGATGCTGGAATACGATTGAATTCAGGCCTAGCCACGGACTTGTGTGTTTTGAGAACATACCTCTATGTGTGTGCGTGTGTGTACATTTGCTGTCTCCAGTGTATCTTTCCATGAAAATTATATTTTACTCTCCTTCAAGCATTCCATGTCCTAGCCAGCCAGACCCAATCTACTGTTCCCTCTATAAGACATTCCATCTCTCTCTTCCTTCCTTTATACAGGTTGCCTCCACACCTGGAGAGGTTGCCCCTCACAATGCTCACCTTAAGTGTTACCTCTTTTCAGAAGCCTTTCCCCTCAGATATGGGTTATAGAGCCAGAACTCGAGTCTTAGCCCTGATGAGTTATGGCCCTAAATTTATGTTTATTGAGGTATAAAACATTTGTGTGCGGTTTTTTTGTTGTTTTTTTGTGGGAGCAACAGCAGCCCATGAACCCATCCCCTAAATCAAGGAAGGGCTGTGATAACTCTCAAGGGAGGAATCATTCTTGACTTCATATGTAAGGGAGTACCCTGAAAGGGAATAATGTCTGATTATTAAATTCTTCATTTCCTGGGTCATTCTATTTAATTGGATATTGGGAAATCCTGACTCCCATGATATGATTCTAATTGATTAAAGTTTCGATTCAAGTATATAAAATCATAATGGCCTTAAAGCACTAAAATATTGTGGAGGTCACCTAGTCCAACCCCCTCATTTTACAGATAAGGAAACTAATGCCAGAGAGGTTAAATGCTTTGTCTAGAGTCATATACCCAGTATGTCAGAGGTAAGATTGTACACTCTGAATTCATTTTAGCTTAAGAGAGAGAAAAAAAAGTACATATATAACCTACAACCTCAAATGGCAAAGAGAATACAATATCACACGTTTCTACTCTCCTATCTTTCTGCCCATAGAGATACAGGTATAATTTAGTAATAGTGCTCTGCTTCTTGGGTGCAATTAAAAACGGCCTTCATTACTCCTCCAAATGGGCGTGTTTTATAGTGCTGCAATCTATAGTTCAATAAAAAAGCCACTACTGCACCTATCATGGCAAAGGCTGTAAAAAGTGATCAATGTGCTGGGTATCAGGAGTACCAGCAGCAGAGAAATTTCTTAAAGAAATATGCACAAAATTGCTTGATAGAAATGGTTTTGAGCACCTGAACTTCTTTCATTTAAGAAACCTTTGCTTTTCTTCCCTTAATTTATATTCTTTCTCTTTTCAATTAGTAGTAAGTAGAAACAAGGTTTAGTGATATGGAAAGATGAGAAACACAAACACACACACACACACACACACACACACACACACACTATGTTGGGGGAGGAGGAATGGGTGTGTCCTTTTTTGGCTAAGAAAGACACATCTCAACTCTCTCAAGAGCTTCTTCATCCAAGAAATCCTTGAGGTTTTTTGTTTATTTGGTTTTTTGGCAGGAAAGTGTTTCAAGGTCTTTCTAGCAACTCTATAACTGTTTTCTATGGTACCATCACAGAATATTCTCAACATAAAGGAAAAGAATACTGGATTTTGAAGTTAAAAGACCTGGGTTCAAATTCTATCTTGTCACTCAGGGATCTTGGGCACTGTGTTTTGTGTATTCAATTGACCTTGTGTTTTCATTTATAAAGGGAGTTCTTAATGAGGAAACTTCTACCAATAGGTAATCATTTTCTTTGCAAATTATCTTCTTAATTGTTTAAAGGACTAAGAAATTTAATGACTTGCCCAGGACACAGAGCTATAAAGTGTCTGAGTCAGAATTTGAACTCAGGCTTTTCTGATTTCAAGTCCAGTATTCCCTTCACTGTGCCACCTAACAGCCTTAGAAAATGTTCGATAAATACTTACTGAATTTGTCATTTAGTTTCAGTTTCCAAATTGGTTTAAAAAATTATGTCAAGAATTACATGACAATTGCTAAATGGTAATATATTTTAGCTCTAAATTGTGGTTGTCATTTCAGTTTTTGTCTGACTTTTCATGACCCTGTTTGAGGTTTTCTTGGACAAAGATACTGGAATGGTTTCTATTTCCTTTTCCAGCTCATTTTACAGATGAGGAAACTGAGGCAAAAATATTTACCCAGTCACACAGTTAGTGTTTGAAAAAAAGTTTGAACTCAGGAAGATGAATCTTCCTGACTTTAAGCCCATTGCTCTATGATCCAAAAAATTAATTTCTCATGCCCATTCATAGGGCACAGTTTAAATATACAACTGTAACCCCAGAATCAACAATAAGGTATAACAAAAAGAAAACTGATCCAGGCATTAGAAGAAATACATTCTAGGGTCACTTCTCCCTCCATCTTTAATAATGTAAGATTGGATAAATTTTAATTTCTTCTAAAAGTCTTAATTATGTAGGTAAAATAAAAGAGAAAGAGGATAATGATTTCGAAAATCCCAATTATTTGAGTCCCAATTCAGTATCCTAACATAAAATTATCACATTAGATAGACCTCAGTTTATAATATTCGATTTCTATAACTTCAAAGGATAACAAGTCAAAAGAACATATTATGAGCTTATTATGTGTAGATGCGTAGATATTATGTGATAAAGTGGATATAGTATGGAACTAGGATCAGTAAGATTTTAGTTCAGATCCAGTCTCAGAAAGTTAGTAGCTATGTGACCCTACTTAACCATTTAATCATTCCTCATCTTTAAATCAGGGAATAACAGGACCTACCTACCCCTTAGGGTTGTTGTAAGGATAAAATCCAATGTTTATAACTGCTTTGCAAATCTTAAAGCACTATGTAAATACTAAAATTTTCATTTTATTAAATGATGCCCAGCCTCAGATTGAACTGTTCAGTTTATGAGTGATTTACATCTTATGTCTCCTTCCTTATCAAATTAGGTGCCAGACTTTAAACCTTTTAGCTAACTTCAGAAAGTAACAAAGGAAGGGTTTTTTTTTTAAACTTATTAAAGTAATCACGACTTTTGGTCTTGCACTACTTAATATTTTTATTAATGATTTGAATGAAAGCCTAGCATGCCATAAATTTCAAACTTATGCAGAGAGATATAGTTAACATCTTAGATAAAGGGGGGGGGCGGAGAGGGTGAAATGGGTTATCTAGAATGCTGGGCCAAATCTAATAAAAGTACATTTATTCCTATTAAATTTCAAGTTTTATATTGAAGTATAAAACTCCAGCTTCACTAGTTCAAGATGAGGTGGACATAGTTAGATAGTAGTTCATCTGAAATGGGGTTTTAATAGCCTGCTTGCAAGGTCATGTTGAGTCAAGAGCATAGAAAAGGAGCCCAAAAAACCTAATGAAATATTAGGATGCTGAAATGTAGGGGGTAGAGGACATAGGATATATGAGACTAAGAAATAGGTTTCCTATAATCTGCTCTAATCAGATTATACCTAGAGTACAATATTCCATTCTGGGTAGTTTTTTTTTTGTTTGTTTGTTTTGTTTTTTTTTGGGGGGGGGAGAGAATGTCAGGATGGTGAGAGTTCAGAGATCATCATGTAGGATGATTTATTGAAGGAACTGAGTGAAGATGCTTAGCTTGCAGAAGAAAAGACTCAGGGGAATGGTAGGGTAGTAAAAATAGTTGTTTAAGTAGTTGAGAGAATATTATATAGAAGAGGAATTTGAACTGCTTGACCACAGAGGACAAGACCAGAAAATAATGTCTGAGGTTAAATGAGGCAGATTTAGGCTTGAAGAAAAGAAAAACTTCCTAACAAGTAGAGCAATCCAAAACTGAAAACACACTTCATTGAGGAGTAGTGCATTTGCCCTCACCGGGTCTTCAAGAAAGAGCTTGTCAGACAATAAGGTATGGTTGTTCAGGTATAGATTGGATTAGATTGGTTCTTTCCACCTCTGGGACAAATATAAAAGGCTTCATCAGGAAGAATTTTAGTAAAATATATTTTAGATTACTAAGAAATTGGTTTAAATACACATTCTCCCTGTTCCCATTTCCACAACGGTTGTGGAATTTTACTTTATTACTATATTACTAAAGAATGTCTACATTCCATTTTGACTTCTATGAGGCCTGAAATAATTTGCTATTCAGGGTATTATATACCTGTCTCCCTCTCTCTTTTCCTTTCTCTATTCTCCCTCTTTCCTTCCTTTTCCCTCTGCCTCTCTGCCCTCCCCTCTTTCCTTTCTTGGCTAAACTTCAATTCTACATTTATTTATTGACGTGTATCTCTACAATAAGGCAAAGATATTTTTAAAGACATCAAACAGAGAAGGAATTCTTTTTAATTGTATTGCGTAAATCACGCTATCAAACTCTATTATAACCCTCCATAAAACAACGTCTGGCTCCATTATCTGATCAAAAGGGCAAATATAAAACTCTGTCAAATATTCAGCTACAGAGTATTAAGCATGTGTACACACCACACACACACACACAAACACACAAACACCTCTAATCATTGTTCAAAAATGAACAAAATTCATTGTTTCCATTGTTGATGGAGTATTCTTTCTTTAAAACACAGCATATGATCCTTAGAAAGAGAGGAGGAGAGAGGGATGGAAGGCCAATTTTGAAGCTACCAGAGATTCAGACCCACCTCCTAACATATTAGCTATGTGATCTTAGACAAGGTTCAGTACTTTGGACAACTCCCTAAGATTATAAGGTCATGTTTTGTTTATATTTTTTTTTTCAAGGAAAATGACATTTAACCACATAAAATTATAAGGTAAATAACAAGAAAAAATATTTACAAAGGAGCATAAATTCCAACAGATAAGCAGGATACCAAAAGAAAGGAATTCTTAGATACCTCATGCTCCAAGAATGGAGACATAAATGGAATATCTTTCATCTCTCCACTATAAATGCCGACATTTTACATCTGGTATTGTTATTATTGTAGGAAGGCCTGAGTTCAAATACAGTTTCAGAAACTTACTAGCTGTGTGACCCTGGGCAAGTCACTTAACCCTATTTACCTCAGTTTTTTCATCTGTAAAATGAGCTGGAAAGAGAACGGCAAGCCACTTCAATATCTTTTCCCAGAAAACTCCAAATGGGGTCATAAAGAGTTAGATATAACTGAAATGACTCAACAACAACAAATAGTCATTGAGAGGCCTCTGACATACTGCCTCACATAAATAGACAGAGAAATGATCTCAAAGTCAAGAAGACCTAGGTTAAAATCCTGCTGTTGAGTTACCCTGAATAGATTGTTAACCTCTCAGTAAGCTAGCAAAGATTTTTCACTAGCACAGTTTTCCTAACATTAAGAAAACAATGAGAAGGTTTGGAGAGGGATAGAGAGAATATAAATCAATAATAGATGACAATTGAATGGATAGACATAGATAGAGAGACAGAAAGACAGACAGACAGATATTAGGGAGAGAGTTGTACATAAATAGACAGCTGAGGGAGGAAGGGAAGATGAGAAAGAGACAGAGACAGAGGGAGACAGAGAGAGACAGAGGGAGACAGAGAGAGACAGAGGGAGACAGAGAGAGAGAGAAAGAGAGAGAGAGAGAGAGAGAGAGAGAGAGAGAGAGAGAGAGAGAGAGAGAGAGAGAGAGAGAAGGAGAAAAGGGAAGGGAGAGAAAGAGAGTGTTATGAAAGAATTGGCATTTTTTAAAAAGGTACTTTCAAACAATCAAAAAGTATTAAGCACAAAGCACTGTGCTAAGCATTGAAGATATAAAAGAAGGGGCAAACAGTTCCTGCCTTAAAGGAGCACTCATGTTCATAGAGGAGACAAGTTAATAAATAGGTACTTATAAAATAGAATAGATGGGAGGTAAATTCTAGCAGCTCAGGAGAACTGGGAAAGGCCTCCTGCAGAAGATTTGAGGGAGATTTAATCTGAGACTCAAAGAAAGTCAAGGAAAGTAAGAAGTGAAGGCACACAGAATAAATACATTTCAGGAATGGGGGACAAAAGGCACAGAGATGGAGAGTTAGACTGTCATATGTGAATTGAAGCAGATTGTACTCATTTAATAAATGGTAGTTAACAATGAATTATACCAAGTAACACAATGTAGATGTGTCATAGAGTACGTGGAGGGGAGTTAAGTAAAAGAAGGCCTCAATGGTAAGAGAGACAGGAAAGAAGGCTTGATACTGAGGGTCAAGAAAACCACTGGAGCTTACAGAGTAGGGAGCTGATAGAGTCAGTCCTGTGCTTTTTAGGCTATTGTCCTTCTTTATCAAAGAAGACCAAAATGACATCACTATGTAAGAGTTAAGTTATAGTATGTCCAGCAGCGGCTCATCAGACCAATAGGAGCTCGGAATGCTCTGCCACAGGTCAGACACAAACAGTCTCTATGAACATCTGGGATGGATTCTCCAACTTTGCATATCTCCTGAACCTTCTGAGCTAATTCAATTCTGCTTTGCTCAGAGCCCAGCATCTTCTCTGATGAGGGCACACTATGATGAGGGGTCCTGTGCCAGTGTCTCCTCTGACAATTCTAAAGTTCTTAAGAGAGACCTTGAGGGTGTCCTTATGTCGTTTTTTCTAACTACTATGAGATTGTTTGCCCTGTGTGAGTTCTCCATAAAGCAGTGTTTTTGGCAAGTGTACATTTGGTATTCAAACAACGTGGCCAGTTCAACAGAGTTGTGCTCTCTGCAGTAGCGTCTGAATGTTTGGCAGTTTGGTTCAAGAAAGGCCCCCAAAGTCTGGTATCTCATCCTGCTAGGGATCTTCAGAGACTTCCTATGACAATGCAAATGGAAGCAATTAAGTTTCCTGGCAGGGTGCTGGTACACTGTCCAGGTTTCACAAGCATGAGGTCAGCACAACAGCTCTATAGCCTAACACCTCTCCTTTCCCACACCTTCCTTCTGAGGCTCCCAAACACTGAGATAGCCCTGGCAATGTTTGTGTCAGCCTCGTTACCAATGTGGATATCCCTAGAAAGTACACCGCCCAGGAGAGTGAACTTCACAGCATTCAAAACTTCCCCAGTTGCTGTAATTGATGGTTCCACATATGGACGGTGTAATGTTGGCTGATGGAGCACCTGTGTTTTCTCGGTGTTAATTATTAGGCCAAAATTAACACAAGCAGCAGAGAACTGATCCATAGTTAGGAAAAATCAATGGCAACCAAATGGAGAATGAATAGCAGTTTCTTTCTTTAAGGACATCCTCAAATGGTTAGAGACAATGCTAAAATAGCACTTACTCCCATTTGAAAAGCCATCATGATTGAAAATAACTCAAATTTATCTTCTTGAAACTGTTATATTTATATCATTGTCCTGCACAGATGCTAGTACTGCTGAATATTATCTGTTTAGGGGACACTTATGGTTAGTGGTAGTGACATCAAGATTGAACAAAGGAAACTGAGGAGTAAGCACAAGAAAATTAGCGTGTCACAGAATCCTACAAAAGAAAAAATATTTAGGGGGTCAACAGTACCCAAAACTGAAAGAAAAAAAAAGTCAAGATTTAACAGATCAGAAAAGTGTTCTTATTCTCTCCCCCTTTAGCATTTTGAGGTATTCTTCTCAGTCTAGTTTAGTAAGCAGAGATTCAGGTTCTACATAAGAGTTTTTCTATTTAAAAATTTAAAACTCAGGGGATTATTGAAAATGAAGTAAATTAATTTGCTCATTCAAATTTCCAAGCAAATTAGCCCCTGGGGATTATTGTGAAAGTATAGTCACTGAAATAAAATGTAACACGATTCATGTAACACACAAGAGGTATCTGGTATCACCTTCTGTGAAAATAACAGATGAGAATAAGGGGCCAGTGTGCAGGAGCAAGAAACAATCTGGAATGGGAAAAGGTGGGGGGAAAGGGGGGTGTAGAAAGGAAAAAAATAACCTTCTTTTCTGTCATCTTGGAAATTTTTATGGCAAAGGTAGCATTTCAGAGAAGCTGAATGATGAAAAAAGGGGGGGAGGGATTTAGAAAGCTGAGAGCCAAGAACATGGCATATTCCATGACGAATCTTTATATATAAAATACCATTTCTCTCTTAGTGTGATAGAGCTCGATGCTTAGAGGATTTTGCCCTTTAGGCCCTGGTACAACACTTATTTTCATCATATAGGCTTAACTTATCCAGACAGGTTGGAATTAAATGAATTACCCTTCACTTAAAATTGTTGGGAGGAGGGATGGGAAAGAGAAGGAGGCAGAGGAGGCAGGAAAAGGGAGTATGCTTATAAATATTAACATTCTGTACATGGCCCCAGAGCGCAAAAAGACACCTTCAGGTGCACTTTGAAATTTCAAAAAAGTAATCAGGTGTGCTCCTGCTTTCAATACCCAAGAGGCTAAACCAATTACCTGCATATATGGGGAGGGGGTGAGGGAAGGAGGGAGAGACTTACAAGCCACTGATAAGAAATAGTAATGATTTTGAGTAAAACTAAAAACAAGCAAACAAAAAACCTCAAAAAACCATCCCACCTTTTGGAGGCTATCAGGTATTATCAACGTTGAGGAGATTAGCTAGTTCTGACATAGATACTATATTTCTCTTAAGGACCAGTTATGCATTCCTAAATCTGTTTACTCATCAGTAAAATGAAAGGGTTGGTCTAGGTCAAAGGTTCTTAACCTTTTGGGGGGGAAAGAGGGAGAGGAGCTAAAACTTACTCAGCTTTCTTAAAATAACTATTCTAAATGCATAAAATAAAATAGATAATTTAATAAAGGAAACTAATTATAATAAAATAGTTATCAGAACTTAAACTGTATGACAGTAACACATGGACTTCTTTATTAAAAATTAAATAGTAATACATTTAAAATACAAGCAAGTTAGAATTACCCATGCTATAAGAGGTCACATGGCCTAATAGAGAATTCTTATAGGAGCTTCTCAGTTTTGTAAAACTTTAATAACAAAAATTATCATTAGAAAACAACTGAGATCTCTGGCTTGCCCATATGAGAACATTCAACTTTATGGTTTGGAGGCTAAAAAGCTAACAAATAGACTCAGAATGGCCTGAAAGATGACTAGTCTTTTCACACAGTCCCCAACAGTCAAGAAGTCTATGATCATGTGCAATCTAGCTAATTAACA
The DNA here is from genome assembly GCF_016432865.1 of Antechinus flavipes. NCBI lineage: Eukaryota > Metazoa > Chordata > Mammalia > Dasyuromorphia > Dasyuridae > Antechinus > Antechinus flavipes. The sequence goes on from NC_067398.1 coordinate 609,061,733, forward strand.
ACAGTAATTTTGAAGCAGAAATAAACTCAGCATAAAAAAGGCATGAAAATACCTGCAACAACTATAATATGATGAGAAAATACCTGATTTTTCTTGGTGACAAATTCACAAGTCCTGCTAATGCCACTGTTGATTTGTTGCCTATATTAGTAATTAAAGGAAATGCTAGATTTCAATGAGAGATTGATGAAAATAAAGACATGATTTTTTTTCATTGAAGTCCCTGAAATTTGTTCGTGGATCTCCAAGTTAAACACTCCTGATCTAAAAGATTCTCAACAATTATTTTCGATTCTAAAGCTAGGAATCTAGGATCCTACAGCTACAGCTAACAATATCAAATGAAGTTTGTGATTCTTTTACACCCTTCAACAATTTTGATGCTTCAACAGAACAAGATAAAGGGGAAAATAGCAAAACAAGTGGTTTTTCACCATATACAACAAAAATAAAGAAACATCTTGTGAATTATAATAGAGATGAGGATGGAAAAGAGTAGAGGGAAAGGGAATCAGAGTCAAGTAAGCTGCTAAGTATTTTCAACACATGCACATTCATAACATAAATCTTGGCACCGAAGGACTATTCTGACATTTGAGAACTTCCGAAGTCTAATGAATCAAGGGAAAGAGGGACAGGGGATTAGAGGATTTAAACGAGGCTCTTCTGTTTGGTATTATGAACCCAGTCAAAAAGTAAATAAATGGTTCTGTAGCCAGGTCACTTTAATTCCTGGAAAGCAATTCTTTCAAAGAAGAAACAATTAAAACACTCTAGGTATAACAAAAAAGACAGCATAATGGAACGAGGGAAGGATGGTCTGGGTTTAAACCTGCCTCTGACATATGCTAATTATGTGGCCAAGAGTAAGTTGCTTAAATTCTCCCAAAAAAAAAAAAAAAAAAAAAAAAAAAAAAGTAAATTACAATAAGATGCTGAGCTGCATTAGAGGAGGGAATTTCCATACAAGGATTTCTCTACACAGAGGAAAACACTAATCTGTAATAAAAAATAAAATATCTAACCAAATTTCAACTATCACTCTGTTCTACTTCTATCTTCTAGATAATTTGCCTGGAGAATAATACTGGACGTAAATTTCAAACTTACAAAAAATACTTTCAAAACAGATGAAAATCACCCTTATAATTGAGAAAAATCCACATATAAGTGTGATGACATGAGTATATGAAGTTAACTTTATATTCTTTATAGATAAAAATTTTCTTGACAGTGTTTAATGATGACTAACTTTTAAGAATTGGCAACACCAAATAAAAATTACTGTTTATTATCATAAAAAGCTTCTTGGACTGAAAAGCTTCTTGGACACTAAAGTCATGTTATTGGAAGAGCATCAGTCCTGGCTGACCAAGAAAATATTTGCCCACAAAAATCACATCTGAGCAGGCTTCCTTCAGCCTGCTATGATATAGTTTGCATTAAACTTGACCTGATTCTGGGACAAATGATGCCCTTAATATTTAAAGCTATATACTATGAGTTTAGAAAGGAATATACTAGGAGTCAGACTCTTCCAATAACCAGAATGCTTCTTTCCCAAAGTAGGAAATAAATGAATGAATATGTGTTTCTGAGATACTATAAAGGACTGTGCTAATGTTGGAAGAGCAAATAAAAAAATTGAGACATAGGAAGAGACAGCATATATACTACAATTCAGCCTCAGTGCAATGGAAAGCCTAAGGTTCAGGTGGCACATAGCAAAACCCAGGAATCATAGGACCTGGTCTGAATAAAGGAAATCAAACTTCACCAAGCATTTACAAACATTCTATGGTTAAGCACTGTGCTAAGGGGAAACAGACAAAAACAAAAACAAAAAAAGCAGTCACTGTCTTCTGGCTACCATTCTAAGGAGGAAGACAATATGTACATACATAGCTATGTGCAAAATGTTCACAAGATAAATATGAATGAGAGTATTAAAAATTAAGGAAATCAGTAAAGGCTTTATATGCAAAGATGATGTTTGGAAACCAAGGAAACCAAGAATTGGAGCCAGACAAATCCTGCATAAAGTAAAACCAATATAGCTACAACTTTTTTTCCCCTTATAATTAGTTCTCTTCTTTTTATTTCTTGGAAGAACAATATATATAAATACTTGATTTATGAAATTCTTAATTTTCATCTCTAATGAAAGATAAGAAACATCTGTCCCATGCATACTGAATTTATTTTCAAAAGCTCCCCTACACACATATACTAAATTCAACTGTTTAATTCTTTTCTCCAATAATTTTCTTCCTTCCAACCTATGGAATTACTTTCTTATTATCCTTGAGTATATGATACCTCTCATTATGAGCTACCAAAAAAAAAATAATAACATGAAAGCTAATTTACAGGGAAATCATGCAATGCAGATTTGATAAAAATTTCAAGGTGGTTTTGCAAACACTATTTGAAGTCATATAAGAAAATAGCACGTCCTATATTTAATTCCTTCAAATCTCAAATCAAGAAAGATGACTACCAATGACATCATCCAAAAAGAATAGAGACACTTCAACCTTAACTTGAACTGGAAACTCTGACTATTAAATAGTTTCCTTTTCTAGTTTGAATGCCATCTGCAGATGGCCCTGAAACTATCAAATTAAATCAGGAATAGGAAAATTAGTGCTGGAAAAAAAAAATTTAACATCATCCAGTTTAACCTCCTCTTTCTAGATGAGGACACTGATGCTAGAAGAACTGAAGTAAATTGCCTAAATTCACACTTCCATTTATATCACATGACCACCTTTTTTTCTGGTCAAATGTGCCCATGATGGTGTCATTGATGTCATTTCCAGTTTCTACAGTTAACTCTAAAGACTAACAGCAGAAGAAAGGGAAAAAGAGGACTCTCCAAAGAAATATTGGCTTTTAGTGATTTAAAGGACTTTCAAAGACATTAAGAATTTATCCAAAGATTTCTAACTAGAGTTCTGTGAATCTGTATTATGTGTGAGTAAGAGAGAGAGATACACACAGACACCCCCACACACACACACACACAATTTCAATAACTGATTTCTAGAAAGCAGAAATAACTCTCTCCCGCCATGTTCCTGCATCCCAGGCACACAGTAGGGACTTAAAATTCTTACTCAATTATAAATGTGACTTTGAAATCTTTCCACAGGGACCACAAATTTCTTTCCCACAGGTAATCTGAGATTACTGAAAAAAAAAGGGTTATCAATTCTTTCTCTCTTAAACATCAGTGAAGAAAAATGTAGCTCCTAACACATTTGAATTAAACCAAGGTAAAAAAGCCATATGCCTCAAAACAAAACAACTTACTAAATGCAAATTAAAGACTGTTTTAAAGTGAGAGAAGAAAGAAGCACAAGGTCAGCAAGAAGTCACTCAGTCTGCTTAAAATGCTTAGAAAGTGGAAGTCATACAAAGCAGTTTCTTCTGGGCAGGTGTGAGATGGGGGTGGAGGGCTATATATTTTTTTTCCTTCCTCACAATTTCTCAGAAATACCATCTCAATCAAAGTCTTGACAATTATGAAGCATGTCAACTGATCATGAAAATTCATCAAATGTGCTATGTGACAAGAAGGAGAGCTTGACTGTTGAAATTGGATGGGCTTCAAAAGTTACTGACAATCACTGCCATAAATCATATGAGCACATCAGTCTTTGATGCAGAAGGGTTTACAGGCAGCAATATTGCTAAACAAATTCCAACAAAGAAAAGGGGTGCAAAGCTCAGGGTGATTAAATAAAGAAAGAAGAAAAAAGAAGAAGAGAGAAAAGGTTAAAGGAGATAAGAGGAGAGGAGAAGAGATTAGAGCAGATTAGAGAAGAGGGGAGGAGAGAAGAAAAGATTAGAAGGGATTAGACAACAGGAGAGGAAAAGAAAAAGGGAAATAAAAGCAAAGAGGAAAGGAAGGAAAAGGGGAAGGGAAAGAGAAAAAGGAAAGGGGAAGGGGAAAGAGTATCCTATTTTCAGCACTACTACTTCATTGCAGGTAAGGACAGAGAACTATTAGGATAAAGAATCACCATTTTCCAGCCACTAAATCCATAGAATTCTCCATCTCAAAAAGAAGCACAAGAACCAGTTCCAAACAACAGTAAATTCCTGTGGTGCCCTGAGATCCATAAATTTCCAAAAAGAAAAAAGAAAGAATCCTAGTTATACACACTCATAAGCAATATTCCCAACCATCATCAGGGTGGCAAGAGAAACAGTCAACAACCTAAGTGCTTTTGTTTATTTTACCAGACTCACAAGATGAAAGACTTACTTTTATTTAAATAAATTCGATGGAACATTATCTCATGATTAAAGGGAGAAAAAAGTCAACAATGATTCTGTCCTATATCTTCTTCTTCTTTTTCTTTTTGTTTCCTTCAACTCCCCCACTGGTTTCCACACTACATAGACTTTGGTTTAAAAAAAAAAAAAAAAAAAAAAAAAACTTTACCCCAGCAAGCCAGTCTCCACATTATGCTATGTGTTGCTTCCTGTACCTTTTTGTGAATACACTTTCGACATTTCTGAAGTGAATTTTAGAGTAATGGAAACCATTCTTTAAAAAAAAAAAAAAAAAAACTTTACTTATTCAGGGGATTTGCATTTTATTTCCAGCTCTGATTACAAATGAAAGTTATATTGTCTTTTAAGGTTTACAAACTGCATCAAAAGATAGAAGATTTAGAGTGAAAAGGAAATCACCTACTTTTATATCCTCAGTTTACATTATACAGTTTCCCCACCTGAAGCAAAGGGTGAAATGCCCAGGGTCACATGGCAGTAAGAAGTAGAGCCACAATCTAAAGTCAAGTTTTCCAACTCCAAAGGCTCTTTATATACCACACAATCTATCTATTGCCCTATATACATTATTTCACTTTATGCTTGAAACAACCCTCTAAATAGTATAATTATCATTTTGCCATAGGACAACTGAGATTCACAAAGATACAATGATTGCACCAATATCCCATGCTTATTAGTGGTGAACAAGAACAGGTTCTGATTCCAGGTTGAAGAATAATTGTTAGTTGAGACCAATTACCTAACAATTCTGCACTTTTCTTTACCTACAAAAATGAGAAAGAGAGTTTGTGAGTTGTGCTTAGAAGACTATGTTAATTTGCAGTATGGCTGATATGGATTCAGGAATTCCAACATCTCAGACAATCCATCAGCTTTCGCTTTCAGATAAATTCAGTTTACAAATCTACTGGCACCATGGAGTCCTGGAAAGAGCACCAGATTTGGAATCAGGAAACTCATTTCCTAGTATTGATTTCAAACCTGTGTTAGATTACTCTGTCTGGAAGATTCATTTTCCTCATTTGTGGAAAGGAAAGGGAAAGAGGTTGGAATCATGTGATTTTCATCCACCTAAAGATCTCCCTGGGAGGAAACTTCCTCTATCAATGCAAATAGCACCCAATCTGCACTATCTGTACAGACTGAGAACAGAGGCCCGGACTCCTTCCTAACTCTAGGAAGAACTACTTTGAAATCCTGCCTCTCACACCCACTGGCCCTTAGTCAAGTGACATACCCAGGGCTCTACAGTCAGTAGACATCAGAGCAGGATTTCAGCTAGGTTTTCCTGCCTCTGAAGCCAGCTTGCCATTACTATTTTTTCCGTTCATGTCATTGTCCAGTTCAGTTGTGTGTGACTCTTCAAGCCAGCATCTTTTATCTTCCCCTATCTCCCAAAGTGAGAGATAAATGGTTATGAAAAGACTTGCATTAACCCATACCTGTAAGATACTGTTGAGAATGAAATTTAATTCAATTTAACAAACATTAAGTACTCAGGATATGGAAAGCACAAAATTCTGTATAAAATATGCTTTGTAACTTGAAGATGAGATTTTAAGACATTGCAAAGGTTATGCAAGCTCTCAAAGGGTCACAGAAGTTTCATTTTTGTCACTGACAAAAATCGTATCGACTTGAGCGAGGAAGCCCTAATAAAAATATGTTGGATTAAATAACAGATTGACTGAACTAAGGCAACATGATTTATTTAGGATTTAAAGCTAAAGAAATTTTAGGGATTACCTTATCCAATAGTTCCCAATGTTTTGGGGGCTGCAGAACATTAAAGAATTTTATAATACTCTATAAACACACCCCTCAAAAATATCTCTGATTTCATCATTTTGGAAATTTCTTCCAAAGATAAAGATCATAACCCATCCATTCAACTCCTGTCCATGTCTTTGTATAACTTTGCCATGAACTGGGTGCCTTTCTTACTTTCTCTTGATATTGTCATTGTACCTGTGGAGCGTTCTTGTCCAGGCTGTTTCTGTTCTCCCATTCTTCATGATATCTTTTACTCCATCTTTGAAGTTCTTCATGCTCCTAACATGCTCCTAACATGATGATACCTATTATATCCCCTCTCCTTTGTCCTCTGTGTGATATTTATTTTCCGATACTTCGGGGACTATTGTGTTCCATATCTCATGAGACTATACACAGCCATAACAAGTAGAAGGTTGGTATTTCATAAAATACCACAGAATAGGGTCGGGGGGGGGGGGGAGGAGAAATATGTGTGTATATGAGTGTGTGTGTGTGTGTGTGTGTGTGTGTGTGTGTGTGTGTGTAACCCCCATGCAGGATTATGCTTTCAAGAAACTTCAAAACAAGCACAAACTAAAACAACAAGGGCAGACTTTTCTACCTACCCATCTGGATTCAATTCTCTCAACCATAAATTAGAAAAGGCCAAGAGAGACTTTATTAAGTTCCATTAGAGAAGGAAGAAGCAGGTTACCCCAGAAAGCTTGAAGATCGCAGAGGTGAGAACAAGACCTAAGGCAAAGCACACCTGGAATAAGATAGGAAAAGCTTCATGGAGAAGATGAGAGTTGGAGGAAGCTTGGAATCTAGGTAATGTTAGTTACTAAGAGGGGAGAGTGTTCCATAATAAAGGACAAAGAGTGAAAATGCTGGTTTGGAGGAGATAAAAGTACCATATTTGAGGACCAGCAAGGAGACCAGTATCATTGAATCACAGAATATATATAGAGGGGAAGGGAGTTCTCATCACCTGGTTCTGATCATTTAAGCAATTTTGCATCCCCCAAGCCCTTCCTATTTATCAGTCTTCCCCCCATATATACTCTTATTGTCAAGTGATTTACTGAAAACTAGTCATCTCATGCTATAGCATCCTTCTATCTTCTACTAATCCAGTAACCTTGTCAAAAAAAAAAAAATAGTGAAGAAATGACATGATTTCTGCATTCTAGGAACATACAGTAAAGAGTCACCTATACAAGTAATACATAATGGAGAGCCCTGAACCAGGAGTCAAGAACCCTGGATTCCAGTTTTGACACAGTACCACTAATTCACTATTAGGCACATTGTTTAACCTCACTGTTAAGTTTTGTTTGTTTGAAATCTATAAATCAAAAGAGTTGCTTCAGATTATTTCTTAGTTCCTAAAATAGAGCAAATCAATGATGTGAGGGACTTCCCAGATAGAACAGGAAGTATATTTTAATATACAGATACCAATTATAAATTCCTGCAAGGCAGATGGGACCTTCAGCAGAAGCACAGTTGTGAAAATTTAAGACGACTTTTAGGAAACTGTGGCTTGAGACCGGAAAAGGAAGTGAGAAATCAAGCATTATAAGTTCCTCTACCAACAATGGACTGGGGAGGCCACCAATTACAAGAGCCTCAGAGACAGTACAGCAGGCATGGAGACAAGGAAGATGTGGCTTACTTTGGGACTGCAAATTAGGAGGACCATCAGGACCAACAGTGATTGACTGGAGTCAAAGAAGAGGGAACTGAGAGCACAAGAAGAAGTTCTGGAAAGGGATTTTAATGGCTTAAAGATAGGCCAATTGCACTAAGAGGCTGTTCTTGGGACCTGTCTCAATTGTAGGTAGCTTATACCTATCCCACCATCTCATCATGCCGTTCTGTGGTAAGGTTTGTTGTGCAGCTGATGGTCTAGTGAACTGGACTGGACTAAGGAAGACCCGCATTCAAATTCCACCTTAGATAATTACTAATTGTATGTGACCCTGAGTAAGTTTTCTTTCTCTTTCTCTCTCTCTCTCTGTCTCTCTCTCTCTCTTTCTCTCTCTTGTTCTCACTCTCTCCTCTTCCTTCTCTTCCCTTTTTCCTTTATCTTTAAAATAAATAACCATGTTCCAAGATTTTTGTGAGAAGTAATTTTATATATGTAAACATTTTGCAAACCTAAAAGTCCTATGTTAGCTAGAATTATGATTACCTAAATCTGCTATAATTAAGGTATGACAATAGTATTGATGTGGAACTGTAAGGGACTTAAGTCTAAGCCGTGTCCTTTTTCAGATTGACAGCAATAACTTGTCCAAAGTCCACAATTTGAATACAGGTGTCCATGATCTGAATCTTCAAGAATGGGTACCAGTTGCCTTTCAAATTGCTAATATTTAAGATTTGTAATAAACTTCATATGTCTGATCTCATTTGATGCTTTCACTAACTTGCATAGCTGGCAATACCCTTTTAATTTAATCAATTTAATTTAATAATCAATTTAAAAGAAGAATCCCCTTTGTCTTTGAATGATGATAATATCAAGTTGACCAGAGCAGAAACAGATGAGGAAGAATGCTCCCAAATTCCTAAGTTTTAGAACAGTCTGGAATTTCTACTAGGATTAAGTCCTACTTTCTCAGGTATCTTGACAGTATACTGTCTTAAATAAGAAAACTCCTTAGGATCTCCAAAACTTTCTTTTTACCAAAAAAGGAAAAAATAAATAAATCTATCCCTTCTTTTCTCATTCACATCTTGTCCATCTTTCACTCCATTTAGCTTTTCCAGTAAGTCTTCTGTGCCAGACTCCTGGGCACCAAGCAACTCTCAAGCATGGAAGCCTCTGTTTCACATGAGTGTATTATTTTTGGCTATGATGATATTAAGCATGTACTACTATGTCTGTCTGTCCTGTGTCTTAGCAGAGAATGAAAGCATCTTTCTCAAAACTGAATCAACTTCAATAAACAAAATGTGATATGCAATAACATAAAAAGAAGGGATGCTCTAATTTTTTTCTTAATTAAACAGATTAAAAGAGAATCATACTGTTCTAATCTAGGGAAATTTTTCCTTTCAATGATTTGATAAATCCATACTATTCTATGTGTCTAAATTCAATTAACAGAATCATAGACTTGAAGCTGAAAGGGGCCTTAATTGCCACCAGTTCAACCCTCGCACATTTTAGAGATGAATAAACTGACGTCTTGAGAGGTTTAGTACTGTACCTAAAATCACATGGATAATTAAGCATTAGAGATGGTATCTGAACCCAGATCCTCTGATTTCAGAATTAGGGATCTTTCTGCTGTATCATGTTGTCTTCCTAGTGAAAAAGAATAAGAGGGAAGAGAAAGAGGAAAAGGAAAAGAAAGAAGAAAAGGAAGAAAAAGAGGAAAAAAGGAGGAAGAAAAAGAGAAAAAAGAAATAGGAAAAGGAAAAAGAGAAGAAATGAAGAGAAATAGGAGAAGGAAGAAAAGAAGAAAAAGGAGGAAGAAGAGAAAGAAAAAGAAGAGGAGAATGAAAAGGATGAGAAGAACAAAATGCCAAAACAATCTCACCAAGCAGTGCATAGGGAATTATTAAAAAAAAAAAAAAAAAAAAAAAAAAAAACCTGATCATAAAGATAGCTAAATGGCTAGATAGTGCAGTGGATAGAGTGCCAATCCTGAAGTCAGGAGGACCTGAGTTCAAATGTGGACCTAGACACTTAACTCTTCCTAGCTATGATCCCAATTGCCTGGCAAAACAAAACAGAACAAAATCTGATCATAAAGTGATCTCTCTCAAAGGGTAGTGGGTTCAAGTTGACACAGGATGCTGAGAGGAAAAAAACAGTAAAAGTAACAGGTGATTGACAAACACATGATAGCACTCAGGGAAAACAGAAGTTTATACCACATAATTAAGCTACCCAGATGCAAGTATTCTCCTATTCTAAAATACCCCAACCTAGATCCAAAATTTATATTTGAAAGAAAGAAATTAAAGGGTTCTATATATACTCACTTCAGTTTCTGGAAAGCTTTTTTTTAAAATTTGGTTTGATTTAGTTTTTTACATGTCCAGGTAGACTTCACACTTAGATTCTTAATATTCACTTCACTCAATTCAATAATCACTTTGCTACAAAACCAGAGTTGTCAACATATTTCTGGGTGAGATTAGAATTGACCTAAGTTTCAGTTCATGATCCATTTATTGGCAATTCCCAGCATCAGTTTTTAAGATTTCAGTAAATTGTTTATTATTTAGCATTCCATAAACAAACAGTGTCTAAAATCAGCTTCTCTGAACCCCTCTATTTAGCTAATTCTTCCTCTCGCCACAGGCAAGCACTTTCAGGAAACTATTAAGCACTGTTATATTCCTGGGAAATGAGCTAGGAAAATCAGAAGGACAGCTTCTCATAAATTCTCAAGAGTATTTCTATACTTGGCATCTCCCCATGTTCTGTTCTTTGCTATTCAAATTCCATCCACTTACCTGTCCACCATCAGTACCACATAAGCTGAGCTGTCAAAAGGCACTGTCAATTAGGTGTAGTAGAGGAAGAGGTAGACTAGGTAAAGAAAGATATGAGTTCAATTCCTACTTTGGACTCATTAGGTATATGATACTGGGCAAGTCATTTAGTATCTCTTAAATTCAGTTTTTTCATTTATAAAATACACAGTGTTGGTGCAATATCAAATGAGATAATTTATGTAAACTGAAAACTTCAAATATATGCTATTTGAAAAGCAACTGCAACCATTCTTGAAAATTATCTCTTGCTAGAAAAAGTCACTAATAAAGACTTTTTCTTTTATATTTTTATAAGTATGGAAGTAAGGAAAAGAAAAGTTGTAGAGGGAAAGAATTCTAAGCAGCAAACAACTACTTTTTCCAGCTTGTAATATATGTAGAAAAGTAAGCAAAAGACACAAACTCTAAGAAGGTCAAAGATAAAAAAAAGAGCCCACATGGACAAATAAATGTATGCTAATGTTTTTTTATAGTAACAAAGAATTGTAGGCAGAGTCTATGACCATCAATTGGGGAATAGCTCAACAAGTTGTAGGACATGAATATAATGGAATATTAATGGGTCATAAAACAACAAATGTGAAGAATAAAAGGCAGTATGGGGAAGACATGTGAACTGATGCCAACTGAAATAAGCAAACCAAGAAAACAACATAAACAATGAAAAATGTGTAAGTGGAAAAAATGGAAACAACGAAAATCAAAGCTGAAATTTATAATGATCAAGCTTGGCCTTGAAGAGGAACTAAGTGAAAGTACTTTCTTCTCTTCTTTTCACTATGGAGGTGGCATATAACACATTGCTTGACCTGACTGATAGTTTGATGTTGAAAAACTCGTCCTACTGCCCCCTTCCTTTTCTCTTTTTATTTTTTGTTTTAAGGGATGGCCCTCTGGGTGGGAGAGAGAAGAATATATTAGGGGAAAAAATAATATAAAAAACAAAAATAAAATAAATTTTAAGTGAATGGTGAGCAAAGTAAATAAGACAGCATTTTGTTTCTTTGCTTTGCATCCTGACTAGATTTCCGTTTCTGGCTAGCTTTCTCTGCTCCCAGCAGGATTTTACATTAGAGGGGCAATTTGAAGCCAAGAGACCTAGGTTTGATCACTGTTTCAACTCTTTCTATCTCAGTAGCTGTGAAACAGGTCAACTTAAATTTAAAAAGAAAATTAATGGGCAAGTGATTTAATTTGCCCATTTTTCAGCAAGAGGACAAGAATATTTGCTCATTCTTATTTTAGAAAAGCTCTTTTAACACACACACATACACACACACACTTTAATGTACTAAATAAATAAGATTGGACCTGCAATTTCAAGGCAAATCAGTCAACAAACATTTTTAAAGTAAGCACCTATTAAGCACCAAGTCCTGCAGATACAAAAAACAGCAAAAGGTATTCCTGTTCTCAAGCTTAGCCTAATATCACCATATCCATTTGAAATATTATTCTTTCCTAATGCATCTCCTCCTCTTGAGTTTCATTACTATACTTTGAACTGGTTCTTTTGAGTTATGTACACATAATCCAAACTTTGCCCCACTACAGGGCTATTTCTTGGCTGTGTACATTTAGCACATTCTCTGTAGTGAATCTGTGACAATAACCTGGGGCTCTGGTTTTCTTTTTCCTTTTTAATTAACTATCCTTTTCAAACTTGCCTTGCTATATAGTAGAACTTTGTGTATTAAATGAAAAGAAAGCACAAGAATTAAAAATTTTTTAAAGTCATGAAAAATTTTAGCTAGTACATAAAATTTCATCTTCCCATAGAGGCTAGCACCTTCTGTAACTGGTTGTTTTGACTTTCTGATATGGTCCAGTGGGTTTACAACACCCCCATATCATCTGATACCAAATAAATGCTCAGTTGTAAATAGAGACTTGCAACATTTCACTAAATCACAGACTTAGAAATGAAAAGGCTCTCAGAGGCAATCTAGTCCAAGCCCCACCTTCATTTTGGAAATCAGAAAACGAGGCCTGAGGATGTTAAATGCCTTGCTCAAGTCACAAAGGAACTGAGTAGCATTATATTAAACTGCCTCAGAAAAAGGTGACCTAGGGCTGAATTCTGATAGAAATCTGGCAACTTTGAATGCAAACAAGTCAACATTACATTAAGCACCTACCCAGTGCCAGGCACCAAAACATTACATAAAGCACCTACCATGTGCCAGTCATCAAGCATTACAGCAAGTTCCCACTATGTGCCAGACACCAAGCAGTGTATGGAGTACCTACTATGTGCCAGACACCAAGCAGTGTGTAAAGCACCTACTATGTGCCAGGTACCAAGTATAGTATCTACTGTGTGCAAGGCCCTATGCCAAGTGAATGGGGCACAAAAAAGGGGAACAAAACAAAATGTCCAACCCCAAATCTTGCTTTCAATAAGCCCACATTTAATAGAAAAGACAATATGCAAATAATTATGTACAAACAAGAGATACACAGGGTAAATTGGAAGTAATCTCAAAGGGAAGACACCAGAATTAAGAGAGATTGTTAAAAAGCTTCTTGCAGATGTCTTCGGGTGACTGGCTGATTGTCAAATGACAATGAAAATGAACAGGAGAGAAAATATTATAAAATATAGTTCAGCTTTTATTATTGTATTACACTGAATAATTAGTCTGATTTCTTTTAGGATCAGACTAGTTTGTTTTAGGCCCAAGGCCTATGTTAATTTGTATGACTCAATTTAATTTAATTCAATTCAACAAGCATTTATTAAATGCCTACTAAAAGCAAAGCTCCTGGCTAGCTGCTAGAAAGAGCTGGCTTGCGTCATCAGAGGTTGGGGAAGAGAGACAACATAATTTGAGTAAAATAAAAAATGAGACAATCTGAGGATAGAGAAAATAATAATAACTAGAGCATCCAGCAAGGTCTCTCCCAAACCGAGGCATGACCTGGGCTTCTAACATTAGCTGAGCCTAGACCAAGCCTGGATGAATGTCCTCAAAATAGAAATGTAAATTTTTTCTAACCACAAGTAAGGTTATGAAAGGCTGGTAAACAGCTTCATAATGACTGGGAGGTATAAATATCAAAAATGGGACAAGAATGCATAAAGAGATACAATGTAGGACATTTCAACCATAGAATGTTTCTTCTTCTTAGTGAATTTTAAGAACCAATCACTCATCAACTCAACTAGATACTGATCTAAGAGATTACATTATAGTTTCTCTAGAAAGCCTTCCTGACTACCATAGAGAAAAATTCCCAAGTCCTTTACAAAGTGTCCCATCCAAACACAATCACTTTTTTTCTTTTTCTCCCCTTTCTTTCTTTCTTATCTTGGGTTTTTTTTTTTTTTTTTTCATTTTTATTTTGGGTTTTTTCGTGTTTTTTTTTTTTTTCTTTTTTTTTTAATGAGAAGCCCTGTGTCATGGGCACGTTTCCTTGGTTACCAGAATCACAAGCACATGTGTGGTTTCAAACACTTCCTTCCAGCTATCTTAAGACCACGTTTCTCTGGAACCTCTACAAAGTAGCTCTTCTCCCTTTCCAGAGGAGTGAGTGATAAAGCAGATAACATCTCTCAGAGAACTGGAATGTCGGCTGTTTATTTGAAGCTACATTTATAGAAACAGAAAGACCAGCCGACTTGACAATGATGGAGAAGCAAAAGAGCCCTTAGATCATAATGATATTAATGCGACACGACCTCATTCCCCCCCTTACAAATTGGATGACTTTTAATATTGTGCCATATGGTATCACTCTACTATTTCTCACCTGCTGTTGATTCCAGTCAGTGACTACCTCTCTGGGCAACCGTAGGGAGCACATCCAATGAAGGGAACATTGGACAATGTTTTACCATGATCACTAACTGGGCAAGGAAAAAAATATTTTGTCACTAGCTGAAGTTTTCTGGTAGGGGTCTATAGGGAAGGAAGGAAACTGTTTGACTCCAAGGAAGTCCCTTAAAATCTCTAAGCCTCAATTTATTCTTGTGTAAAATAGAGATAACACCTCCCTACAAGGGATCTGATGCCAGGAGGATGGGAATTAGAATCTTGTCTCAGACATTTATTAGATATGTGGCCCTGGACAAGTCACTTAAAATTCTTCAGTGTCAAATTTCCTTATCTGTGATATAAAGAAATAAGAGCACCTGCCTCTCAGGATTATGGTAAGAATCAAATGAAAATGTTTATCAAGCACAATGCAAAGTGCTTTATAAATGCTAGCTATTATTACCGCCAAGGGTTGTTGTGAGATTCAAATAAGATAACATATGAAAGATGCTTTGCAAAGCTTAAACACTATCTGAATATTAGTTATGATCTGGAAAACAGAGACAAATCATCCTCACAGCATAGCTGAAGAATGTGTGATTTACACGTAAGAAGCCAACATTCAAAATAATAAGTTCAACATCTACACATTAAGAACACATGGAGAGTGAGTACTATATTATAATAGGATACTATGAAAATATTCTATGCAAAAATGCAGCAGTTATGCCAAAATTTATACCCAACACACTGTAGTATATAAATCAGCTTAAGGAGATAATACAGTTGTTATTTCAAATTTTAAATTCCTGAGCTAGCATCAAACTTCATGCATGATCTTATGTCTGCTACTTGAAACTACTACAGCTCATTTTAGAGAAAGTTAAAAAGATAAAAATGTATTCTGAAAACCAAATTCCTCTCGAAGTAAGTCACATGAAGACTGGAAGGCTAAAACTGTCATAGAAATCTGATTGAAAAACATCATCCAGAAAGAAAAAAAAAAAAAAACCCTCTCCCTAGTTCTTTAACACTAAACCAACAAAAACTAGTACCAGCAGCTATTTTATGATCAAGTTTTTAATGACTATGCCCTCAAACATGGACATGATTTCCATTAGGAGAAAATTGTAAGGAATAATCAAAATTTTGCAGACTTTTTTTCCTAATTAATAGAAATCTTACATTCAGGCATCTCTAAAAAACCAAACCAAAACAAAACACGTTTAGTTGATTTCTTTAGAAATTTCCACTTTTTGTTAAGTGAAGATAAACTGAGATTTTAAAAACTCAAATGAGAGTTTTTTATTCCTTCTAGAACTTCCCTCTCAACTATCTTTTCTCCACTGTTAAAATTAAAAAAAAAAAAAAAAAACTATTCAGAGGGCAATAGGATCATAGGTAAAAGGAATATCACACAGGACATCTAGTACAATCCCCACAGATAAGGAAACTGAGGCAAAGGAGATAACAGTGACCTCAATCCAGAAGGTCAAGCAAAGAAAATGTAGAACCTACCTTAGAATCTCATAAAAAGCTTCAGATTGTAATCTTGAGTTCCTGTCCTACTGAAAGAGTTATCCCATGATCATAGGACTGGAAGGAAACTTAGAAATCATCAAGTCCACATCCCTTAACTTATTGATAAGGTATCTAAGGCCCAAAAAGCTTAACTGATTTACCCCCTGGTGAAAAAGAGAGCATGTTCCCAAATCCAGAGTTCTTTCCACTAAGCAATACAGTTTCTCTGGGTTTCTTGGTCAACAGAAATGTCTATCCCAAACACTGCCTCTTTACTAACACCATTACCTTCAATAGTTTTGTGAAGCCATTCAGGTTGAGAATGGAACTAGATTCATTTGCTTAACTATTAGCACTGGCGTAGCCAAACACTACCTAGGCACCATGGGGGTGAGTATGTCAACCTCTGATACTTAGCTCTCTGGGTCTGTGTTTTCATATTTATAAAAAAGAGAAAACGTGTGTATAACCTACTTCACAGAACTGTTAAGAAGAAACAAAATCTTGTAATCTTGTAAATATAAACTGCTATATAAATGTGATTTTTAAAAAGTACTTGGCTTCCTGTCAGCATAAATGGCAGATAAAAATCATTTTTCACATAAATAATGTGACCCAAATCGTTTGCCAGTAATGATGTGGAGCAGTGTTAAAGGGCTTCATCTTATCTTCAAAAGTTTCCAATGAGATGATGCAGACTCAGGTGGTGAGTGTAAAATTTATGTTTCAACATAACCACAAAGTTAAACCATTTAAACATGAAGTGTCATCAGTAACATTATAACAAAGATCAGAGGATTTCATTCACTCATTTATTCATTCATTCGTTTGTTTGATTGCTTCTTTTGGGGACCAAATCTCCCTATCTCACCTACATGGAAAATTTATAGCATCCACACAGAGGCTGATTCCAATTCAGATCAACAAGGCTTTTTAATGTGCTTTGTTTTTCTGACCTGGGTCAGTTCACCCCTCCTTAGCAGCCTGGAAGCTCTCTGCTCCCAGAGGTTGAGCATATTGGTGCCAGACTTTTGAACCATAATAAGTCATTGAAAGTTAAATGAGTACAACCAGTCCCCTATTTTTCAGACACTCAATTTACAAAAGACCAGCACATATAAACAAACAGTGCTGCTGCCTACAACTCCACACTTCCACCTCTGCCTCCCAAGGTAGCTCAAGAAGTCAAAACCTGAGGAAGTGGCTCCTGCAGCACAGCAGTAACCTTTACCTTTCCTTCCTCGGGGGTCCTCACACTAGCACTAAAGTAGCCACCATCCCAATGAAAACTACTGGACTTCTTGGCAGTCTCTACATATCCCCAGGAGTTACAGCAGGGCACTTCTTTTTGTTGTTCAGTCATTTTAGTCATGTCTGACCCCATTTGGAGTTTTCCTGGCAGACATACTAAAGTGATTTGCCACTTCTCTCTTCAGCTCATTTTATAGATGAGGAAACTGAGGCAAACAGTTATGTGACCTGCCCAGGATCACACAGCTAATAAGTGTCAAAGACCAGATTGGAACTCATAAAAATGAGTCTTCCTGATTCTAAGCCTAGTACTCTGTGCACTAATGGCACTACCTAGCTGGCTCTCTTGCCTCCTTTACCCTTCGGCTTTTCTGAAATCATTTTGATCATTTCTTATAGAACAATACTATCCCATTACATTGATATCTGATAACTTCTGCAACCATCCTCTAACTGATGGGCAGCCACCCAGTTTCCAGTTGCTTGTCACTACAAAAAGGGCTGCCATGACCATTCCAAATATTTTCTTACCTGACTTCTTTTTATCAAGAGTTAAACCTTCTGATTAGTTCAAACTGAAGTTGCAAAAAAAATGCAATTCTGAGGCTGTCAAAAGATATATCCAGTTTTAAACCATTAAAAATTAGGTCTTTCTGTGAAAATGCTGATGAACTCTTTTCAGCCTCAGGCCCTGAGCATCCACTTGAATCATGACTAAGGGCAAAGAGGTTTAACCATTCCTTTGGGCAGAATACAGAAAACAGTGACTGGGACAAGCTTAATGTTTTCCTTTAAGAATAAAACAAAATAAAACGAAACCACTAAAGTATAAAGGAAGAATATAACACTTGCAGTAAGGACACTTTAGTGATTCCACTGTGATCATGTCTGGGAATAAAGGGGGGAAGAAAAGTAAGCACTGAAGAGGCTAAAATGCTACTTAATGAAGTAGCTTTCTGGCTTATAAAAATCACAAATGGGAAGTTAGAGAGGCACAATGTTTGACCTCTAGACCCTTCCTTCTCATTAATGGAGGGAAGCCGAATTTTTTTCAAACCATCATTTTCAGCAAATCACTATACAGTTCAAGAAAACCAGCTGACCTCATTAGCCGACCACAAACCACAGTCTTGCACAGACACCTATCCTATTTCCTTCTCCCTACAACAGTGCCCTAGTTCAACAGGAATGGGATGTCCAAAGGATGTGTGCACACACACACACACACACACACATACATACACACACGAGCGCACGCGCAAAGAAGTAAGTTTGATTTTTTTTTTAATTTGCTTCTAAAATCAATTTTTGAAACTACCCTTTCTCTTAAAAGGGTGCACAAGACAGTGGAGAGAAAGCCAGGAAGATATAGGTTCAAGACCCAAGCTGGACAGATCACTTAACCTCTTGCTCTAGGGAACCCAGTTAAGCGCTTAAAAATTGGGTTCAAGTCCAGTCCTTCAGACATAATGACTTGTGACCCTGGGCAAATCACCTAACCTCAGTGCACTGAATACTCTCTAAATTGATAATTTAATTTAAAAAAGATGCTGACATGTATTTAGAGAGTTTTCCCCATTCTCCATACAAGAAAACTCACAGGTCTGGTGATGAAGCAAAGGGATTAGAATCTCTCAGTTATTCATTAAGTCACAGTTACTTCTATAATATTCCCTCTACTTTCTCCAGGCTTTTATAGAATAGCCTGAAGTTGGATTGCACGCTTAATTGGCAAGAGTTCATATCCAATGCAATCAATCTCCTCCCTCCTTGATGCTCAAAAAGAGCAAAAAAGCATCAACAATTTTAGTACCTTTCCTTCCCCATCTTTGTGTTCTTTTAACAAATCATGGTTTTATTATCACAATTAAGAAATGGATATATTTGATTATTTCAAATAAGTCTGGCTCCTTGTGACCTCATTTAGGGTTTTCTTGGCAGAGATTCTGGAGTGGGTTGCCATTTCCTTCTCCATGTCATTTACAGATGAGGAAATTGAGGCGAATAGGGCTGGGGGACTCGTCTATGGTCAAACAGCTAGTAAGTATCTGAGACTGGATTTGAACTCAGGTCTTCCTGAATCCAGGAAAAAACTAGGGAAAAACCTTCAAGATCACCTCATCCAATCCCTCCCATTTTATAAAAGAGGAAACTGAGGTCCAGAAAGGGCAAGTGATTTGCCTAAGTCATATGAGGCAGTAAAGAGATCAGGATTTGAATCCATACCCTCCAACTACATCCTGTTTCCACTACACTAAAGAGGACCATAGAGAATAAGGGACTTAGCTGGATCACATAAAGTCTCAGCAGCCTTAAGAGTCAGGCCTCAATAGCAGGGACTACAGACATGTAAAACCATTCCTGATCATCCCAGAATTTAGAACTAGGGAAAAACCTTCAAGATCACCTCATCCAATCCCTCCCATTTTATAAAAGAAGAAACTGAGGTCCAGAAAGGGCAAGTGATTTGTCTAAGTCATATGAGGCAGTAAAGAGATAGATCAGGATTTGAATCCATATCCTCCAACTCACATGACAAATAGGTGGCACAGTGAATAAAGCTCTGGACCTGGTGTCAGGAAGACCTGAGTTCAAATTTCACTTCAGATTAGCTGTGTGATTTTAGACAAGTTACTTAAACCTGTTTGCTTCAGTTTCCTCCTCTGTAAAATGAACTGGAAAAGGAAATGGCAAAATAGACCGGTATCTTTATCAACAAAAACCCCAAATGGGGTCACAAAGAGTCAGACATGACTGAAATGACTGGAAAACAACTTTCAATTTCAAATTCAGTACTCTATTATTCCACTTTTTTTTTTATTCAAGAAGTTTTTGAATCATAATTATTCAATGAAATTCAAATGAGAACAACCAGGTCACCTCCCCCCCCCCTTTTTTTTTCAAACCATCATTTTCAACAAATCACAATACACTATACTGACATTATAGGAAAGGTGGCTGTTAATTCCAGACAAGTGTGATTGAAAACATCTGTTTTTGGTTCTTAGTGATTGGTCAGTCAGTTGATCAACAAGTGTTTATTAAATCCTTACTAGGTGCTAGAAGTAAGTGCTGAGAATCCAATAAAAGGCAGTCCCCCTAACCTCAAAGAACTTCCATTCTAAGAAGGGGCAAGCAAAACCACATAGTAACTCATAACTACTGACTCCCCAACCATCAGGGTAGATGCCACTTTAAGGAAAATCAAATGAAGTCTTGTAATAACACTTAACTGGCACAAGAGTCACTGTCTTGTATCCATATGTTATCTTTTAAAAATACTTTTCTACAATTCAAGGGCTTCAAGTTAATTTTCTCATAATAACAAATCACTCAATAGTAAATGCCTGCTATAGGGTACCAAGCTATGAACCATGGGTTGGGAGAAAAGGGAGAAGGGAGATGAGAAACAGTATAGACACAATCTCTGTTTTCCAAGAAACTGAACACCTAATTGGAAAAACAAGAGATATTACAAGTTACAATTTCTTGACTCTGATACTAGCTGGTAACTCTGGGAAAGTCATTTTTCTCATCTACATAATGGGAATAATAACAGCACCTACCACACAGGGTAGTTATAAGGATCAAATGGGATAATGTATATAAAGATCACTAAAAACCTACAGACTATTATTGAAGGCTGAACTGGTTTCAGTATCATTACTTTACAGGTCATTCACCTCCCACACATTCAAAGATGAACAAATAAAAGGCAGTAAATAAATAACAAGTGAGCAGTATAGAGAATAATTGCAAAAGGAGTTCAGGTGAGGAAAGAAAATTCTAAGCTTGCTATGTATGCAATTTTATATCCTAATTGAATTTTCCCCCAGAAAAACACTACCCTGACAAATCACAGGTTTTCCTATAAATGACAGCATAGCAGCACAGAAAACAGCACAAGATTGGGACTTGGAGGGCCTGTCTTTTAACTCTTACTATTTGTGTGACTTTGAGCAAGTCAACCACTGAGACTCAAATGTCCTAATAATAAGAATAAGAATTTATACAATATTTTGAAGGTTTTACAAATCTTACACATATGTTACTCATAATTAGCTGTATCGCGTTATTGTTCCCATCTGACAAATGAGGAAAATGAGACTACATGAAGTAACTTGTCCAATATTACACAACTCGTATGCTTCTGAATCAGGATTTGAACTCAAGACTTCTTGACTTCTATCCACTAAAATACCTGTCTAAAAAAAAAGCAGTTGGACTAGATTACCTCTAAAATGAGTCCCAAATTCTTCACAAAAGTCACACTTTTGCAAACTAATAAATGACTTAATTTCCCTAATCATTACTAAAAATATGAAATATTAAATTTACACTTGGACAGGAAAGGAATGAAGGAAGAAAATAAGCATTTATTAAGCACTTTACCAGGTAGCAGGCACAGTGCTAAATGCAATTTGAGTATTGTCTCATTCTATCCTCACAACATCTCTGGGAGTTCAGTGCTATTATTATCCCCACTTTATAGTTGAGAAAATTGAGGTAAATGTAAAGTGACTTGCCCAGGATCATACAGCTAGTAAATGTCTGAGGATGGATTTGAATTTGCTGAATCTAAGTCCAACATACTACCATGAGAGCACCTGATAGCCTAAAGCAAAGATAATGGCCCATTCCAACAATGGATAGAACCATTTCTTGAGCATTTGTGCAAATTGTGCCCTTACATTTGTCTGGACTGGAGCACCCAGAGCACTCCAGTAATGGTGAGGCAATTCCCTCTTCTGGGTTCTTTAAACCACTGAAACCAGGTCTAATGAGGACATGCTCCATTGTCTCCAATGTGTAGAAAATGAATAAGCATAAGAATACCACAAATCTTATGATAAAGACTGTAAGACAGGATGAGCTAACCCATGAATATACTCCTTCCAGAAGGATGTGGAATAAAGAAAGACAAAGTCCCCAAGGGAATCCAGAAATAGAACACCTTCAGTAGGTCTGTGTAGCTTATCTGCAGAAAGCGACATAGAGTTATCAAGCTTTTCTGAAGATAACTTTCAGAAAAGAGAAATACCATGTTATATTAAATTGTTGTTGTTGTAGGGGACTGTAGGAAGGGATGAGGAAGGAGCAATCCATAATGCAAAGAAATAGCAAACTGAAATTCCTAGCGGAAAACAATGATTATTTTTAAGCTAAGCATCAACCTTAGATGAACTTACCAAATTAAAGGACTTACCAATGACAGAGACCCCCAGGATAGGGTCCTAAATACAAGGGTCAATGCCAGATTCCCCAAATGTTCCTTCTTACAAATGACACTTTAATTACACCAAGCTCAGGAACAGCCCAAAGCCTCAGAAATACACAGCAATCAGGAGAATGATCTAACTATCCATACTAAAAAGCAAAGTGGATGAAAATTATGTATTGCCCAATCAAATTACTGCTTTGATATATAATATTGGGCCAGTGCTAAAACTGACAGTGAACTGAGTAGACAGACAGATAGATAGATAGATAGATAGATAGATAGATAGATAGATAGAAAACTATAGTTACATGTGAGGATATAGGGCTGGAATACAGCCTAGAAAATTATTTGTGCCTTTGAAAAATCATAAACTGTCTGATGCTGCAAAAACTAACACTGATAATCTCCTAGTAATGCTATGTGGTTGTTAATCATCAGCTACAAACAATCAAAATCACCAATAACTCAAAGGACTATGGAAAAGATTCATGGTGGGTGTAAAGAGATGATAGCACATCTGATGGACATGGTTCTTTTCAAAAGTGAGGTGATTTAGGCCAGTTCCAATGGTTTTATGATAAAGAGAACCATCTGCACCCAGAGAGAGGGCTGTGGGGACTGAGTGTGATTCACAACATAGCATTTTCACTCTTTTTGTTGTTGTTTGTTTGCATTTTGTCTTCTTTCTCATTTTTCCCTTTTTTGATCTGATTTTCTTGTGCAGCATGATAACTGTGGAAATACATAGAGGAAAATTACACATGTTTAACATATATTGCATTAGTTGCTGTCTAAGGGGGGGTGATGGGAAGGGAGGGAAAAAATTGGAACACTGTTTTGCAAGGGTGAATGTTGAAAATTATCTATTATATGTTTTGATAATAAAAAGCTTTAATAAAAAAAGAAAAAACTAAAGAGATGATAGCATATTATGAGAAACATTACCAACAGGTAGAATTAGAAGAGGAGATCATATAGTTGCAGAGTAAGAATGAGATAAATTTATAAGTGCTAAGGGAGAGAGTAAGGAGAAAGAAGAGGTAGAAGACAAAGGGAGAGAGTGGAGAGAGAAGGGAGAAAAGGGAAAGAGAAGAGAGACAGAGACAGAGCCAGAGAAAATAGCACATTCTTCTGCTGGGGCATGAGAGGATTTTCTTTAGAAGATATATGGAAAGACAAGACTAGAGATAAGAAGCTATAGGACTTTAAAATGCATCATTAGAGCTACTCACCCTAGGTTCTTAAAGCCCTGGAAAGGCTGAAATCTGAAAAGAGTTTGAGGAAAAATGTTAAACACAGGACTGTCATCTGAGACTATCCTGTATAAGTTGAGAGGGAGGTAACAGCAAAGTTTGACCTCCAGCAATTTTTTTTAAGTCACATTAACTCATATATTCTGTTCACTAAGACTGATGGAAAAGTATAGCCAATTTGCTTGGGGTTTTTTTTTCCCCCTTTTTGAGCTAATTTTTCTTGTGCAGCATAATAAATGTAGAAAAATATTTAGAACAATTGCACATGTGTAATTATTTGCTATCTAGGGCACGGGGAAAGGGGGGAGGAAGGAAGAAAATTTTGGAACACAAAGGGTAAAATTGCAAGGGTGAATGTTGAAATGTTGCATGTATTTTGAAAAATAAAAAGTTTGTGTGTATCCTAGATTGTCAGTCAGCAAAACCTGGACTTAAAACTCTTCCTGGTATTAACTCCATGACCATGGGCAAATCTTTTATCATCTAAAAGTATGGGTTTCCTCCTTAGTAAAATGGAGATAATAATACTTGTAGTATCTGCTTCCAGGGATATTGTGAGGCTGAAATGGAATCATGTAAAGCATAAAGCATTTTATATAGAGTATCCCAAAAAGTCTTAGTGTACTTTTAAGCTTCAGTAGCTAAAAAGTATACTAATACTTTTTAGGACACCCTATATAAAGGGTTTTAAAATTCACAGGTGTCAGTAATGATAGTGATGATGATCTGTCATCAAATGAATAAATAATCATATCAATGTAAATACTGATCCTTGGGGGAGAAAATAATATACAATTTTTGGCCTAACAAATCACACAACATACAATGAGAATCCCTGCTTTGGGTTTCTTTTAGTCCTAGTTAGTCGTCTTTTTGAAGAACTATATGGAGAGAGAAAGCCTCAGAATCCTTGACTCAAACTGAAGGCTTAAGAGATAGAGGTTAACTATCTTTCATCTAAGTGTGGCTCTTCCTACCACTAATCACCACCCAACAGATAGATGATGGAAGGAAAAAAGGAAAGAAAAGGAAGAAAGGAAGGTAAGAAAAGGAAGGAAGGAAGGAAAGGGAAAAAAAGGAAGGAAGGTAAGAAAAGGAAGAAAGGAAGGTAAAAGGAAGAAAGGAAGGCAGGAAGGAGAGAGAAAATGAGAAAAAGGGAGAGAGAGAGAGAAAGAGAGAAGGTGAGGGGTAGGGAAGGAAGGAGGGAGGGAGAGAGGAAGGAAGAGAAGGAGGAAAGAAGGGAGGGAGGAAGGAATAGAAAAATTTAAAAATTTAAAAGGATGTCTTGGAAAGA
This sequence comes from Antechinus flavipes, assembly GCF_016432865.1. Lineage (NCBI taxonomy): Eukaryota > Metazoa > Chordata > Mammalia > Dasyuromorphia > Dasyuridae > Antechinus > Antechinus flavipes. The sequence continues at coordinate 609,086,615 of NC_067398.1, forward strand.
AATTCCTTGTCCACTAAAGTATACCTGATATAAATGGGTAAAGCTCCATGAGACTGCACCCATTAATCAGCATCACTTTTTTTTTTTTTAACACTGATATCCTTTACTGAAGCTCATAATAAATATTGCAGCTCATTTATATTATTGCAGAAGAAAAGATAATATACTATTTTGTTGGAATCCTTACTAACTGCTAAGTAATTAGAGTTGATCTAATCTTACAAGAAGTTGTTTTGGCCAGAACCTGAAACAAGGTACTAAGTAGAACTAATCAAGACAAGGCTTGTGTTCCCACCTTTACTCATTGGACTCCACAAGTATGCTAGCTTCACAAAGTACACTTTCTAACTTCAAGGGAATCCACACCTCCCTTAAAGTCATTGGGCCAGAGAGCACTATGGGAGAAAACCCATAATCCCATTCTCTCAGAAGAGGCAGATAAAAAGCCAGCGATGAAGGATCTATGGCAGAATACACTTTTTTCCTCTTGGCTGGCTGATCGCGCTAGACTCGAGAGAAACGACTCTGCTGCAGAGAACACTTTTGGGATTTCAGTGGAGCTACGCCAGAAGCCCTCTCTCCGCGGCAAGTTGGTGCTGGGCTCCCCAGAAGGAGATAAGAGAGATCTTCCATCTCTGTTGGAGGCAGAAGAATTAGAGGCAGAGGCTTAGAGCCCTTCGGATGTTGGAATCCTTACTAACTGCTAAGTAATTAGAGTTGATCTAATCTTACAAGAAGATGTTTTGGGCAGAACCTGAAACAAGGTACTAAGTAGAACTAAGTTCAATGAGTTCACACCTCCCTTGAAGCTCGTTGGGCCAGAGAGCACTATGGGAGAAAACCCATAATCCCTCTCTCTCGTATCCCACAATTCCTCCCTCTTGGATAAAAGAAACAGACAGAAGCTCTCGGTCAGATTTCAGTAGAGTTACGCCAGAAGCCCTCTCTCCGAGGCAAGGCAGAATATTTTCCACTTGGCTGGCTGGTGGCAGAAGTGTTCTTCGGAGAGTGAAGGTGCTACAAGTCGAGATTTCAGCGGAATGACATGAAGAGTTGGAGCTGGCTGGAGGCTGAAGAAAACTGAGGCAGAGGCTGAAGGACCAGACCTTTGGATTTGGTGACATTCGGAGAGAGCTCTTGGAACCAAGCAGAGAGATAGGCCTCTAAGCTAACCGGGCTATATTGGGATAATGAAAGATCTGAACTTTCATCACCTGGCTGCTTTTTGAGAAGAAAAAGCTCACAACACTATTTGGATTTTTAAAAAGTGGGAAACACTAAAAATAACAAGGGAAAAGGCAGTTGAAAGGAAAACAAAGCTTTCTCAATCTGACTCATTTTTTTTTGTTATCAATTATCTGATCCATAAAGAAAATAAACACACTTTAGAACAGAAATCCTCTATTTCTTTGGAAATACCTAGCAACCATTCCACAGTATAAAGACTTCCTATAAATTAAATTTATATATATTATACATATAATAAATAGGATTTAATCCTATGCATGATGCAATGCAAAAACACTTAGCATTCAATATTATCAGTTTCTCTTTTTCTCTTTATATCTATTAAGTCTTTCAGTAGCTTTGGATTCCTTATGACCCTATAATGTAGTAAAGCAAAGAGAGTGGAATGGTTTGTCAATTCCTTCTCCAGGGGATTAGACAAACAGTCACATAGCTAGTGAGTATCTAGGACTGCATTTGAACTCATGTTCCTCCCACAAATTCTTTCAAGTGGTGAGGTTTTGCTTTTTTAAAATTTGTTCTTCAGATCCTCTGTGAACAAATCAGGAACCTAAAAGCAGACAAATAGCAGCCAATACAATCTAGAAAATATATATATATATATAAAATCACTTTTTCGATCTTTTTTTCATTCATATCTTTTTGTGAGACTATTTGAAACTTTCTTGGCAAAGATACTGAAGTAGTTTGCCACTTTCTTCCCCAGCTCATTTTCTGAATGAAGAAACTGGAGAAAATAGAAATGACTTGTCCAGGGTCACACAATTAAGTGTCTGGAGCTATATTTGAACTCAGGAACTGGTACTACTTGTGCATTTATGCAAGTTGTGTCCTTATATTTGCCTAGACACTGGAAGGAACACCCCAGAGGAGCCAGGGCAGTAACAGCAAGGCAGCCCTCTCTTCTGAGCTCTTCAAATCATACTCTACCTAGCTGCCCCCATACATACATACATACATACATATTTCTCCTTATTTCAATAGTCAAGTATTTTGCTTCTTTAAAGACTGATTAAATGGATATATTAGAAAAACACATTTGGACTATCCATAGAGAAGTCTCATGAATAAGTTTTCTTGAAGTACATAGTTTAAACTAAAAGAAAGAAAAACACATAACATCAGAATACAAAGGTAGTGCCCTCAGACCAGGATTTATTAAGTTCTAAACTATTGTCGCTAATCAACTATCAATAGTTAGCTAGACCTTTTAGTTAAATCTATTCTTAATTTGCTCTTTGGTTTTTCCAAATCACTTCCTTTCCCTCAAAGCCACAATTCTAGGTTCACTTGCCCAATCTCTTCTTAACAAGAATCTAAGGATAGATTGCTAATCCAATGGTAAATTGAAAAAATCAGGAACCTAAAAGCAGACAAATAGCAGCCAATACAATCTAGAAAATAATTTTACTTCTCCACTCCATCACAACCTAACAGACCCAGAGAAGTCATCCTTTTATTCAATTGTTTCAGAAGAGGCAATAATATTACTCAGCTAGTGGGCTTTGTAAGTCAGAGACAGGGGTCTATGACTGCTATCAGGGATGTTATAGGAGGAATCATAGATTTAGTGTTAAAAGTGACCTCAGTCAATTCCAGCCCAATTCTCTTATTTTACAGATGAAGAAACTAAGGTTGAGAAAAGTTAAATCACTGGCTTTTGGTTTCACCACTAGTTGATGGGATTTGAACCCAATTCTTTCTGACTAAGCCCTGTTTAAATCCAGGACTAGCACCATAGATCTTTCTTCAAATAATTAAACCACAGCAATTCCTAACCTGGAGTTCAACTTGTATTATTTTTTGAATATTGGTAACTGTACTTCCTAGTTTCCTTCCAGATCCTGTGTTGTTGGGTTTTTTTTTTTTATTCACTTAAAAAATGTTTTTTCTGAAAAAAGCCTGAATTCACCAGAGTGCCAAAAGGGTCCCCCCACCCCCACCCCGCCACACACACACGAATATGGACGTGCACGCATGCACTAAGAATGCCTGTTACTAGGAAAGAAGGATGGTATAATACAGTATATCAAACTCAAATAGAAACCATAAGGATTCCTGAAAGTTTCATATTGACAGAAAATCACATATTAATATTATCAATATTGTATTGTATTTTTATTTATTTTGTTAATTACATTTTAATCTGGTTCTGGTACACTGGGAAGTGCTACAGGTACAGGGGCAGGAATTGCATGATTGATAACTCTCCTATAATGGAGAAAGTTGAAGTAAGAAAGATCTAGTTTCAAATCCCACTTGTGAAATCTCACTAGTTTTGTATCAATCCTTTTGAGCCTTAGTTTCCTCATCTGTGAAACAGAAATAAAGAATAACAATTATTTTCAGAAATATTGAGTGACAAGTGCTTTGTCAACCTTAAAATACTAAAAATGTCAGATGACCGAATTATATTTTGATAAGCAAAAATCAAGGGCCAGACTTATAACAGGGAATTAATGGTAGGATTGTCCCAAATTAATCAACTCCAGTAACGTAGATTGGTTTACAATTCTTTTTAATGGCTTTCCACAAACAACAATAAATAATTCTTTTTTTACTGATTTAAACAAGTGACCTTGGGGATCCTGAAGCAAGTTGCTGACCAGCAAGATGACTAATGACTGATTGTTCAAGGGAAGTATAAAGGGAAAGAAGTATACCATCTGAAGATCTCTATATCTTGTTAAATGCTGCTCTTAGGAGGATGCTGGTTGCTAGCTTTTAAAGGAAAAGGAAAAGAGTGCGTGTGTATGTGAGTGATTTCATGTCTGAGAGAGAAAGACAGACAAAGAAAAAGAGAGAGAGAAAGAAAGAGAGACACAGAGAGAGGGACAGAGACAGAGACCTACACTGGAAGTTTTTTTTAGGAGAAAGGGTCATTCTGTCACTGGATCTTCATTTTTCTGAAGAAAAGCTATTTGGTTTTATTGGGGTTTTTAAATTATATTATCTGTTTTTGGCCTGTGCATACACAATTCAGAAGGCAACTATAACTATTTAACAGGAAGCATACTAACTAATCAAAAATGTAGACCTGGTAGCTGGCACAGGTCACAGCAGTACAGAGTTCCCTCTCTATCTCAGTCACACAAGACAGACTAAACTAAGTAAATACCTGGCATGTGAAGTGGATCAAGTCTTCTGCAGGCCCTTCTCCAGGTGTTCACATTCTACTAAGAAGTTTCTCTTTAGTTTCCTGTATGGTTACCAGATCTGATTCAATTTTGTATGTATGTTTTAATTCATCCATAATCCTTGCTCCCCATTGATATAAAAGCTGTTTCCTGAGAACAGGGACTGGTTTTTTGCCTTGCCTTTCTTTTTGTCTTAACTACACTATTACTGTCTCTAGCACAGTAAGTATTTAATAAATGCTTAGTGATTGATTCTCTTGGAGATATTAAACTGGATGGGGGGAGAGAAGGCTTTGAAAATTGGATCCCGGGGGGCAGTTAGGTGGATAGAGCACCAGCCCTGAAGTCAGGAGGACCTAAGTTCAAATCTGGTCTCAGACACTTAACACGTCCTAACTGTGTGACCCTAGGCAAGTCACTTAACCCCAATTGCCTCAGTAAAAAAAAGAAAAGAAAAGGGAAGGAAGGAAGGAAAGAAAATTGGATCCTGTAGGAATTTTTTTTTTAATTAAGGAAATTATTCATATGCCAAAGTTGGATGAGTTAAAAATTAAAATCACTCTTCCAAATAAATAGGATAAAAATTATTCAAAAAATTTAATCTAATATTATATTATTACCAAAGTTACTAAGTTTACAAATCAAAGTAAAAATTCTATGCCAAATCAAAAATTTTTTAAACCACAATATGTATATTCTATATGATTTTTGTATGAATCTAGTCTCTAATTTGGTATAACAAGGAAAGGCTGGTGACATGGCATATTAGGAAAGGCACTGGCTTGAGAGGAAGAGGACCAGGATTCAAATTCCACCTTTAATACTATTTGTGTGACCACGGGTGAATCAGTTAACAGTTTTCAACTTCAGGACATTCACATATAAAAAGAAAAGGTTGTCCCCTGAAGTCCTTTCTAGTTCTGATCCTATGATTAATGTTCCTATAAAGCCATCTAAAATTCCAAGAGGTTTAGGAGATTTGAAATGTATGGAGAGAAAGCCACAGCTTAGAATATAAGCATGGGAATCCACATTATGAATGTTTTCCTGAGTTAACTTTGACAGGCTGATTTACTAACGGGAGTATAAATTTTACTTAAAAAAAGCTAATCAATTTATTTCCCCCACATTTTTCCCAAAACACACAGTACAAGCTGGTTGTTTCTGGTGAATCTAGTCAGCTATAAACACTACACTCAAAGTATCAGAAAGATCAATCATGCACTAAATTGTTCCTGAAAATATACTGTCTCTTCTGGCTTTATTTCTCCACATGACCAGCCTGCTATTTTCTACTATACATTCCTTAAATAGAGTGAGGAACTGCATACTGGAGCAAGACATTGCCCTGCCATTGGCCTTTGGAAAAAGAGGTCATCCCAGGGCATGCTTCCTGAAAAGTGATGGTACCACAGAAGCATGAGAGTTTAACACTGGCTGGGGAAAAAAACTGTTGGCTGAGGAGATAGAACTGGATCAGTTAGAGAAATCAGGATTTTTGCTTTACATTTGGTTAGAGACTTGGAGAAAGGTTCTCAACATCCCAAGTAGATCTCCTGTCAGAGTTCCAGGAGTCTATGGACAAATGTTGTATTGGATGATCAGGAATTGCTGGGTAATCTGATTTAATTGATGAAGGAAAAACCCAGATTGGCAAGACCACAGATAATTCCACTAGAATGCATTACCATCGCTATTCTTCCCTGGGTCCAAGTAGGAAAGGAGGGGTGGGAATCAGGCAGTAAACATTTGTTAGATGTGTATTAAATGCAAAGCACAGTCTTCAATGTTAGAGACACAAAAAGGTAAAATTTAGACCGACTATGCTTCCAAAAGACCCATCATCTAAAGGGAGAAACAAGATGCAAACAATTATGCAAAAGGAAGATATATACAGGATAAATTGGAGATAATAATACGGATAGCACTGGAATTAAAGGTGATCAGGAAAGGTTTTTTGTAGAAAATAAGATTTTAGCTGAGACTTAAAGAAAACCAAAAGACATAAGTGAGGAGGAAGAGAATTCCAGACATGCGAGACAGTCAATGAAAATGCTCTTGAAATAGTGTCTTGTTTGAAAAACAGCAAGGTGTCCTTAGATTGCAGAGAATATGGCGAGGCGAGGAAGAAACAAGAAGACTGGAAAAGAGAGAAGTCAGCCTGTGAATGGCTTTAAAAGTCATGGAGAGGATTTTATATTTGTTCCTGGAAGTGAAAAGATGTCACTGAAGTTTATTAAGAAGGGTGACACGGTCAGATTTACAGATTAGAGAAGCCATTTGCAGCTGAGTGAAGGATGAAATAGTTACAGTCCAGACCTGAGATAATGAGGACCTACACTAGGATCATGATGGTGTCAGGGGAGGAAGGAGGTACATGTAGATACCCTGACACCTAAAATAAGAATCTCAGTGAGATGACTCATGGTAACAGGCTAAAACCCTTGAAATCTGGTGTATCCGAGTGGTAAAATGAATGGAATGCTTGGCCTAGAGTCACAAAGACTCATTTTCATTAGTTCAAACACGGCCTCAGATACTTACTAGCTGTGTGACTCCGGGCAAGTCACTTAACCCAGGAGGCCTCAGTTTCCCCATTTGTAAAATGAGCTGGAGAAGAAATGGCAAACCACTCCAGTATTTTTGCCAAGAAAACCCCAAACAGGGACACGAAGAGCTAAGACATGATTGAAAAATAACTGAACAAGAACAAAACTCTGAAATTTGGCCTTATTTTAAGGGCAGAGATACAATATGGAACTTTAATCTTTGAAAAATCAGGTGGAAATTTTTAGGACAGCTTTTCCAAGTATTACACAGTATATCTCCCTTCTTTTTTGACCACACAAAGGGGTGAGATCCACAAAGGAGCTCCGAAGATGCCATTTTCATATTAATTGAAATGATTTTTATAAATAAAATAAAATGTTTCAATGTGAGCTGTGCCTCTTTCATGAGTTTATTTTATATTCACTTGATTATTTCCAAAGATCCATGATTTCATCCAATGTCCACTTCCTTCAACAGAAATAACAATTCCTCGGCTAAGACATAAGTTTGTGCCATAAGCTTTGATGGACAGCCTTTTAGGATTGAATCTAAGTCTTTCCATTCTGAATTAGGCTGACTTTCAGACAACAGACATAATCTGTCAGTAGTCCTTCCAGGGTTTTCACTTTATTTGGAAGTGAAAGAGGGGGAAAGAAAAAAAGGAGTAAGCTTTTATATAGCACTTACTCCATGCCAGGCACAGTGCTAACCACTTTACAAATATTATTTTATTTGAGTCACAACACTGAGAAGTTTTTAATCTCCATTTTATAGGTGGGGAAACTGAGGCAAACAGAAGTTAATTGACTTGGCCAAGATCTCAAAGCTAGTAGGTATCTGAAACTGGAAAGTCAAACTTTCTGACTCCACACACAAACACTACTGACACATACACATACATATACATATAATTTATATATATTTTTAGACACAGACCTACAGAGAGAGAGAGAGAGAGAGAGAGAGAGAGAAAGAGAGAGAGAGAGAGAGAGAGAGAGAGAGAGAGAGAGAGAGAGAGAGAGAGAGAGAGGAAGAGAGGGAGAAAGGGAGGGAAGGACTTTTTCTCCTCACTTAATATCTATAGGAAAGCTACCTGGGTTCAAACTAGAATTTAATGAGACAAAGTTGGATTGTTGAGGAAATTTTCACTCAGTTTCAAGTTAGCCCCCAACTGAGCCTCACTGCTCCCAAAAACTAGTAACAGACCAAAGTCTTCTCTTCTCCATTCTTGGAGGCCAAAACATGAGTTGGGGACAGAGTTTCTACTCCTAAAACTCCATGTTTCAAATGACCCTCCCAGCTACTTTAGGTTGTTTAGATTGGTTGGGCTCAGAAAGTTTAAGGTAGAGGAGAATTCTATTAAGTAGCCTTTGTTTATGAGGTCCTGGCTCAATTGTGTGAGCAACTCAAGAATTTTTCAATGATCTACCTTGGGGGGGGGAGGGAGAGGGAGGGAGAAAGAGGGACAGAGCTAGGTCATCTCATACATTGTTTGGAATTTGAAGAATCTGCCAGAGAATCTTGGGCAAAGGGCTCCCTAGGAATTATTCATTGAAATGGAGAGGCCAAGACAATAGCTACCTACTGTGACCTGGACTGCCCATTCTATTCATCACTGCCATCATATTATACCAGTTCTAGCAGCCAGGGAAGTATTAATTTTGCAAAACTTCACATTGAATAATATTCCTAGGAATAATCTCCTAATCACTCCCCTCCATAAAAAGCAAAGTGCACAGATAAAAAAAATCTCATTTAAAAGGGGGTATGCAAAAACTTATTTTGTGCTACATAATCAAAACAGGTTCCAAGATTGAGAGCCATGCATGTGACATATCATATATAAATCATAAGGCTAATTGTGAATTCTTATATAGTCTCCTTTTTGTGTCTGATGTGACCATTCTTCAATGCTGAGAAGATGGAAATTTTGCTCAGGTTAAAAATGCCCTCAAAGTTACTATACAAGACTTAACCACTCAGTTCAGTAACAGCCACTTCATATTTTCAATATCATTTTTATGTACTGTTCAAGGAGTCTTACCCACATAATAGCACTAGGGATTTCTTAGTGGTTCTGAAAAGAAGAATCAACCTTAGGGACAAAGCTCCATTTTCGGGCTTTCTCCTTCAATGCTCTATTTTAAGAATAATTTTTTTAACTGGTATTTTGAAGAGATGAGTATTTTAACAATCTACTCAAGGGGCTAAGAGATTTTTTTTTTAACTTTTTTCCTCTGGACTAAGTTGCTTTTTAAGGAGCAAAGCGATTTCCTTTAAGCAAATAATTAAGTTTCAATTATTTTGTTTTGGTTTCATGTCATCCCTAGTCATCCCTTTTCTCTCCTGACCAAAAAGGGGAAACATCTTCAAAAAACTTCAATTCAATTAGGGAAGAGTCGAACTATTCCACTCATTATTGCTATTTCCTATCCCTCTCAACCCAAATTATACATTCCTATTCCACACCATTCTCTTAAATGGTCTCCTTTATCTTTTTCTATGTGTAAGCATCATAGATTTAAAACTGGAAAAAAAATTGAAAAGTAATTTTGGCTAACCTCACTTCATAGACAAAAAAAGTGAAATCAGGTGTAAAGTCATTTGAACAAGGTCACAAAGATACTAAGTAAAATAATAATATCTTAAGAGAGTCAGAGACCCCTCTCATTTTATAAATATGGAAAACAAGGCACAGGGTAATCAACTGTGGTCAATCTGAGAGGCAATAAGTTTGAAAGTGTTGTGCCACAGTTCCCTTTTAGTGTCCTGACTCAGTTTCCCTAATTGTTCTAATTTCCACTAAATTGTCCTGCCTGGTTCCCTGAATTGTTCTGCCTCAATTGTTCTGCTCAATCCTGCAAAATCTCCCCTCCCTCTTAATCATCAGAATATTTGATAAGGATAAAAGATCTTATATTTTAGAATACCAGAAAGTCTCTCCCCATCCCAAACTATCAGAATATCAGATACTGTCTTATCAAGATGCCTCTCCCCATCTCTGGGGTGCCTCCCCACATTATGTCATCTCCCCCCATCCTGTCAGAGTCCCATTCCGCTCTCAGCACCCTGACTCTGTCACTGCCTCAGTCTACCCCCTGTAAGCTGAGATATATATATATATATATATATATATATATATATATGTATGTATGTATGTATGTCATTGAGAACTCTCATTGTTTGTTGGATTCTTGGAGACCATAGTCTCATTCAGCCCTGGGACCAAACCATGGATCCATTTGGTCCCAGTAAATCTCTTCCTTTCAAATAAAATATTAAATACTCTCTAAACTCTATCTTGCCTCAGTTTCTCCAGCAGTACAAAAGCAGTCTTCAAATATAAGGCCTCCAACTCTAGCTCTAGGATTTTTTCCAGTGGTACTCACTGTTTAAAGAGTCCATCTTCAAATCTTTTAAAACCCCATGTCTCACTACCACAAAGCCTTCTTGGGTCAGCCCACATCCTAGAGATCTCTTCCTCTTCTCAATCTTTATGTTCCATACCAGCATTGTAAAAGCACTGAATCCAAGGATTATTTGTTTGCTTGGGTTTTTTTCTTTCCTTCTTTCTTTGTAATCCCAGGGCCTACCAATTGAGTTGAACTGAACTGGATATTCATTTTGTGTGTTTTCATTTTATATTCCTACCTGAATCCAAGCTTCTGTTTTTTTTGTCTGTAAGACCTACTTGCAGCACTCTCCTCTCACCTCCAGGCTCAGTGAATCCCTTACTTCTTTCAAGATTTAGTTCAAGCTCCATGTTCTACAGGAATCCTACCAGGAAGATACCATGATACAAGGAAAGATTCTAGATTAGGCATCAGAATGCCTGACTTCCAATCTTGACTCTTCAATTACCTACAAACCACAGGCAAGTCCTTACTTACTCCCTTATCTGGGACTTTATTTTCTTCATAAAAGGAGAGGGTAGGCTAAGAACTTCCTGCTTCTTCCCAACTGGGAATCTAGAATTCTTTCCAAATAGAGTAATTAAAAACCTTTCTACCCCAAAATAAAACTAGTAATGATTTTATGTGTATTTTTATGTAAATACAAGTTGTCTCCCCACATTAAAATGTAAACTACTTTGGAGCATTAAAAGATAGGGAATCTTCTTGCCTTGTTTTGTTTTTCCTTTGTCTCCCTAGCACCTTTTTCACACTAGACAAATGCTTTTGGATTCAATACATATAAAATAAAAATGTTTTCTTTACCCCAACAAGTTACTTTATCCTAAATAAGGCTTTTTTGCCCTAGGCAAAAGACTAAGATTAAAGGCTGCAAATAAGAACAAGGGATAAAATATCCCATCCTTATAGCTATCTTTATCCCATTCTAGGATTTAGGGCTCCTTCACTACAGCACAAAACTGTCTTCCTCTCTAATTTTCTTCTCTCCCCATTATTCCCTTCCAAAATCACCTTTTCAGACAATGGTCATGAAATTACAATCTTTTCTTCTTCCCCAGGTGCTTCTATTTTGACTTTTATCATCAATGGAGAGGTACAAATAATTTATTGTCTTGTATTTGGAGAACTTAAGCTATAAGAAAAATTACAGGATTAAAGTTTTGAAAGATGAAATTCTCATTACTTGAAGGGTTAGAATTTATTCCGTTATTTTTCCTATGATCTCGTTACCAGAAATAACTGATATAAAATTAAACACAGGTAGTTAAACCAGGACAGAATAAGTAAGGAAACACCATAACATCTTAACTAGCAAGCACCACAGCACTTGAGGCCTAATCTTATTAACAATGCCCAGGGACTCACTCACTAGCTCACTTGGGAGAAGATGGAGGAAGTAAATGAACTTAATAGCAATTGACTAGTTTCCAAGAATAATATTCCAGGAAGAGTTTCTTTCACCAGCTGGGCAGGTGCTATGCTCACAATTCAACAGTGCATCCTTCTGAGTGATACATGCACAAGAAAGGTAGCCACAGTCAAAGAAAAAAATGTCTCTGGTTGAGGATACCAACTAAAATAAATCACAGAAATCTCCAAGTTGGAAGGGACTTTCAAACCATCTACTACCACCAGTGTCTAAAAAGCAAAATGTTCGGCTGCAATATATCCAGCAAGGAGTCATCTGGTTTTATTTGTCAGCCCCTTTTTTAATGAAATTTACTCTACAGTTGAAAGGTTTGTTTTGTTTTGTTTCCTTAGGTGGAGCCCAAATCTGTTCTTACTGCCACTTCTAATCTTCTAAGGCCATCTAATGAAAGTTGGATGATCACATATCAAAGATGTCAAGAGTGGATTTCTGTATCATGTGGGAAGTCAGCCTAGAAGCATCTAGGGTCCCTTCCATCACTAAGATTATAACCATGATTCATTAACCTATTAAAAAGTCAGAAAAAATGAAGGGCTATTTAGAATCCCAGACAAGTAAATCGCCTGAAGGCAAACTCTGTGTGTGTGTTTCCAGTCTTGGCTGAGGAAGGTGTACTTGGTGGGCTTGGCAGACAGTTTCCTAAAATGGAGGAGGGTGACTCATCCTAGCAAGTTATATATTATAGATATTCACCTCCCTGATGCTACTTCCAAATACTAGCAATTCAATTAAGATAAATATTTATTAAACACCTACTACATTCAAGGAGCTACGCTACAACTATAAAGATGAAAAGGTACACAGTTCTTGCTTTATTTTTCAATCAAGTAGTGTGGATGAGATATGTACACACATTATTATAATTATTTTGACTTATCTGGTCTTGGAAAAAACCTGAATCTCAATTTATAATGGACAAATTAAGAAAATAAATGAAGAAAATGGTTGCATTAGCTTTGAATTATATGATCCCTGTGCTAGAGAAAAGAGAAAAGTGCAGGAAGGGTTCAAGACATTCACTTCTTCGAAACTCTGTAATTTAGTTTCCTGAAACTAGGCCTCTGGAATAGAAAAGAGTAACAGGAACTTGGAGGATCCCCTCCTTTATAAGTAAGTATCCATGATACAAAGTTTGCTTATTCCGTCATACACATGAGGAAACCCACTGAAGTCAGTTTTTAAAAAAAAATTTTTTTTTAAATCAGACTCTGAATCACTGAGAACTGGTATTAAAAACCAAGATGCTTAACCCCAATTCGTTTCTAGGGGACCACTATGCTTATCCAGATTCCTCTGTCCCTTCACTAGGAACTCTTTATTATTGCACCTAAATTAAGGGAAATTTTAAGCAGTCTTGGCTGAGGACTTTTAGCACATCACTCATACCATTTCTTCAACAGAAGAGGTCCCAACACCTGCCTAACTTTTTAGGAGCTGTGGGAAGCAATGCTGATTCACAAACAAACTGATCATCATTCAACATTACAGCAGTAAATTAAAGAAAGAATATATGGACAATGTTTTTTCTGGATCAAAGGAGTAGGCAGACTAGACTTCTCTTATACTTTTTCCAGGAAGATTGGGTCTGAGCCATAAGTCTTGTGGAATCATGTGAAAATAAGGCAAAGGAAAATGTCAATAGAAGCCTCCAAGTAAACTCCATTTCCTTATCCCACTGCCCTCCCTACTCCAAATATCCCCCCCTGCCAAAGGATTAGGTGTTTTGAGTTCAAAAGCTTTTCATTCTGGTAAGATCTTTCTGAATATTCCTAAAGAAGAATATTAAAAAGCTCTTCTACTTGGGTAATGTTAATAAGCTCCAGTTGGAGCTCCAATCCTTACTAATGGTGTGATATAGTCAGTTGCTTCACCTTTCTAAGGCTCACTTTTCACATCTGTAAAACAGGAAAAATAATACTTATATCACCTACATCAAAGAATTGCTCAAATGGAAGGACTTTGATCCCACTCCACCATCTATTAATGCATCTTTTTTGATATATTTATGTCTCTAGTTGATATTATATAAATGTATTCCCTAACACACACAAAGAGAGTGAAAGTGACTGTTAGAGGACAAAGTGTGAGAGAGGAGAGGAGAGAGAAAGAGAGTGGCGGAGTGAGGGGGGTGGGGAGAAGAATTACTTTTTCCTGTATTGCTAGCACCTACCATCATACCTTACACTTGGAAAGTACCTGTTAAATGTCTGTTGATTTAAAGTTCTACATAAATATGAAGGATACAAAGAAATACCGAAGGACTTATATGAACTGAGACAAAGTGAAGTAAGCAGAACTAGGAATACACTATAAACTCAATACAATGTAAACTGAAAGAGTATCTATATATATATATATTTGAATCATGTAGGTATAATATCTAAATTTTGATTCCAAAGAAGAAAATTTAAAAATTTATTTCTTTTAGTGGGTAAGGGAGTGTTTAGATGTGGAAAATTGTGCTGCAAGGGTTTTTTCCCCCCATTTCTATTCTTTGTGACAAGCAGTGGCTTTCTAGGTAGATAAATAGGGAACAGGAAAATAATGAATGAAATGTAAAAAGAAAAAAACAGGAAAAAAAAACTGTAAAGAACTCTTTTTAAAATAGTTAAGTAGTATACAAATGAGTGAGTACAGTGTAAAAATTCTGGATTTGAGTTTTAAATCCTGACTTCCACTTGATAGATACTATGTGACCTTGGACAAGTCATTTTTCTTAATTTAAGCTCTATATGAGTAGATGGTGGACTCTAAAGTTCTCTGTAGCTCTACAGAACCTATGAAAACTATTACTCATTCTATCAATGTTCTTCCTAATGGGATAGAAAATTAAATAAAAAAAAAGATCATCAGTTTTAGGTGTGAATAGAAAAGATACTCAACAAACTGCTTTTGATTCTGGCATGTTAGAAGTGCTTTTCAAGACAGCCCAAGAGAATTTTGAAATTTAGAATTTATTTGTAAATAGAAATTTCAGTAGTCTTATCAAAGGCTTTAGTCACAGTAGGAATCTCCAGGATCCTGGAATTAGCCTTCTTTCCCCCAAGTCATTTACATTTATATTTGCTTCAGAACTATACACACCAGCCCAAAGAGAAACTGTACTTAATTCTTCGAATCTTAAATACAAAATTTTTTTCTGTAATTGGTATTTTTTTTTTTAATATGTACTGTGTCTTTCTCTTTCAAAAAGATTTCAACATAAGGATATTTACATCAATGTGGTCTTTGGTGTCTAATAACTCAAAATTTTCATACTTCCAATACTTCTATCTGCAGAGAAATATCACGAATGCTATATAACTCATTGAATTACTCCACCAAAACACGGACATAATGAACACGTTTTAATATTTTTGTGTACATATTATATGTACACATATCTGCATATAGATCCAAAATGAATAAGCTGAACTTATATAAATGACTAAGTTCAGCAAAATGATCTAAAGGCACTGCCAGTTCCAAATCTATAATGCGTTCTCATCTGTGTGTATTTGTATGTTTGTAAGTATGTATCTTATTTATAACTATAAAATTGTGTAACACTTAACATATCATGTCCATATTCCCCTACAAACTGAAGTTCAGATAATCAGAACAGCAATATATAAAAATATACTTAGATTATGACATGAGTTAATGATGACCAAAAAATACAAACAACCACATCTCTATTCTCAGGAAAGAAAATACATAGACCTTCCTGTTCATAAGAAATAATTTTATTAAAATCATCTCATGTTCAGTCCAAGGTACATAAGTGATAAATGTTAATGTGGAATTTTCTCAAAGCTATTTGCGTTTTCATAGGGGAAGCCTTTGTTTCACTCTAGCCAAAGTTCTAATTATAGAATTGTAAACATTAGTTGTAAGGCAGCATGGGTGGTTATATTTCAGAGGTTCGGGGAGACTCCCACAAATACCCATTGACAGTTTTCGTTCTTACATTCTCATCCAGCAACTAAGAGGAAGTGGTTTCCCATTATCATCTTGACTTTTCCATTTGTTTCCTATATGGAATCTTCCCTATCTGTATATGATACAATGAATGAGAATACAAGTAAATAGGAAAGAAAGAGTTATCTAAATTACTGAATCAAAGAACAGACTCTGTATACCTTTCCATCATCTAAAATGTGAGAGCATTAGACCTAAATTCATATATATACATATAGATATGTGTGTGTATATATATATATAACTTAAATATATATACATACATGTACCTATCTCATACTCTAATTCCAACAGATTTGTGATTGATTATGGGTATTCCCATCAATACCAGCCATCTATGTAACTCTTTTTTTTTTTTTTTTTGCTGAGACAATTGGGGTTAAGTGACTTGCCCAGGGTCACACAGCTAGGAAGTGTTAAGTGTCTGAGACCAGATTTGAACTCAGCTCCTCCTGACTTCAGGACTGGTGCTCTATCTACTGGGTCACCTAGCTGCCCCCATCTATGTAACTCTTGTCCACATCCTCCAGTAATTCCCCATGAGGGAGTTCATCTTCCATGACAGGGGATTTTCTTAAGATCACTGGACACTGCAGATTCCAATGGAACATAAACTCTGAATGCTAATCATATGACCAGCCTATCTTTTTTTTTTTTTTTTCCTGGCCATACATTTCTCCCTTACAACCCTATCCTATCCTATTAGTTGTACAATTCTTCATTCATAATGTGTTACAACTTGCTCACACCCACCATTGCACCCCTCTGTTGCCCTTAGGTTAGTACTCAACTTCAGTCTTCACGTGGGCAGCATTCCATGACTCAGCCATACAGCAACGTCAAAACAATACTGGTATTAGGAATATGTGATCTTTTTAGGGGATGTTATATGTAACTGGACAATGCAATAAAGGTCTACCTATAACACATCCCCAAATAACTAAACTAATTTTTATGCCATTTTGAATGGGAGAATTTTATGAATTTTTCTTTGTTTTTAACTTCTTTTGTCACTCTCAACTATAAAAGATTAAAAATTCCTCTTTCCTCACATTTTACAGGGTTTTTTCTTTCTTTCTGAAACTGTGATTTCATTTATGGAGGAAGAAAAAAAACCACTCTCTTCCCATAATGATTAGTAAATCATCTTAGAGAATTGCCTAAGGCCCTAAGTAACCTAACCTAGCTAGTTAGACTTAGGAGAAGGAAAGCCCCATTCAGGTTACTGAATCTCATTTTAAATTTGAGGAAACTAAGGGCCAAAAAAGTCCAAAGATTTGTCCAACAAAACACAGAAGAAGACGAGCTGGTGAATACCTATGAACCCTGGTCCTTTTGACTTCCAACAAAACACTCTTTCCATTTTTCTACATTGATTTGTCCATGGTCACATAGTTGAAGAATCAGAGATAGAATTTATATTTAAAACCCAGATCTTCCTGACTAAGGTTGGCCCTCTACCTATTACACAATTGCTTCTCTCTTGTAACACTTTAAGACAAAGATTCTTAACTCAGCCTGAGAAAAGAAAATTCCTATATGATAATTCCCAGAATATTTACTTGGGCAGGACAGGATCCAATTTTCCTAATCATTCTGGATGAATCACATTTAATTCTAACTAGATGATTATTTAAGAATATTTGTATGTAATTGTTATTTATTTTTAAATAATTTATTTTCAGGAAAATTTCATTTAAAATGTTATTATTTTTACTAAGAAAACAAACAAACAAGGGTTCTTAACCATTTTTCCCCCTTGCTCTAGACCTTTATAGCATCCTGGTGAAGCCTATGAACAAAAATAATATTTTTAAATGCATAAAATAAAATATATTGTATAACAAAGGATGCCAATTATGTTAAAAATTCAGTCATTAACTCTTTTTTTTTTTTTTAAATTCACAGCTTCCAAGTTAAAAAAATTCCCTAAGGTTTTCAAAAACTTTTACAACAACCCAGTAAAGTTTAGGCAGTCCAGTAGACAACATGTTGGGGCAAAGACAGAAGACCTTAGTTTTAATCCTGTTTAAGGACATAACTGTATATCCCTGGACAAGTCCCTGGGCTTAAGTTTAAAATGGAAGAGTTAGTCTCTCTTTAAATCTAAACCTTTGATCCCATGATGTATATATCCTTGGAAATACTTGAAAATGCCACAGCTTCCAGTGGGAAGAGAAGGTAAAAAGAGCTGAATAAATGGGAGGAACGCCATCAATACCTCTCAGGGTGAGTAATGCAGAATAAATTACTTTATGAGGATAGTATTTATCCAAAATGAGAAACGACTTTTCCAGATTTAGCCAATCACCAGTAAATTCATTCACTACCTGGTTAGGCAAAGGACTTGTGGGAAATAGATTATAACTCACTAGATCTGATTTCAAGTGGCAGCAAACAGAAATTTTTACTGCTGGTCCATCCTACAAAGATGATTCAAAGAGTTAGCTCTGTGATTGAGGAATGGCCACTGGGCTTACCCAGTATGATCCCATTCAAATTTTGGTTTCATTACCACAGACATTTTTTTCTAGGTCACAAAGCAGCTCAGCCTTGGTTTCAAAGGAACCATAATTAAGAGGTGTGTAACCATAGGCAATGTAGGGTCTGCTCCAACTTGTCTATGAACAAGCTCCACCACCCAGCTCAGCTGCTGAATGTGAAAGGGTAAGTCTGTGTACTGCAGTACTCTTATTCACACCTCAGCTCCCCAGTCATCTGGGGTAATGTCTGCCTTTCCCTTTCTTTATACCAAAAAGGGAATTTGAAAGCACACACAGAAATGGTTTCGAAAATGAAAATTCCTCTAGGGAATGTTATTTACAGAAACATATTTTGTTCTATTCAAAAAAAGAAATAAAGGAAGGGAAAAAAAAATCCACCAAGTGAAATGTGAATAAAGGAAAAACAGTGAAATCAGAGTGGAGATTGAGTCCCAAATATTAAATAAAGTTCCATCAATGTGTGCAGTGTCTATGTCTTGGAAACCCTAACTTGTTTGTCAAAGACAGGAGAGTATTTTCCCAGCTGGAACACAGTTTCTAAAAGTGAGTAACCAACTCTTCTTGTTTTACAATAATTATACTATTGGTAGTCCCTCACTGTTACACACACACATACACAGATACACCCTACATACATATAGTTTATATGGTATGTGTGTGTATATGTGTACATATATATTCAAATGTGTGTATTTTTTTTTAATTTCCAGATCATCAATGTAGTCTTTTCCATCTACCCTTCCTTTTTCTATCTTTTGTGCAAGGATCAGAGTCACAGAAGAAATCCTTAGGAGCTCACCATAAAATTACCACAACAGCTCAAACATCATTCCCTAATTGAATTCTTGTTTCACTAGTCTCTCCCATTTCTTAGTCTATTCTGTCCGAAGGATGTTTGTTCAATCTTCTTAAAGAATCATTTTGTGGGGTGATTCAAGCCAATTCCAATAGTTTGTGATGGAAAAAACCATCTGTAACCAGAGAGAGGACTATGGAGACTGACTGTGGACCACAACATAATATTTTTTTACCTTTTTTGTTGTTATTGCTGTTATTTGCTTGCTTGTTTTTTTTTTCTCATTTCTCCCTTTTGATCTGATTTTTCTTGTGCAGCATGATAAATGTGGAAATATGTTTAGAAGAATTCGAATGTTTAATCTATGTTGGATTATTTGCTGTCTAAGGGAGAAGGGAAAGGAGGGAAGGAGGAAGAAAAAAATGGAACACAAGATTTTGCAAAGGTCAATGTTTAAAACTATTTTTGCATGCATTTTGAAAAATAAAAGGCTATTTTTTTAAAAGAATCATTTTGTACCACTTTCCTAGTTCAAAAATCTTCCCCAAGTCACTAAATCAAAATATCAATTCCTTAGTCTAGTGAAGATCCCCCATCAATCTATCCCAGCCAACCTTTCTTAGCCCCTTGAACATAACTCCCCAAATAGCAAGAATTCTAATGCTTCTAATTATCTTGATTCCCCAAACACAAATAGGTGGGACTTTCCAAGTCCCTACTTTTGTTTATTTTTTTTTCTATCTTCCTTTCTCATCTTCACCTAATAGAATTTTATTCATGGGGGTTTCAGCAGAACAATTCTGATAGTATAGATGGGGATAAAGAACAGGCAGTACATATATATGGCAGTAACTATGTCCAGAACAATAACATTTCATCAATTAGACCATCTGTGTTTGTGAGTTGAGGGTTGCCTCTAATTTTCAGTTCAATTTATCTTTGGTTTAAAAAGCTGCTTGTATTTTGGTTACATACAAAGTAAGTTAACAAAGAGCCCAAACATCTCCTGGGTTCTTAGACTTTTAGTTCATAGAATTTATAGTACAGTATAGAATCACAACAAGATAAAACAGAACTCAGTTTTGAATCTTACCTCTCCTTCTCACAACCTATATGACTGACCAAATCAACATCAACTACTATTAAAAGACAACAAATATTAAGTACCTACTATCTGCTAGGTATATCTATAGGGTAGATACAAAAAATAAATATATTTCTTCTCTGAATTTCAGCCTCCTAATCTCTCAAATAAAAAGGAGAATTAATAAAGAGGAGAAACCAAATGAATATAAAGGTACTTTTTGGGCCCTAAATGTCCAAACTCTTACAATGTACAAAATGCCCTTACATTGTAAGTGGAAAATTAAATATGCCTTATTCATATATAATTTGAAAATCAAAAATTGAGAAAAATGGAGATAAATCCAAATACCACTAAGTTTTAGTGTTTGTACTTATTGAGTGAAAAGAGGTATGAATGAGTTTGTAATGGAGAGAAGTAATTAGTAAATGAGAAATGAGTTTATATCTTCCCTTAATGATTCCCTGAGCTTTGGTCAAAGCTCAGCCTCAGTATCACTAATCCATAAGGAAACCCCCTTTCTGATTCCTTAGGCTGGTCACAATCCCATACTACCAGACTCTGACTGCCAAAATTACTGCTAAAATATATACAATATTGACTTAGACGTGTTTGTATAAACTCCTTACAGACAAAAGACAGTTTTGTTTCATTTTTCCATCTTCTAGCACCTTGTAGAAAGTAAACACTTCACAACTGCTTGTGGTCTGATTTGCAGCCACCCTAGGTGATCCCTGTAACTTCCTGAGCTTGCTAAAATACAACTACAACAGATGTTGTTATTCAGATTTTGCTGGGGAGAAAAAAGGAAAAGAAAAGTCATGATGATTTTAAAAATGTTTTCATTAGCTTCAAAGTTTAAAAATAAACATTGTTTGTTTGTTTGTTTATATATAGGAAAAGAAATCCCTTGGAAAAGCTCTGGAAAGAAAACTGATGCAGGAATCTCAGAGCCTTATTTTTTTTAAAGATCCCAACTGTCATCTCTCTAACATTCATTCATTTTCTAAAAATGAACAAGAGACAGCTGACATTTATGCTGTGACTTTTCTTCTACAACCTATTTCACATAATATTACCTGCTTCTCACAAAGTCTTTTCTCAGGTCATGTCTGAATTCCAATAAAAACATCTCAGAGCTGAAGTGCTTTGCAGTTTACTGAAGTGCTTTCACAAACATTATCTCATTTGATTTTGATGCTCAAAACAACCATTTAAGGTGGGAAATAACTTAGAAAGTCCTACTCAGAGAACTTGTTCCCATTCAAAATGTATTTCTCTAGCCTAATGCATTGTACTTTCACTGCCAAATACACCATATCAAGTTAATCTTTCTTCTTTAACTATCAAAAAAAAAAGTATCTACCACTACATATTACCACACTACTACAAAAGGAAGGGAGGAAGGTGAGGAAGGAAGGAAGGGAGGAAAAATTTGTGAGACCAGCTTTCTCCAGGATTTGCCCCCTTTGATATTCCAAGCAGGAGTGAATAGTTCAAACCTCTACCATGAATGGAAAATGCAAAGGAAACACATTTTAGCTGTCCATAGCTACTATGAAAAGGGGAGGGGAGATGGGTTACTGTAATGTCTGCATTTTATCAATGCATGATAGCACAAATTAGGTGTTAAACCCTTTAAAAAAAAACTGCTAACAAGGCAGTAGGGATGGATAGTTTTTTTTGAGGAAAATCAAGTTTCTTGAAAATAAAGGTGTAAGTATGTACAAAATCACTAAACACTCAGATAAACACATATTGTTCCTTTAAAAGATCAACTAAGTTATTTCCCTTCTTCCAACCAAGAAGTGCTAAGGCATTTTCTTATGCTTTTCTAAAGTCTAAATAGCCATTCATGCAATTCTGTTGAGGCAGTGTTCAAAATGTTTAGATTTTATGACCACGGCATTCCTTGGTGTTCCTACCACATGCTGATGCTTTAGTCTCTTTTGGCTTGAAACTAATTGCTTTACTTCTCTGTGAGAACAGTGAGGGGTTATAGTTTCACCAAGCCAAAGCTCAAAACTCTAATCTAGCTGACAATCCAATAGTGACTGTGTTGATTATCCTTTTTAAATACAATCCAGTTATGGCTACCAGGTCCTCAGAGACCAAATTCAAAAGACTTTTGTAGTCAGTTTCTCAGTTAGGAGGTAAATCTTGAACACTATGTTCCATACATCCTTATGCCTTCTTCATGTTTTGGTTTTGTCTTAAGTGGACCTGTGCTTTCTTTGATGTAGAGACCTCCCAGGGAAAATTCTCCCTCTACCAAATACAGACTGGTAGAGACCCTGCCATGTATAATATTAGAAAACTGTCTCAGAGCATCAAGCACTTTGCCTTTGGACAAAGTACAAAGATAGTGCCAAACAAGATCTGAATCCAGGTATTTCTGACTCCAAGATAGGATTTTCTAACAAACATGCTGCTTCTCCTTATTAATTTATTAATTGAGATGAGTAATCATAGAATGGAACTGAGAGATCTGAATATAGGAATCTGACTTTTAATCCTGGCTATTCCACTAACTAGTTATATCACTCAAGCAAATTCAGTCATTTAACTAACCGCTTCAATTTCCTGATCTGTAAAATGGAGATAAAACATCTAGTACAAATTACTCCAAGTGCTGTTATGAGGAACTTTCTTTATAAACAGTAAAATGTTACATAAATGGGAGCTATACACCCAAAAATGACCTCATTCAATTTTTAATAAGCCTTTAGCTATATTCTTTGAAAGAGTTGTATCTTCCACATGAGCCAATTCATAAAGTCTCTCAAACACAAAATGAATGATTAAATGAGTTGCTACATGGTACCAAAGATATCCAAATAACCACAGTCATCAAAACTTCACAAAGTGGTACAAAATGGCCAGGATGCTCTGCCTCTTCCCTCTAGCTTCAAAGTAGAAAAAGGGTGTAGGGATGTGTGTAGGGGTGGGTGTGTTCCACCCACCTGTTTCCCCTAAAGAGAAAGATGGTGTAATTTATTCTAGATTATTTTAGGTATTTTTATAAATTAAAATAAAGATACATCCAACATCAGAACTTAGAAATACTGTTGGAAGGAGAGGTCTGGATGATCTTTATCTCGAAAACAACATTCAATTTAAAAAATAATCAAAATTCTTGAAAGAATTCAATTATGTATGTGCTCTTAAGATTCTATGAAAGATTAGAAAGGAGCAGTAATCACACTCACTAATTTGGCTTGGTTTGCATTCAGGATTTATTTCTTTCCACAACTGACTGTAGTCTAAGTTCTTCTGCTAGAGAATTCTATGGTTCTGCTTTAGCTCCATACATTTTTTATGTCTTTCTTACTAAGTAGTCTCTTTGACAAATATTGGCCAGGCTTTAATCTGCCCCACTAAAGTTCAAAGTATCAAGGAGATCAATACTGATTAGAAATTATGAAAATTATCTCCCAATTACAGGAATTATAAAGCAAGCAAACTAATAAGATAGGATCTGGATAGACCAAAAGGTAATTACTTTAGATTCTCAGAAAGTAAATATTAAAGCCAGAGATTTTATCTTGTCAGAAGCTACTTTTGTTCATTAAAAAAAAAAAAAAAAGTTTATTTTCCTTTTTTTCTATTAAGATTACAGTCGTGTTCTGGTATCATTTCCTCCACCACTTCAGCTAAAACTTTTTACTGCCTTTCTGACTTTCACAAGTTCCATACTTTACACTTTGGCAAATAACTAATCAATTTTTTTAATTGAAAAAGACAAGCAGGGTCACTTCTGCAAAGGTCATCACATTCACCTTCCATGGAAAAGGTTTCTGGCTCAAAATCAGAAAGAGACATTTAATGAGAAGATGCCTGGTGTGAGGGAAAGGGATTAGGCAAAAAGTCAGGAGTCTTGAATTTCTGTCCTGATTGTGCCATTCACTACCAACATTGGGCCTCTCCAAACCTTAATTGTTATTTATGAAATGAAGGGAATGGAGTCAATTGAGAATTTCTAAAAAACTTCTTCCATCTCCTAATTCTATGAAATTAGACCTCCTTGTAATTGTTTGAAGCAATTAACCCCTAAACCATGGCAATATCTAGCAGGACATGACTTCAAAAGTATAGAAAGCAATTTCACATTAAGCAACTTAAAGGTCAAAGTCTTCCTTGCAATTTTACCAAGTTCCATGTTACAAATATAGTTTTGAAACTGAAAAGTATCTCAGAAGCAATCACATGTGTTTTTGTCCATGTATTTCAGAAGTTTACACAGTTCAGTAATATTAAAGATAAAAATCTAGAATAAAGGTTCCTAATGTGTGTACACATGTACTGTGAACTCCACTGGCAAGCTGTTGAAACTTATAACTGTTTCTCAGAATAATATTTTAAAATACATACACTAAAATAGATAGGATTATAAAGAAAAGCAATAAGTTGTAGGATTGCTTTTTTTTAATTTCACAGATCCCAGGTTACACTGTTTTACACTAACATGTTTACAATATCATAGCCCAATATAGACATATTAGTGGTCAACAAAATGCTAAGATCTGCTACCAAAAAGTTCTATTCCAATTCAGTACAGAAGGTGAATCTTAGGATGGTCCATTTAGATTCAATCAGCCCCATAACATTTTCTTTTTTCTTATATAAAATTATAACTAGATATTTCAGTGACCACAGTGATCTAGAAATATTTTTTCTTGACCTCACTATTTTAATGTGTTGATCAAATTGGCAAAGACAGATGTGCTACATCTTTAGGGGGAAGAATCAGGAAGCCATCCTGGAGGAACCAGAATAGTACAGGAACACCAAACAATTACCACTTTGAAAGAATGGGGCTTTCTTTGAAAATAGAAAACTTCGGAGTATGTTGAAGGAGGCAAGACTAGTTATACCTTTATCACTTGTGATAAAGCTAAAGCTTAAATACTTTGGCCATAAAAATCCTAAAGTTGGGAAAGACTAAAAGCAAACAGAAAAGTGATGGCAAAGGATAAAATAGATAGTGTCATAGAAGCAACAAACATTAAACAAACAGACTTTGAGAGATAGTGGAGTAGAGAAGGGCCTAGTGTGCTATAGTCTACAGAGTCGCAATGTGTCTGACACAACTGAATGACTGAATAACAACATTATTCATGTGTGATAACTGACATAGTATAGTGAAGATACATGCTTTGGATAGATTTTGACTTAGGTCCTCTAAGATCTCTTTCAACTGATTCTAAAATTCCACAAAAAAGAATTTCTACAAGGTAGACATCTGTACGTTCTTATTTTGTGCCACAGCACATCATATCTCAGTATAGTAGAGCAATCCTTTCATTTTATCTTTTTAAATATGCAGCATTCTCCCTCATGTCTGGAATTTTCTCACTCATTCCAGTCTCTTGCTCTCCATTTCCTTCAAATCCCACTTAAAATTTCACCTTCTATAGAAAGTCCTCTAGATCTTCCATGATGCTAGTGTATTGTATCCCCAGATACAGTACCTAGTACATCATAGGTATTTTTAAAAGCAAGTTGGGGTAGCTAGATGGTATAGTGGATAGAGCACTGGCTCTGAAGTCAGGAGGATTTGAGTTCAAATCTCACCCCAGACACTTAACATTTTCTAAATCTGTGACCCTGGGCAAGCCACTTAATCCCAACTGCCTCAAAAAACAAACAAAATAACAATCTAGTTCAACCTCATTTTCAGCAAAAATATTTGCAGCAGCCCTTTTTTGGGCAAGGAAATGGAAATTGGGTGGAGACTCATCAGTTGGAGAATGGTTGAATAATTTATGGTACATGAGTGTTATGGAATATTACTGTTCTATAAGAAACGATCAGCAGCATGATTTCAGAAAGGCCTGGGGAGACATGAACTGATGCTAAGTAAAGTGAGCAGAACCAAGAGAACATTGTACACAGCAGTAACAAGTTAATACAATGATCAATTCTGATGAAAGTGGCTCTTTTCAACAGTGAGGTGATTCAGGCCAATTCCAATGGACTCGTGATGGAGAGAACCATCTGTACCCAGAGAGAGGATTGTAGGAACTAAGCATGCATCACAATATGGTATTTTCACTTTTTTGTCGTTGTTTGTGTTTTATTTATTTTCTTTCTCACTTTTTTCCCTTTCTGAGCTGTTTTTTGTGTGCAATATGATAGTTGTGGAAATACATATAGAAGAATTGCACATGTTAACATATATTGGATTATCTGCTGTCTAGGGGAGAGGGTGGGGAGAAGGAAGGGAGAAAAAAATTTTGGAACAAGATTTTGCAGGGGTGAATATTTAAAACTATACATATGCTTTGAAACAAAAAGCTTTATTAAAAAAGGAAATAAAATAAGTTTCCTAATAAAAAATGCACATTCACTGACTGATGTAAATAACAATCTGTTCATAATAATAAGTTTATAACTCCACTCAAGCAGTACATAGAGAACACCACCTCAAACACAGAAAGCTACCTAGCTTTAAGTCCTAATCCTGTCATATATTGTTAGCCTAGGTGCTTATATGTTTTGTGCTCTAGGCAAAAAGAATATAAGTGACATAAATAGTAATGACCTGCATTGGTTAGATTAAGCTCCTCACTTCTTGCTCCTAATACCAAAGTTAACAAACAGCTCATCATGAGGTAACATAACGTGTTGCTTTTGACTTAAAACTTTTAAAAACTTGTTACAAGAAACAAAACATGTTTATGTATATGAAAAAGCAAGACTAAGTAAGTAGTATATGTGTGTCTACGGGGAGGGAAATAGGCAAAATGATCAGTCTTACAGGAAGCATACAAGGACAACAAAGCTAAGTTTCTGAAATCCCACTTTGTGTCAAATGTTAAATCGGTGAAGTGGGAAGAAAAAATATTAAACATTTATGTACCAGCTTCATACTTTGCTGTGATGTTAAAGTATCTTATAATACTGCATTTAGCATGAGTGTTTAAATTTTTTTTAATTATCAGATTTTCATAACTTTTACATATTTAGGAAAAAACATATTATATTTATAATATTGGCAGAACATTTTTATTTTCAGACTATGAAAACTACATAAAACTTTATCATCATGCCCCTGGATAAGTGTAACTATTGGTTAACATCATCATTCCAAAACATTTTGGAATTTAAATATTGTAATTTAAAAAAAAAATTTTAGTAACTAAGTTAATATCAATCTCAAGAATTTCAAGAGAGGTCATTATAAATATCTTAAGGTGGACAAGTATGTTCACCTTATGTATGTATATTATATATGTGTGTGTGTATATATATATATATATATGTACATTCTAACATAGGAGACATCATTTAAATAAACAGGCAGAGTTCTTTAAGCTCATACCCATCCTTGAATTAAACAAATATATAACAAATTTTTCTTAAGGCATGTGTATATACAAGTACAGAATGAAAAAAATATACTTAAGATACAGGATAATTCCAAAATTCAGTCATCCCGTTTACTACTAAGATATCAATAAGAGATGTAATTCTTTTTGCCAAAGTTTTGTCTAATGGTAGTCTTAAGTTCCCTATTTAGTGTCTGCTGAATGTAAAGATTATCAGGTAAGACAGTCATGATTGCACTGGAATAAAGAACTAATTATACCTTCCACACATGGGGGTTAGGACACTGAGCCCTGTGATCTGGAAAATCCAGGTCAAATTTTTTGGCCTTCCCTTCATACCAGAGAAGTCTGAATTATTACGGTATTAAAAGATAAAATATGTTGATATTATATAATATTATATCAGTTTTTATGCAAGAGTTTCTAAACTTTTTTCATGCTATTGGCTTGCTGTCTGCAACTTCTCAAAAATTCCCCAAAATTCCCAATCAAGTTCTTATGCCAATCCGAGATACATCAAAACTTGAATGGGAACAACCCTGATGTGGAAGAGATAACTGTAATGGGGGGGGGAGGGGAACACACCTCAGCTCCCTTTACCAATGCACATTAGTATCTTCTCTTCATTTTACAATCTTAGAGAATTTCCTAGGCCAAAAAAAGGTTAAACTGATTTGCCCAGGATCACACAGCTCATCAGTCTTCCTGGATTTAAGACTTGATTCTTTATCCACTTCATCACACTGTCTTCTCTACTAAGTATAAACTAAAAGAAACCATAACTTATTAACAAGTAAACAATGATGTACAAGAATCACCAAATCACTAAAAGCTGCTAAGCCAATTTTAGAGGTTTAGGCAAAAAGAAGAGGAGCAGTAGCTGTTCGCAATCAATCTTCTTCAGCTGATGATGGGTTAATTTTCCTCACACAGACAGGATTTGGAAGACTCATGTTCTGTTCCTGCAGGGAAAAGATTCTCAAGGGGAAACCTGCCCCAACCATCAAGAAAGACATTATATCAAAATATTGTGCCTGGTTATAAAATATCACTATTAAGCTGTAATTTTAATGTTCCTGAGCAAGGAAAAAATAAATAATAAATCCTATATTCTGACCTGACCTTTATAGATAGAATGCTAATGTGTTTATTTTGAAACTGTTCAGAGCTTTTATGAACAAAATGCTCTCTCATAACAATCATCTTTGTGGGTACAGTACACTTGAATTGCAAAAATAGGACTTAAATAAATAAAAATGGTGTCAGTAAAAAGCTACTTCAGTTTGTAAATGACTCAGTCAAGATCTGCAAATGTGTGGCAGTACATTTTGCAAAGTCTGTCAGCATTCCCATCTTAAAGGGCTGAATAAATAATTGAAGAATAAATAATTGTGCCAGAGTCTAGTCTCATGGGCCACTTTTATAGATTGCCATCTAATGATAGTACCATCTGTGACACTCTGTATTAATATAAGATAAAATTACATAGTTTTTTGTTTCTCCTGAGCAGTGATGTTCTGAAGTCACATAATAAATGTCATCTAGGATAGAAGGCAAAAGCAATGGCATCAAAAAGGCGTGTGTGTGTGTGTGTATGTGTGTGTGTGTGTGTGTGTGTGTGTAAAATCAGGAAGAACTAAGGTAAGAATGGTATTGAGGATGTTAGGATTCTCCATTTCACAGACATCCACTATTAAAAACATTGCAAAAAGAAAGGAGAAAAAAAAGGGTTTCTCTTCACTGTAGAGAATGCTTCAAGAAGTCAGAGTCCTTGGTTTTGAAGGCATTGGTTTAGACTGATAAGAGAGAGAACTTTTTTGTGGTTCAATTTTTTTACTGATTTGATCCAATAGAATGTAAACTTTCATTCCCATCACCTAACCTACAATGGCTAGCATAGAGCAGTCATTTAATGAATGCTTGTTGAACTGAACCACAATCTATCAAGATGTAATCAAAATGCTTAAAATTAATTAAATAAATAAATCTTTTTAATATATGATATAGTGTGTAGTTTAATTATATGGTATAATTACATTATATCATGCAATAGATAATAACTTAATTTGTTATACAATTTAATTAAACTATATTTAATATAATAAAAATAAACAGAATTTTTTACAAAAAGTCCTCTTAGGATTAAAGAATTCCTTACCTCTCATCACTTGTCTCAGATATAATGCCTCAGAAATTTGAAGGAAAACGAAGAGAGCTATCTAAAGTTACATACATGCACATTTTCTTTTAAAAGATAGGAAATGTTTTTTTTTTTTTTTTTTTTTTTTTTTTTTTTTTTTTTTTTAAAGCAGAGTTTTATGATCGTGATCACTTTGGGCACTAAGTTAGGGATAGAAGTATTATTATTAATAATTTAGAATTCTAAATAAGTTAGACAAAGGGACATCAGTTAAGACAGAGAATTAAGTGATGATGGTAGATAGTCTTAGACTAGAGTCAAGAGGATCTAAATTCAAATCCTGACTCAGATAATGTGATCCTGGGTAAGTAAGTGACTTAATTTTTCAGGTACCAATTTATTCATTTATAAAATGGGGCTAATAGCATCTAACTCTCAGGAGTGATGTGAGAATCAAATGAGTTAAAATATATAGAGTGTTAATAAACTTTAAAGTACTATATAAATGCTAGTTATCATTTTCATTACTATTGTTACTAGAACTCTAAAAATAACATGGGAAATTAAAATGGGAGATCCCATCTTATCACACTTATCCCTGATGTGTACAGTGCCTTCTACACAGGAGGCACTTAAAAGACACTTTTTGAACAATAAGATTTTTTTGTCCAAATAGTCTCAAGTTCTTTCATGTATCTAAGTCCTGTTTTCCTAAAATGCTAAAACTGCTCAGGGACAGAGAATTTTATTCTAGAAATTAAAAATGAATAAAGAATTCCATCACTATCATCCCTGCTGCACCTCTAGCCTTTTCCTCCATCACTGCTCAGGCTCTTAATAAATACTTGTTGACTTGACATCAATTAATATTTATAGTGAAAGCCCTCATTACAGAGACATAATTGGATGAGACTTAAAGCCACCTGAAAATTAGTTTACCCTAGAGTTTGGAGCAGACTGCATATGTTTGCTGTCCATATAGCATAAATGTGTCAAAATTCATTCACAAGTGCCAACCATAAGCCTTTTCACTTCTTTCAAGCTGAGTTGCTAACAATTTGGAAGTAGCAATGCTTACCTAAAGCTAAATAGATTAGATTACATGTCAGGCAGCTCCTAGTGTTTAAAGAAAAAAGTTAGGGTTATACCCCAAGGATTTCAAGGAAAGATTGAATCAGTGTTACCTTCGATTAAAAAGTTCTATCATTTTTGAAAATAATCTACACTCTTGAATGTTCTCAGGATTTTCCATCAGATGTAGATGGCAAATTTTGGAGTCCATGACAGTGATGATAATCATATTGAAGTTTATATATTGCTCAGGATATATTATCTTATGTGAACTATGTTACAATTCCTATAAAGTAGACACTGTCAAATATTAATTTCCCCCATTTTACAAATGAAAAAATTGAGGTTGAATACCATCAAGTGACAGCCCAAAGTCACAAAATGAATGTCAAGGACAGATTGAAATTGGGTCTTTCTGAGTTAACAAGTGCACAACAGTTGGAAATTAGAGTCATGTTCCAAAGTTCAAATCTGGCCTGAGACACTAGCTGTGTGAACGTCGCTTCATTGGTAAAATGAGCTGGAAAAGAAAATAGCAAACCACTCCAGTACCTTTGCCAAGAAAAGCCCAAATGGGCTCATAAAGAATCAGATACAATTGGAACAGGGGAACAACAACTTCCTGAATCACTTCTTATTTCAGCCTCAGTTTTCTCAAATATAAAGTGAGCAGGCTGGACTCTATAATATCCTCTACTTTTCTGACTTGATATCTATGATGCAATAAAGTTTTGAATCCAGTCATTCCAGCCATTTTATCCAGAGGTGTGAACCCTCACTAAATCATTCTATTTCTCTTCTCACCTTATTGACTTCAGTATCCGAGGCCAAAAATAAGCTAATACAGAAATCAAGAAAAAGATAGAAAGGTGGGATAACAAAAATCACCTTGGATAAGCGGAAAACAGAATAAGAGGAGGTTTGGGTGACCAACAGGAAAAATGCATTATCTACAGCAAAAATACAAAGTTCGGAGGTTGCCCCAAATGCAGTAAATCTTTCAGGGCCTTCAAAAGTCATTCTTTCTTCCAGACATTCCACTTTTTCCTGCTGGAGATAGAAAGGGGCCAGCGACCCATGAAGTGTCAAGAATTCATCTGAGGGAGCCCCAGCAAAGTCCCTGGGCAGCTATTGTGCAGGAGTGAAGTTCAAACGCAAATCCTGTCAGGAAAGGCAACACTGATTGGTCCAGCTGGTAGAGAAGGGGGATGGAAAGGAGAAAGTAGGGGGAAGGGAAGAGAAGAGAAAAGAAGGAAGGGGGAAACACATACCCACATTTAGGCCTTTGCCAAGTTACAGAAGAAGGGGGTGGGAGTGGAAGAAAGAACAAGCCTAGAATGGCATTAGGGTAAACTTTCTCACAGCTACAGCTGAAAAACATTTTTTTTTTAAAACAAGGATAGGAGGAGGGGGAGAAAAAGGGAAAGGGAGGGAGAGGGAAAGCACTGATGGGGTCGAGACTTTGTAATGAGTGAGCCAAGTGTTGCTTTCTTGGAAGGCCAAAGGGTGAGGGGCTGAGATATTTACATTTATCAAAGGAGACAGAGGGAGAGGTTTTTTTGGTTCTGTTTTGGTTTTTGGTTTTTTTAAAGAAAGAAAGGAGAAAAGGAAAACAAACTGCTCTCCACATTAAATATTCATGACAGCAGCTTGGGTGAGGCTAATGGAAAGCACATAAATCCCTAAACAACTTAGTTAAATGCAAAAAGACCAGTGAGGGTCACAGCTTGCTCTGGGGGCAAATTCAGAGCTGGGCTCCAGTCTCGGCAAAGGGGATAGATACTGTAATCAAACAGTAGCAATAGGTGTGTAGGTAGCCAATACCAAGAATTTTATCATATTAAAATTAATAGTCAAAGGGGAGTTTTCAACAATAAGCTCTACTGCTCCCTAAGAGGTTGGACCCATTCCTAAAAAGGCCATGGTTACGGACATAGCTAAGATTTCGTGTTTAGGGGGGGGCAGTCATCTGGCCCACAGGACACAGATCTGAGGTCTTAAGGGTTTTGTCATATACTTAAATGGTGAGCTCCCAAGTAAAAAATTTTAGGAACACTCCCCAATCTTTTGCTAATTACAAAATGAGCTCTTAAATGTACACTTCTTTTCATGGACTCCATATCCACAGCAATCTTCTAAATCAAAATACCAAGATACCAAAAGCCAGGGAGAAATCTTCACATCTCTTACTAGACTTCTACCATGTTGGGATTCTGACAAAGGATAAGGAGGATTCCAGTACTCTTAAAATTAATCCACAAATGGCAAATCAGATCCCTTCCAAAGAATTAGATCAACTGAGAGAGATTCTGACCCTCGAAAAAGTATGGGGAGGAGCTGTAATTGTTTCTAGAAGTGTAAATGTTTGCATTTGCATCCTAGAAGTTAGATGTTTGCAAAGTGTTCTCTTTGGCAATGTTGCACATTTTGTTTCTAGAGATAGAATGTTGCTTATTAAATATTACATAGGAACATACAAAGAAGCAAGTTCTATGCAAGGGAAGGGTTTATAATGGGGGGAAAAAAGATGTAAAATTAAGACATGTAAATAAAAACCACCAAACTTTTGGTTTCAAGGACAGAAATCTTCTCTCTTCCTGTATTCCCTATATTAAAATTCTCAAACAGATCACAGTTCTGAACAAAACCTTGAAAATAATTCCAAAAGGCAACTGGTGAATTTTGACCCTCATGCAAAACATGGAATTTGAGATCCCAAGTGCTGTGCAGCCAAGGTCAACATTCTTATCATTACTTGAGGTCTCAGGTCTCAAAGGTTATACAAAGACATCTAACTTAACTACCTAATATGTAAAATGCCATCTTTAATAAGGTTTCAAATTCAAAATTTGCTTTCTTAATTAGATTTCCAATCTGTTCTGTTTTCTGCAGTAATGTCAGTATCATAGCACTATACAGACTAATTCTAGAGAGACTTGTTTTGTCAGATTCCAGTGTCCAATTTAACATATCAAGGACGCGGGTTCCTCTCTACACATGATTATGTTTTAAAACACACATACTTATCATGTTACAGATATTCAAAAACAATTAGCAATTAGAGAATATGGAATAATGGATAAAGACCTGGACTTAAGTCAGGAAAACCCAAGTTCAAATCCAGCTGCAGTTTATACATTTCCTATGTGACTATGGGCAAATTATGTAATCTTTTAGAACCCCCAGGCTTTAAGTGAGGGAATCTATCTATACAGGGAAAGGGAGTTTCTTGAACTAATTAAATCACAGATCCATTTTGCTAAAACTGTCATTTAATTTTAGTCCCAGAGCTTAGAATAGAATTGATCATCTGCCCATTGATGTAAATAAAGCTGCTTAATACATACAACTGAATTGCTTAAGGAATATTTAATTATGAGGGTAAAGAAAGGAAATGTTACTTTCCTTCCCTCTTAATTATTAAAAAAATAAAATAAAAGCAGAGGAAATCTCCATAAATCTCTTTTAATTTAAAATGCTATTCAGAAATACAGAGAACTGAACCCAAATAGTTAAATATAAGTTCAAGCCAATTTACTTTTATTTTGAATGAAAATATATACACTAGTTTCCTACAAAGCCTAGAATTGTTGGCAGGTTACAAAAAAAAAAGACATGCTTTCAAGGTAATATGCAAGGAATTCCAAGACCCAGATTTACATGGAAAAAGTAAGGGTTTAGCTTCCTGCCTTAGGCATTTTAAAGCCTGTCAGCAAGTATTCTTCCAACCCCACACACTAAGCTCTGGTCCAACTCTGGAGCTGAGCTTCACAGGTTAAAAAAGAAAGTTATTCCTAGAGAAGAATTCCACAAGTCAAGATTCAAACACATTATTGCTGCCAGATTCTCACAAAATAGAACAAATGTTCTCATGTTTTAGTCTAAATAAGGCAAAGTTCTCAAGCCCTCCATATTTGCAATGTAGAAATCAAGCATAATAAGGTTCCCAAGTGATAATAACAAAAATGAAATAAATCACAAAAAACAAAATAAGCACCTACTGTGTGCAAAAAAAAAAAAAAAATGCGGTTGATTCTAAAAGAGATCAAGTCTAAAAACAGAAGTCATTACCGAGGTGAAATGGGTCACTATGCTAGGCAATATTGCACATTAAGTGCATTACAGAGAACTACCAAACAAAGTGCTATGTGGGTGTTAAGGATTGTAAATTACAGAATTTCTGAGTTGGAAAAGATCTGGGCTACCATCTAATCTAACCTGTCTCTGAACAAGGCAATGAAAGGCTGTGTGATAAAAGGCTGGATTTGGTGCCAAAGGACCTAGGTTCGAATAACTATATATAGGACTGAGATGCCATGCAATTTAACCGTGCCCTACCAGAGGAATAATAGGAAGCCTGGAGTAATTTCATTATTTTAACTAGCAGCAGCAACATGTTTCACTAGCTAATGAAATAAAATATTTTAAGTACATACAATATGTGTATGTATATATATTTAAAAAAAACCTTTTTATTTCTGTATTACTTTGGGTTCTTAATATGCTTTGTACTAGGCACAGTTATGAGCCCATCAGGATTAAAATTAAAACATTCCCTTCGGTCTCCAATGAAAATTAAAACCTTAATGTTTTTTGCCTTTGCTTTTGCAAAGCAATGAAAGATAGTATAATTGAACAGCATTATCTTGGAGTTTGAGGACCTGGGAATATCCCAAATCTGATACCTTCTAGCTCTGTGAGATTGTAGTAGTCACTTAACTTCCATCAACCTTAGTTTCCTCATCTGCAAAAAGAAGAGGGTAAAGCTAGATGATTTTTAGTCAATGAAAGTCACAATTAACATAACTAAATTAGCAAAAAAGGCTGCTGGCTTAGTGGATTAAGGATTCATCTAAGAATTCAGAAGACCAGGCTATAAGCCCTACCTCTGGAAGATGATGAAAAAGGAAGGAAGAAAGGGAAATGACTGTATTTGGAGTTAGAATCCTTGAATCCTAAAATCCTTATGGCTTTGCTTCTTACTAGCTCTGTAATCACTACCAAGTCACAATCTCCCAATGCTCCCAGATAATTCTCAAAAATTTAAGGTTACAGATGAACTAGTGATATACACCAATGGAGGGAATTTCCACACTAACCTGTCAGCCAATAAGTATTTATTAATCACTTAATATGTAGCAGGTTCTATGGTAAGTACAGAAGAAGAAAGAAAGAAAAAGATGGAAAAGAAAGGAAAGGAGAGGAGAAGAAGAAAGGAAGAAGGAAAGGGAAGGGAAGAGGAGGAGAGGGAAAGGGAAGGGAAGAAAGGGAAGGGAAGGGAAGAAGGGCATTGTTCATTCTGGCTCATACAGCCCTCGCTTTGAAACAGAAACTTAGCTCCTCCTTTTGATTCAGAATTTTAGTTTCTACACACTTGTTCCTGAAGCTCCTGGACTAGTCACTAACCTAGATCTTCAGCTGCTTCAACCATTCCAATCCCAGGACCACATGCTTGCTTGGCTCCCTGGAAGGGGAATATTGCTATACAGGAATTCCT
Organism: Antechinus flavipes; assembly: GCF_016432865.1. Taxonomy (NCBI): domain Eukaryota; kingdom Metazoa; phylum Chordata; class Mammalia; order Dasyuromorphia; family Dasyuridae; genus Antechinus; species Antechinus flavipes. The sequence continues at coordinate 609,122,775 of NC_067398.1, forward strand.
TTATTTATTTATTTATCTCAAACAGAAGTAAGCTACTTGAAGGCAAGGATTGTTTAATTTTTGGCTTTACATCATTACTGTCCAAACAGTACCTGACACTTAGGTAGCTTAATGTTTCTTAACTGATTAGTTATTAAGGTATTGACTTTATTCACCTTTTTCTGGGGACTTCACCTAATCATGGACACATGAAGTAGGAAGGTCCCTCCTATAAGGGCAGAACCAATATGAAAATTATTATCCCAGATCTGATGACCCTGCTAAGACCAAACATAGTAACATTTTAGTGAATTCACTGTTGCCCTTAAAATATAGCAAATCTCAATATAATCAAAGTTAAGTTTAGCATCTTTAATCTAAGAAAGGAATTGTTTTCCACGACTATAATTTAACACATATAATCCACATAGTCATCTTTAAGAATCTGATTTCATGAATCAAATCAGTTCCAATTGTTCAATAATGAATAGAATCAGCTACACCCAGCAAAAGAACTTTGGGAAATGAGTGTGAACTACTACATAGCATTCCCAATCCCTCTATTTTTGTCCACCTGCATTTTTTAATTTCCTTCACAGATTAATTGTACATTATTTCAAAGTCTGATTCTTCTTGTGCAGCAAAATAACTGTGTGGATATATACACATATAGTGTATTTAAAATATACTTTAACATATTTAACATGTATTGGTCTACCTGTCATCTGGGGAATGGGGTGGGGGAAGGAGGGGAAAATTGGAACAAAAGGTTTTGCAATTGTCAATGCTGAAAAATTATCCATGCATATATCTTGCAAATAAAAAGCTATTAAAAAAAAGAAGAACTCAGTGGATGATAAAAAAAAAAAAAAAGAAGAAGAAGAAGAATCTGATCTCATAAAATCACAGATTTTCAGAGTTCAATGAAATCCAAAAGTCTTCTAGCCCAACACTGCATGACACATAAGTTCTCTCTAGAAACATACCTAATAATCAAAGTCTAAACTCTTTAACAGATAGCTTGCTGGATAGAGTGCTAGACCTGACGTCAGGAAGATCTGAGTTCAAACCTAGCTTCAGTTATCTACTAACTGTGTGACCCTAGACAAGTTACTTAATCTTTTTTTTTTTTTTTTTTTTTTTAATGCCCTGGCATAGGAAATGGGAAGCCACTCTAATATCTTTGGGAGAACACAATCCATAAAGTCATAAAGAGGAACACACAACTGAACAAAAACTTTTTGAAAGACACATATTACCTAAATATACATCCATTTCATATAGATATTATAGATAGATGGATGAATATATATATATATATTTTACCCTTAAGGAGATTCCTTTTAAAAAATTCAGCTCCCTTAAATATCTGCCTGCATCTCTTTTCTTCTCTATAACCAGGATGAAAAAATGTAACCATTCTTCAACATACAATCCTTCAGTTACATGAAAACAGCTAGTCTCTAGAAGCAGCTAGGTAGCCCAGTGGATAGAGAATCCAGTTCTGGAGTCAGGAAGATCAGAGCCCAAATTCAGCAAGAGGAATTTGTTAGTTTAGTTATGTGGTCCTGGGCAAGTCACATAATCTTTGTTTGAGTTTACTCAAGTGAAAAATGAGGAAAATAATAACATTTACCTCCCAGGGTTACCATGAGGATCAAATGAAATTAAAAAATGCTTAGCAAAGTCCTTAGCCCACAGTCTGAGCTCTATCTTCTCTTTCTCCTATGCCTCCTTCTCTCTCTCTTGTCTCTTGGATCCTGCTAACATCCTTCAACCAGCTCTCATGCAACAACATTTCTAGTTCATAAATCATCTTGCTTGCCCACTTCTCCCATCTACTCTATTGTCAAGTTTTTTTCTAAAACGAGGCATTCAGAACTTAATACTTTGGATGTGGTATGACATTCAAAGGGTAAAATTTCATTTAAAAATTCTTTACATAAACATACACACATACACATAAATCTGTATCTGACAATTTCAGTTTACTATCTACATAAGGCAATTCTAGGACCTCCAAATGAAGAAAGTATAGCACATGACCTTTAAGATTCTTCCAACTCTCAATTTTGTAACACTATTAAGTAGGCAAAGCAGATAGTTATCAAAGATGCGATGTGGGTTAAAGTGAGACAAGACATGCACCTGGAATTGTTATTGTGTTCTATTGTGTTGTATTGTATATGTACATATTTTAATTAATGGAATATCTGACATTTAGTTATTGAATTTTGTGAAAAATCAAGTCCTATGTGTTATAATGAAGGTTTAACCCAAGAGTAGTTCCCTAGAGAGCTAATTCTTCAAACCATGTCCTAAAAACATCAATACCTTATTCAAGAGTTGATAGTATTATACTGATTAAAAATAGAACAAATCTGTATCACATCAGAAGTAGGATGACTAGTGTCTCAGTATTCCATTATTTAAACCTGAATAGGGTAACTCTAAAGCAAACATTATCAATTCAAATAAAGAGTAAATTTAATGTAGATGATCAGCTGTAGAAATTCTAAGAATCTGGAATGGAGAAAAAAAAAAACTAGTCAAATCCTCAGTTACAGATTTAGCATCTTAGAAACCTTATCCTAATGAAATTTGCAATGTTACAATTCAGGCCTTCTCCATATATAATTTACACATTACTAATAAAAGCAAAAAGGTCAAAATGTTTAGAGCAAAAATTTATAATCCAAACTTGCATAATATTCAGTATGTTTCTAAGAACTTTCATGTTTAAGATGTTCATATAGTCAGATACTAAGATAAACAGTTTAGATAGAAAACAAGCTGGAAATTTTTGTGTGTGTGTTTCAAAGCAATCTTTCAAAATTTTCTAAAGGAAAAAAATGATTATGGAAATCATATACTAAACTACTGTCATATTTTTCACACCAAATAAAAAGCCATTCACTTTCTATTCACAACCCCAATATTAACTGCTCTTTATATCACAATTAATAATTACTTTACTGAAGTATTTTTGATAGTATGAATAAAAATCCTTTTGATGTTAAAAACATAGGAAGTTTAAAGGCCAGACTGAGCAAACTCTTGGTTTATAAGGTTCTGCCTGGGAAAATCCTTTCCTAAATTTCCTAGTGCAAGGTATAAGATTTGTAGAGGTTTGTCCAGTGGCAATTGCTAAACATGATGGTGCTTGAATACTTTCCTTAAGAGTCTATTCAGACAGGTGACAAAATACCTATCTTATCACCAAGGGGAAACACTCCTGGGAGAAACATTTTCTCCAAACACAAAGCTCTACGCATTCCACTGACATTTGGGTGGAGACTTAGAGGAGAACCAGGTACAACAAAACTTACTAAAAGTATAAATAAAGGGGCCAACTGCTCAAAGTTGAACACAACCAATTTATGCAATACTAAATTCAACCTCATATTTTCAAAACCCACCTGGCATTAAAAAAAATTAATTTGGCTTCATTTTTATTTTGCTTTTAAGTAGCTGAACAAAGGCTCATTGATAGATGTAGGCAAAAAACACTGTAAATAGGTTTTAGTAGAAACAAGGAGTAATAACAGCCTGCTATAGAGAAACTTCAATTTGCATATGGAAAAAATGAACGCATATGGTTGTTCTTCTTAATAGATTTGCTTTCCTGGATACTTCAAGGGTCATTTAGAGGAAGACAGAGATACATGTCCAAAGGCAGAGAAAAAAGGGAGTTAGAAGGAAGGAAGAAATTTTATTCACTATTGAAATCTGTCCTGCTTCTAGATTTGTTGATTTGACCAACATAATATTCTTGACAAGACTATATTAGAAGGTCCTGGAGTCGGAACTAATTCCTGCTCCCTTCAAGGAATATAGGGAATGCATATTATTTAAGAGCAAAGTTTCCTAATGGCTACCACTGTTCTTTATATTCAGGACTATTTCCCTCTGGGAGATTATGGATAACCTAAGTAAATAATTATATTTTCTTTACTTCCATGTAAATTGGAACCAGCTATCAGCAAAAGAACTCAATCTCCCTTAAAGAAGGTCTGATGGAGACTGAAACATTAGTCTTTGAGTTAGGTTGGTTTTAATTAAATACTTGTCCTTTTATATCATTTGATTTTTAAATAGTATTCTGCAAGCCTTGGGGATAATCAAAACTTATTAATTTTTCTCTGGAGGTTGTTTTCCTCTGAGAACACTGGCAAAAAAAAAAAAAAAATGCCTTCAGATTAGAAAATACCCTCATCAAAGAGACTTGAGCACAGAAAATCTTTTCTGGCTTTTTTTTTTTCTTCTGAACTTCACCAATATTATCACATTTAAATGAATAAATGAAGCACTTAGTAAGCACTTACTATGTGTGGAGTACCATGGGATACAAACAGAAAATGAAGATATTCTTAGGTCTCCAGAAACTCACACTTTAAAGGGAGAGATCCACAGATGGAAGGTTTCAGCTACAAGTCAGATGGAATTGCCCCTACAGTCCTTAAGGTAACATCATATTTCAACATATAAAGAATAGGACAGAGCATTGAATATGAATTTCTGAGCTTGCTATCTACAGTTTGGGCTTTGTAATGTACATTATATTAAATCAATAGTACCAACACTGCCCTGCTTGTCTGTGTCCTCTTCTGAAGTTCCTTCTATTTTTTTCTGTGACTATTTGATTGATCTCTTTTCTTTCTTCTTTTATCCATTACTATTAATATCCACCAATTCACTCATAGACACACACCAGCAAATAGGTTCCTTCCTATATAATCATAACTAATCAACTCAAACAAATTCACACATTGACCCTGCCTGAAAATATATTTCATTCAGTACCTCTAGTCTATTATCTCTCTGACAAGAGGTGGGAAGTATATCTCATCTTCAGTCTTTTGAAGTCCTGAAGTCTTTTAAAATTATTTTCCTTTGCATTACTTTGATCACTAGATCATGGAATCCTAATACTGATTGGACTTAGTAATAATGACAAAAACTTTAAATTTACGGCATTTTAAGGAAGACGAATGGTCTTAAAACCACCATCATCCCTATGACATTGGTTAATAACACATTTTAGCATCATAATCCCATTATTATTTTATGAGGAAGCTTGAAGTGAAGTGAAATGACTTGACCAGTCACAAAGCTTAATGAATATCTGAGATAGGATTCAAATAGATTTATCCTGGTTCCATCCACTACAGGATGAATGACCTAAGTAAATAATTATATTTTCTTTACTTCCATGTAAACTGGAACCAGCTATCAGCAAAAGAATTCAATCTGCCTTGAAAAGGGTCTGAGACTACATATCAGTCTTTGAGTTAGTTTGGTTTTAAATACCTGTCTTTTTATATCAGGCACTCACTGCCATCTCTCAACTTCTTTATGGCAAAACTAAGACTGGAACCCAGATCTTCTGATACAGCCAAGAGCTCTTTCACCATACAAAGGACTAACAAATATTTTCAAACACCACTCCATATTTCTAAGTACCACTCCCAAGCCACCTGGAATTACAAAAAGGTTACTGAACAGCACAACTGAATTATGCTGACATTAGAATGTGTATTCTAAGCATTATCAAAAAGCAATGCTAGGTAAGGGATCTGAGGAAGAGAATGTTTTGTGAAAAGGGAGCACTGACTTTAGAATCAAAGGACACAAATTCAAATCCAATGTCCTTGATCAAGGCACTAAATCTCTCAGTCTCAGTTATTCTATTTCAAGAAATAGATGACTATTAAGATTCTCTCTATTCCTGAACTAGAATTGTATATTAAAAATAGCACTAAGTAGAGTTAGGAGACTTAGATTCCAAGTCTGGACCTACCACTAGTCAGCTATGGAAACACCAACTAGTCACAGAAATCATCTAAATTATTTCTATAAAATGAGGGAGGTTGAATAATTTAACTTCTAAGATCTCTTCTGTTATGGGCCAGAACTCTGTACTTGAAACAAGGATTTTTACAAGGTGCTAACTCAGTGGAATTGATAAATACAATGGTTATCTAGTTTAGCATGGTGATTAATTGTTCTCTAATTCAGTACATATACTTAGTACTTAATATAATTCTACAAGATTCATACCTACGATGATATAGAGTATATAACCTGGGACAAACTCAGCCAGATTCATTCATTCCATCTCCGAAGGCCTGTCCTCCTTTATTTCTCCACTGAGACCAAGGCCCGTCTGAGCCAGAGACAGACTAGAAAAGGGCTCAGAGACAGACTCAGAAAGAGACAGAAAAGGTGGTGGTCCTCCTGCCTCCCCCACAGAAACCAAGACACATTCCAGAGGACCTCAAGAAAGCTGGCCCAGGCCCCAGGCAAGGAAAGTAGACTTTGAAGGAGATAATGAAGAATTTGGACTTTATCCCTGACTATTCTCCTGGTGATTACTCTACTGAAAGGTCCCAAGACCTCCAGAAAAGCAACCAGAACATTACACTCTTCATCTTTAAATTTTTGACTCCCTAGACAGGAAGCTCCCTTATAAAACTCACAGAGTGGGTTGGGCCAGCCTGCATAATTTTCCCTTCAGATAGTAGTTTTAGCATACTGGTTATACTGACCATTTTTAGGAAGATATTCCACATTGGAGACAGTGGCCAAAAAAGAAGGGGGAAAAAAAATATCTTCTGAATAAATAACCTGCAGGGACTCTGTCTCTTCCCTTCTTTCCCCTCCCAGATCTTTCTTCCATCCGTATGTGGTCTCCCTAGAGCAGGAAGCAGAGAGAGGACACAAGAAACCTCCATTGTCTTTAATGAATTGACTCAGTCATGCTCTTAACAGCTCCATTTAATTGTACAGTAGTATTGGCTTCTGAACTCCTCCCAGTATTAATGTAATAACTATCTCCTCTTCCAGGCCCAGAGGAATTACCACAGCTCAATTTTCACCACCTTCTGCACAATCCTTGCATTACTTGTCTTCCTGTTAAGACTGTTACAAAAGCTGAGAACAAAAAAATGAAAAACAAAAAAAAATTAGAGGATTTTAGCTAAGAATTCTTAGGCATATTAAATGATAGCACAACTCCAGGAAGGGGGAATGGGAGAGTGTTCTCAGAAAAAGAAATGTGATTAATTGTATAAAAATAACAGAGAATTTCTTTTGTGATCCAAAGGTGAAGAAACATTAATTTTCAGTTATTTAAAGGCTATAACATCACCAAGTCAATAAACCAGCACTGGTGTCCACCAATGACCTCAGATGGAAGCAGCTGAAGTTTCATGCAAACAGACTTCATTGTTATCCCCACTCTCCAATGGAAGCTATGACAAAAATAGCAAAGCGTATTAAAAATAGTAGATGCCCTACTAAGGTCTGCATCTGGGTGAGTAAATTTATGCCAATATTTTGTATCATGCTTAATAACACAATGCATTCAGGCAACATTCACCTATCTCCAGCTTCTCATTGTTTTCACAAGGAAGTGCTTTGTTCTCCCCACCAAGAGAAAAAAAAAAAAAAAAAAAAACTACCTCTATAATCAGAGGTCAGGATGATTAGTGGAAACTTTAGATTACAGCTTGAAACCATTTGGTCTGGTTATTATTTGGAGAACATTGGTTTTGTTTTCCCACTAAGATTTGTCTAGGTTGCTCTGCAAGCTTTCCCAAGCAATGTATCAACTGAAAGCTCAAAAGAAAGAGACAACTATTATTAAAAATTCAGAATAAAATCAAAAACTATAAACAAGGATACCAACTTGGTCTCTTTCTGCAAGGAACTGATAGGCTAATTAAAGAAAATACAGGACCTTGATGTTTTATGTAACAAGGGAGGAAAAAAAAGTCCAAGTTTAGTATAGATTATACAGCCTAAGGCACCAATATGGGTTAATAGCATATGTAGCCCTGTGCTGAGCTGACAAGTTAAGAAATTTAGATTTTTCTCTGGGTGACATCTACTAACCTCCTCCCCCCTCCCCAATACTCCCAATTCAGTCCAAGAGGTTCTTTATAATCAAATTTTCCCGACTTATTAAGAACTGGAAGACATTTTACATGTTCATGTGAAACTGACATTAGCAAAAATACAAGGAAAAAGACTAGGAAAAGAAAGCAGAGGACTAGAAAAAGAGGACCAGTTCTTATTATTTAACATTCCTTAAGTCAATTTTTCCACATATCAACAGGACAATGTTTTGTAATATATGTTTATATTCACTACATTTTATAAAGAAGACTAAAGAAATATTAATTGGGGGGAAAAGAATATAATATCTAATGCATTAGTAACAAATACCTGAACAAAATTCTTAGAGAAATCTTTACAATTTTACAAAACCAAATTCTAAATTAACTAAGTAAATTCTACAAAAAAAGTAATCCTTACATTTACAGAATTTTGGGGTGCCCATTATTTTGCTACCTGCAATTTTGTACTGAAACATGATTAAAACTGAATTGGCAGGGCACCAACAGAATCATACTCAACTGCATTTTATTTTCTAATCCAAGCTTCCTTGCTGAGAGCAGGTGCCAATAAAATTCCAGTACTGGACTTAAGATCCAACTCCCCTGGATCACTCACTACATGTGCATTTATTTCAGCCAACAGTAGCTACTATTCGGCTCAATTCAACCGGAGTTTATTATTGGCCTACTACGTGCCAGACACCATCAATGAAGAGAAAATGAATACTCAAAAATAAGCATGATAGAAGGTGAAACACGATATGAGCAAAGGAGAGAATGTAGAAAACAAGAAAAAGAAGAAAATCGAAGGAAGGGGAAATAACTTCCAGAGTAGGTGGAAGATGAAGGAAATCCAAGTTTCTCGTAGGAGGGAATACCTAAATGGAGTCATAAAGGCAAAGGAGGATTTCACAATATAAAGACAAGGAAAGAGTGTGGCCCTAGGCTTGAGAGACAGGAAAGGCCAGGGAAAAGCCTAAAGACCATGGATTTGAAAAGGTGCAAAATGAATCCAGCTAATTATCTGGCTTAGTAGTTCAATTTGGCTGAAACACAAAGTGAGTTAAGTGTAGTAATGTGAAATGTCTGGAAAAATATATTGGAACAGACTTGGCCGAGGAAGGGGGGGAAGCATTTAGCAGAGTGACATGGCCAGACTTAGGCAAAGGACTCGCTGGAGAGGGGTGAAAATGGAAGTAGAGAGACCAGTTAAAGGGATTACAGTGTGGGCCTGGGAAGAGAACAGAGAGGAACAATGCTGCACAGAGGTAAAGAACCTATAGAATTTAACAACTGATTGGATGTAGGGATGATGTAGAGAGAGAGGGCAGCGAAAGTTTTGGGCCTGAGTAACTGGAAAGAACTGACCATAAACATGGACTGGAGGGATGGTGAAAAGAAGATGAATATTAAACACAGTGTTTGCCTAACCCTAATCTTAAAATCTTGTGATTGTCATTACACTCAGTAAGAAACAGTAAGGACAGAAGTTAAAGTTACAGAGAAGTAAATTACATGTAGATATAAAGAAAAATTTAACAATTTTGTTGCTATTCAGTTTTTTCAGTCATGTCTGATGTTTCATGACCCAATTTGGGTTGTTTTGGCAAAGATACTGGTTTGCCATTTCCTTCACAGGAGGAAACTGAGACAACAGGATGAAGTGATTTGCCCAGAGTCAAATAGCTAGAAAACGTTAAAGTCATATTGGAATTCAGGAAGATGAGTCTTCCTGACTCTAAGTCCAGTGTTCTACCCATTTCACCACCAGCTGTCCCCAACTTAACAGTTACAACTAACTCAAAGTGATATGAGTACCTTAGGAACTAACCAATACCCCAGTACAGGAGATCTTCAAAACATAGATTATTGATCACTTGCAGCAGATAGTAGAACCATAGATATTAGGGCTAGAAGACACTTCAAATGTGATCTGGTTCAGATGCTTCATCTTTATTGCTGAGGAAACAGACCTTGAAATGGGAGGTGATTTTTTTCCAAGGTCATACAGGAAATAACCAGCAGAGCCAGGATTTAAGCTCAGTTCCTCTGGCTCCAAATCCAATACTTCTACTAGAAAAATATTTATTATATTATTAAGATATCAATTACTAAAATTCAAAAAAACAAAACAAAAACAAATAAATCTTCTGTGATAAAAATATTTGCCTCATCAGTCAAACATTGGCCCACAGTTGGACTAGAAGACCTTTTAAGTTTCTTCCAACTCTGGGATTCTATATAGTTATTTTGCTCCTGCCCAATGCAATGGCTTCCTGACTCATATCTCATAACATCAGTATAGGAAGATCTAGGACTTCAAATACAGGGCCACTGCATGAACTGGCAGCAAATTTTCCTTTATTCACTAATTTATGAAGACAAAAATCTTATAGCTTGTCAGAAAGTCTGATCATACCATGAAGAACAACTGAGTCTGGGAAAATGAAGTTAAGAGTTATAAAGGCCACTAGTCTTAAGTTTAAACAAATAAATCAGTCATTTAGGAATGGATCAAATTAAATGAGATATGGGGTGATGTGATTTAATATAAAAAGCAGTTTTTATTTAACAGCTATACAAGTTATTTCAGATCTCAATGCCTTGATTTGTCTATGAAATGGAGAAGATAATATTTGCCCTACCTGCCTCATGGAGTTACTGTGAAACAAGCATTCTGTACATCTCTAAGCACTCTAGAAATCTGAGTGATCATTATTATAAATTGGATTGGACATTTTAATGCTTACCTTTACAATATAGCTATCATCTCTCCTCCAAGAAACTAATGAATTGTGTGACTGTTTACCAGGACATGATGTTTAGAAAGAGGTCAAGTAAAATCAAGTGATTTCAAGTGTAGAGGGGAAAAGGAAGAGGAGAAATAGAGGTGAGAGAAACAGAGTGAGGTAAACAAAAAAGCAAGGCAACAAGTATTTATTAAGCGTTTGCAATGGGAGAGAGAAAGGAAACAAGGACAGAGAGGAGAGAGGAAGAGAAAGGGAGAGAGAAGAAAAGGAGAAAATAAAGGGAGAAGAGAAGAGAAAAGAGGAGGAAAAGAGAGAAGGGGGAGGGAGAGCGAGAGAGACAGAGAGAGAAAAGAGAAATTACCTTGCATACATAGTTGTTAAAAGGAATACTTCAATGATATAAAGCTTAGGCTACATGCTGAAGCTGGAGGATGATGCTATCAGTAATTTAAAAAAAAAAGTAAAATAAGGTAGGTGATTACACTGTCCTGTTCTAGAAATGTACTATATTTTTCATTTTGTTATTTTATATATAAGGCAATACTGCTAAATGCTCTGAATTCTGCTTATGATACTGTTTGTATCAGATACATTTATTAGGAAAATCAATTATCATTTAAAATCATATCAATTTGAGCACAAGACAATCAGGGTTATGTGATTTTTCCAAGGTCACACAACTAATAAGTTTCTGAGTCTTGATTTGAATTCAAGTCCTCCTAATTCCAAAGCCAATGTTCTCTCCACTGCTATCCATTTTTGCACCCTCTAGCTGTCCCAAATAATATACTTTTAAAAGATTTCTTATGTGCTTTTAAGTCAGGACACAAAATATTCTGGAGCCAAACTTTTTTTTTTTTTTTTTTTTTAAGGGAACTGAGGAAGAGAATGTATATGTCTAATTTTGCACAAGTCACTGGGGCAATCATTCCATTAATACAAATTTGCTTTCCAAAAACTCTACTGAAGAGAGGTAATGTAGTACTGAGAGCAGGACTTGGAGGTTGAGGAGAAGGGTTCAATTCTAACCTCTGCCACTTCCTACATGAGTGGCCTTAGGCAAATGAATTAGCTTCTCTAGGCCTCAACTTTCTCAACTGTAAAATGAGGAGACTGGACTAAGTAACTTTTATGATTCATTCCAGTTCTGAATGAATAGTATACGTGTGTATGGAAGGATGTATGTATGTATATGTATATCTTATAAACAGAGAAGCCTATGCAAACACACAAGAAAGATCCTTGTATCATATAAACATATATAAGTACAAATTCCATGTGAATTGTACATGTTTATTAGGCAAAAAAGTAGTTTAGAGTGGATGGTATTTTAGGGTTTTTGAGGTTTTTGTTTGCTTCCAGTTGTTATGTTGTTATTTTTCTTGTTCCAGATCTTGTTCTAGATCTTGTTTTTCTTGTTCCGGACCCATGAGTCCTCTAATTCTTCTATAAATCCATCTCAGATAGGTTCTTGGGTCAATGAAGATAATCAATTTTCCCATGGTCAGTATGTAACAGAAATAAGACTTAAACCTAAGATTTCTGAATCCCAGGCCATTCTCTAACCACTATGATAACTCATATCTCACGAGTGTTTTTAAAATTCTAGTTTTCTAGTCTTCAGGTGGCCCTGACCTTATTGTTTGTGTTTTCACAGGCCACGAATTTCCTACCTATCCAACCATCAAGATCATCTATTTCAGAAGACTATTCTGAGACCAAATAAAAATTTTAAAAAATAGGAATCCAACTTAATAAATAAGAAAACCTATTAAGTGGTTCACACTTTTTGATTTTGTTAATAAATATTATAAACTCAGTTGTGTGTGTGTGTGTGTGGCCTTGTTAATAAATAGTAATATATATATGTATATACATATACATATATTATGTAAAGATGCACATAAGCTTTAAAAACAAAAAGACAGAACTAGCAATTTTTTCTGATACCATCTTTATTTTTTCAGTTATATAAAATTATTCTTAAAAGCATCCCTAAAGTGTGGGGACAAATTTTATAACAGAACCAAATACTTTTTTATTACTTGGAAAAACAGTATAGTGCAATGGATAGAGTACTGGATTTGGAGTCAAGACATAGGATTTAAATTCTACTTCAGAAATTAACAGCCATTAAGACAAATGATTTAAACTCTCTAAGCCTCAGTTTCTTCATCTGTGAAATGGGAATAACAAGAACGCCTACCTTAATAGGATTTTTGTAAGGATGAAATGATTTAACAAATGTAAAATGTTCTGCAAAGCTTAAAGAAATAAATATTAGTTATTACTACTACTATTACTACTACTACTACTACTACTACTACTACTACTACTACTATTACTTTATTTGGTACTAGTATAACAGAAAAAGCATTGGATTTGGAGGTGAAAGGCCCAAGTTGAGGTCTGGACTCTGCTGTATATTACTTTTTATCTAACCTGTCTGAACTCAGCTTCTTCATATGAAAAATGAAAGACGAGGTGACTTATAAAGTCTCTTTCAATTCTAAATCTTTAAACCTATGATCTTGACCATCAAGAATCTATATACTAAAGGTGTCAACACCTAGCTGGCACAGTCCGCAACACTCCTGAAAGTAACATAGGCCAGATTAAAATGTAATTGGGAAATATTTGACAAAATAAATAAAAACATAATAAAACATAGACAATATTAGCTTTTAAAACAAAGTTAATAATATTTGTGGCCCTCAGGGATCCTTATGTATAGTTCAGTTGCTCCCATTTCTGTATAAATCATTGGTCTACATTGTAAATATGTATTAATCTGGGCATTGAGCATAATGCCACTGGGGTATGATGCTATTTGACCAATTGCTTTCTTAATCCCAATTTAATTTCATACAGAAAACACTCTGATTTCTCAAGGACTTGCTAAACATCTGCAGACTTCATCTTTAAAAAACAAACAAACAAAAACCATTATTAAGTAATTGATTCTGCATCTAGAGTAAGAAAACCTCCAAAACTTATTGTTTATATAACTTTGGTCAAGGAAATCACTTAATATCTTTGGGCCTCAGCTTTTTTTTTTTTTTTAACTACTTAGACTAAGTTGTCTTTAAGTTGTCTTAACTAAGTTGTTATTCAGTCTCTAGATGTCTGATCTTCTGCCTTTCCAAAATGCTATTTTAAATAAGCAGGATAGCCTGACCCAGTTGAAAGCATAATAGCCTCTTTATAATAACAGCTTTTTATTTTCAAAATACATGCAAAGATAGTTTTCAATATTCACCCTTGCAAAACCTTGTGTTCCAAATTTTTCTCCCACCCATAGACAGCAAGTGATTTGATACAGGTTGAACATTAAATTCTTCTAAACATAAACAGAATCTTTCAGAGAAAGAATTAGAAACTATACCACATCATTAATAGGTCTTACATTTTGCCTTATATTTTCAAGGCAAGTTACTGCTTCAATTATATATATTTTCAATTGTACAATTCCTACAAAGACCCTATAAGGCCTGTACACGGTTCATTATCCATACCTTACAGAAGGGGAAACTATAGCCTTGTGTGGCCACAGATTCAAATGATTTAGCTTTTGATCTTTAGTCATTTCAGTCAGGTCTGACTATTCATGACATCATTTGAGGTTTTCTTGGTAAAGTCAGTGGTTTGTCATTTCCTTTTTGAGCTCATTTTATAGATGAGGAAACTGAGGCAAACAGTGAAGTGACTTGTCCAGGATCACACAGGTAGTAAGTGTATGAGGCCACATTTGAACTCGGGTCTTCCTGACTCCAGCCCAGAGCTCTATCCACTGTACTATTTAGTTACCTCCTACTTACATTTTACAGGAGAGAAAACTATGGCCTCAAGGTCAAATGACTTAACTTATACATAGTCAAACTGCTAGCAAGTATTAACATGGGGAGTAGATAGGAAATAATCAAGTTTTATTTTCCTGTTTAATTATCATATTCTTATTGTTTCATCTAAACAAACAATGGTAAAAATGTACTATGACTTTCTAATAAAAAACTCCTATTCTGTATAAAGTAGATATAAATGTTACATATGTATTATTCCCACTTCCTGTCAACATTTGGTTACACTAAATCAGAGATTCTTAAACTTTTCCCATTCATGATCGTTTTCACCCAAGAAATTTTTACTCAACACAAGTATATAAGTTTAGAAATAAGTATATAAATTAAACTATTACTGATAATAAATCAAAAATTTATTTTAAAACAATTCTTTGGCAGACATATAATTTTACCATTTATTAAAGATGAATGCAAATTTGCATATTAATGAGATGGATGTGCTTGTTTATTTTTACATAAAGAATTAAACTTTGGCAGAACAGTTGATACCTTTTAGTGTTGCCAATTTTTTTACAACCCCCACATTCAAGTCAGCATACGAAAACTACTTAGGGTACCTAATTTTTTTTTTCATAGTGTATCCAGTGATTCACAAAGCTACTCTTGCCTGGTAAAATGCCTGTGCTTTTTTATTTGGAAGAAAAAGGTAGATATCGTATACAAGGCCCTGCAACATCACCCAAACACATAAAACCGTCACCATGAAATATGGCACCACTGCATCACTCTGTTGCTGCTTCTTTTATTCTAGCAGCAGTGGACATCCAATCTCTCAGGACAGGACTTGATCACCCCTTCAAATCACATGCCCAGTACCAAATAGAAACAGAGAAGCCAGTCAGGGAGCATTTACCCCTAGGGATGCAAACATTGCTGCTGAATCACATAGCAGGACCCCCACTGCATAATAATTTCTCTTCTGTATAGGCATTAAATTACTAAGTGAGAGGAGAACATTCCACAATTCATAGAAAGAAGTCCAGGTGGGAAATCATAAGCAAATATTTTATCCAGTAAGCAATTTTTTGTTAGCAATAACCCATTAAAGAACATCTTTTCTTCACGCATTCAACAAGCATTTATTATTCACCTCTCTGGTTCTCAGTTTCCTCTTCTGTAAAATGAGCAGATTGGACTATAAAATCTCTAAGGAACCTTCCAGTTCTATACTTACGATCTCCAGGCTGTGAACTCAACTTTCAACAGTATCTGGGGCAAATCCATAGTTCAGGAGGTAAATGGAGCACTACATAAATCAAAAGGTGCACAGAACAGGAAGGAAGTATTTTGCTGAAGTTCGTTACATAAAAAAGAAAGCTGTGAAAAAACTTTATCATCAACACTATCCTATAGGAAGGCCAGAGTTCAGGGACAGCATATTCACTCAAGCAAAAGGAATTCAGAATGGCCACACAAATAGCAGGGAGAGGAGTTGGAAGTATTTTTGTTGCTGTTGTTGTTTAATTTACAAAGGGATCCTTTATCCTATGAGTAGATTTCAAAACAAGGTAGAAACAAGCCCATTCTCAGCTTTTATAGATAATTATGTTTTATTACTCTTCATTTTATGGGGATTGTGCTATACAAAACAAATACCAGATGCCTGTTTGTTTTATTCATTTCAGGGGGAAAAATTCTACAAGTGCTGTTGTGAACAGAACTGCTTTTAATTAAACACAATGCACAATGAGCACATAAAAATTAATACTGTTTGAAACCAGCAGGTAGAAAGTAAATGTATCGAACTGTAACTGCTGAATACCCCTATCTCCTTGGAGCCAACCCTGCAAGAGACAGCACTCATGCTTATTCCTTAGGAGTTGAAATTAGCTTGAGCCGATGCTCTTCTTACTCAAGGTCATTTACAGATTTCATTTTGGGGGAAATTAATGCCAATTTTCATGGAAATCTAAAATCTGGAGAGAGGAAGAGGGAAAAAAAATTAATGTGCTTTTTTTTTTTTTAAACAGCACCTGTGTTAAACAGGTCAGGCAGTAGCAGCACTCCCTTGTTAAATGAGATTTGACTTTCTCTAAGCCATTTGGGCAAGTGGTTCACATAGAATGAATGAGGTACATTTCTGCCATATCAGAAAAATGCAAAGTGATTTCTGGCATGAATCAGACTGGATCTGAAAACAGTTTAACACAGAAGGAAGTGTCAAGAGTGTCTGGGCTCTGATTAATACAGTTGTGCTTTCCAGAAAAATAAAGAGGAGAGGAGAGAAGGAAAGATACATGGAGCAGAGAGCAGGACAGCCTAATATTTACCAGGTTCCTTGTTGACCCTAAAGAAATAAATTCTATCTGTTAAATTGTCAGTTATTATCAGATCAAGGGAAATTCAACATGTAGTGTTTTAATACCACAATGGAAAGAATGACATCTTTTTTCTCTTCCCTTGTTTCCTCTTTAAATTATTACAATAAGATCCAATTATCACCCGAGCCTTAGATCTTGATATCATGTGATCAGTTGTGATATGAACTCAAAATTTACTGTGAAAAGATAAAATATAAAAACATTTGAAAACATTGTAGTAATAACTGTAAAGCAGCTTAAAGTGACAGATAACGACTGACATTTATATAGCTTGAAAGAAGGGATTCTTAAGCTCAGGCTTGTGAACTTTTTAAAAATATATATGTATATATGTGTATGTGTATATATACATTTATATATGTAAATGTCTATATGTGTACATATGTATGTGTACATTATAATTGTATTTTGATATAGCTCCCTTTGTATTTATATGTATTTTATTTTATACATTTAGAAACATTTTTTGAAGGACACCATGCTTCTCATTAAACTGCCAAAGGGCTCCACGGTGCAAATATTTTCTATGTATGATTTCATTTGATCAACAATCCTTTGCACCATTTTGCAGATTAGAAAACTGATATTTGAGAAGATATAAAAGACTTGGCCTACAGTAATACCCAGCTAAAAAAGAGGGATTCAAATCTGAGGCTACTTGGCTCCACGTCCAAACATTAACTACACAATCTCTCATACATACACATATTCCTGAATTATATAATCTTCACTATTATGGCTCTCAAAAATTTATTAACTCTGGATAAAAGTCACTAGATAATCTCAGAATGGCTTTTACTTAATTTATATACAAAATCATTGATTGTTAATGTAACAATAAATAACTTGCAAGTTATTTATTTTGTTTTCACAATAGAAAACCAAGAAAATAAAAATTCATTTTATCATTAATCTACGAATGGGAGTAGCCCTAAATAGCAATAGTAATAATAAGAATAATAACTTATTTGATATTTACAATAACCCTGTGAGGTGAGTGCTAATATTATTCTTAGTTTACAGATGAAGAAACTGAATCACAAGGAATTTAAAAGGCACGGCCAGAATCATAAAGATAGGGAGTGTTTAAGACAGAATTCAAACTTACATCTTCTTGACTTTAAGTCTTGTGTTCTCTCTACTGAAACACATAGTTGCAAGAATCGGGTTTTTAATATAATTTGTAGGTTGGCTTGCTATTGTTGGAAGGAGGTGGAAACAGTACGGCAAAGAAATGAAATTCTTGAAATTTCTTGAAAAATCAGTCTTAAGAAAAGCTCCAAAAAGAACTGCACTCAACACTTTGAAGGTCTAGAACAACTATGGCCAAACTACTTTAGTTGACCATCTTTGTGAGATATTAAAAGGAAATAAAATCATCCAGGGGCCAACTTTATGAAGATAAGCTACTTTTAAACTGAGTCTGGTCCTTGGACAATCCAGAACTAGGCTTATACGCACATATAATATTTTATTACAAATCTCTTGTTTTTATATACTTTTTTTAGGCAGATAACTAAGATGCAGAGGAACAAAGAAGAAAAACACAACTAATAAGTAAAAAACAGTCATTTAAAGTGTACTAGAAAAATGATAATGGAAAAAGAAATCAGATGTACCATATATCATCCCCAGTTCTCGTTTCCTTCAAAGTCTGTTTCTGTAAGACACATCCCACCATACTCACTCTAGTTTAACCACTGTTTCGTGCTACAGACAAAACAACAACAAAAACAAAAGCAATAACAAAACTAAGGTAAAGTTTGGAAACACTACTTTTTTTTCAGTGGGTCAGGATTGATTGACATGGACTGTACAATGTGGCAATATCAAGCCATAAACAGGAAGTATAAGCCAAATTTTAGAAAAAGCAGAAGCATAGTGAGATGATTTGATCCAAGTTAGAGAGAAGCAGTAAGCAATCAGAAATTAATTAAAAATTGGCTAGTCAAGTAATAGGCAGTGGTATGTTGGGAGAGAATTGTAGATTTGACTGGTTAATAAGTTATTGTGACAGTATTTTGTTTTCTTTCTCATTTTTTTCCTTTTTGATCTGATTTTTCTTGTGCAGCAAGATAATTGTATAAATATGTATACATATATCGGATTTAATATATATTTTAACATGTTTAACATATATTGGATTACTTGCCATCTAGGGGAGGGATAATTTTCCCCTAAAGGAGGGGAAAATTTGGAACACAAGGTTTTGAAAGGGCCAATGTTGAAAAATTATCCATGCATATGTTTTGAAAATAAAAAGCTTTAATAAAATAATAATAATAATAAAGTGTGACCTCCCTCCTTTCCCCTATTTCTTTGAGTAGTACAATGGAAAGAGAATTAGCTCTACAGTCAAAAAGATCTGGGTTCAAATTCCACTTCTGACACTTTTTAGCTACAAGACAATGGGCAGGTTGTTTAACCAATGTGAACCTCTATTTTTCCATGCATAAAATGAAGGACTGGGACTAGATGAATTTTACATTTTCCCAAGGATCACATCATCATAACAAGAGGTTAAGTGCCTTCTCTTTAACAGTGGCCCGGGTATTTTATCTCATTTCCTCAACTCCCTTAAATCTATTGCTTCTCTTTGCCTAAAGGAAGTCAATCTACAAAGATAAGTGTCTTTAGCTGACCTGGAATTTAAGCCACCTTAGGCAATACAAATTGGAGTAGGACATTAAATTGTACTGGTGCCATAAGGCAAGCCTTTAAAGAAATTACAAATAGTTAGACTTGGAAGCCTACTTATATGTGAAATAGCAAAGTCCCAAATTATTGCAAAGTTCTGATGATTTCTTAGCTTAAATGACCTTTCTTTTATACTAAGATGAAATGAAAGAATGACCCCCAATTTTTCCCCCACCAAGTTAAAGTTGTATTCAACAGAAGAATGGAACTGGGGAAATGGGGATGGAGTGTTACACTTTAACTGTAAAGATTTATTTTCTCTGTTTCAACTAGCATGACCATATGATGTTCCAAGACTGTAGAATAGAACTTTTTCTCTTTACCTACTTAAGACTGGAAACGTGAGTGGGTTCCAATAACTTTTAAAGATTTCAGATAATGGAAGGATGGAAAAATATGTGTCTTCATTATAACTCAAATAAAAACAAAGCATCTTCATCATTTTTCCCAAAACAATAAAATGCAAATACATATACTAACCTCTTTTTTTATCCCAGCATGACAGATATCATATGTCATTATGATCCTAATTTCTTCTACCATACCCGTACTATTTCAGAAGGGTGCACACCATTACTACTACTACTACTACTACTACTACTACTACTACTACTACTACTACTATTATTACTACTATTACCAACAGCAAAGTCATCCTGAATACTCCTCACCTCTACCTCCTGATTCCTTTAAAATAAGCTCAAATCCCAGGTTTCACAGGAGGCCCTTCTTGCTCCTCATTGCCTTCTTCGGAGATTATTTCCCATTTACACTGTTTATATCTTGTATGTACATAATTATATGCATAGAAAAGGTGAGCTCCTTGAGGGTAAGGGGGTATTTCTTTTTATCTTTAGCTTTTAGTACAGTGTCTAATAAAGACACTTGTTGTCTTGATTGACCTTGTTGACCTTGACCAAACTGACTCAGCACAACATTAGTCTGAAGTTTCTGAACTGGCTGTTGGATTAATACTAGACTAAACATAACCAGAGTAGTTCTACTGTAACTACCCTCTAGAACAGAGAAGTCAAACATGGTCTGGAAATAAAGGGAAAGCAACAAGCATTTACTTATGGCTTACTAGAAACTGTGTTAAGTGCTAAGTACTTGACAAATGTTATTTCATTCTGTCCTCATTACAACTCTGAAAAGCAAGTGCTGCTATTATCCCCATTTTAAAACTGAGGAAACCAAGGCAAAAAGCAGGGATTAACTAACTTGCCCAGAGTCAGGAAGGAATGGTCTGAGACCAAATTTGAACTCTGGGCTTCATGACTCCAAGCCTAAGGATCTATCTAGTACATTACTTAGCTGCTTATATGAGGCCCAAACATTCCCCAGTCCCAAACCAGATGATTAGAAAATATTAAATAAATCAAAATATATAAAATTTATACAATATTACCTTTTAAAAGATGACAATATGCTATCTACAGGGATCATACCCCTACTCTAAGACACAAAGATGACGAGTTTCCCTACAAGATTTCTTAGCAAAATCTCAATGACATGATAAAGACTTAATAGAAGCTGGGGTAAAGAACGATTAAGAGAGCCCCTCTCCCAGTGAACTTATTTTATATATACATATGAGATATTCCAGGGAAGGGACTAAATAGTTCTATATAGGACCAAGAGAGATGCATAATAAATGCCTTTGGTTGATAATAGTGATAACCAAGTGTACACCCTGGGCTGCAGGGCATGCCAAATGGCCAAGTGATTTACACTCTGCTATCTGAAAAAATCACTAGACCATTTTTATGACCCCAGAGGGAAACTAAAATGACAGGTTTCAAATAATAGGTCTTACACCATGTCCTGAATATAAGCAAACCTAGGTGCTGCCAGGCCAGCACACAATGGGAATTCCAAAAATGAATATTATATACCCCTACAGACATGTCAGAAAAGCCAATTAATTCATCTAATCTAATTAAATGAATTAATTTGAGATATAATACGGGATTTTGTCTAATCATTCATTACTTAAATCTACAGGTCAGCTTATTATCTAAAATAAAGGTGATCTTACCATGGGAAATGATCTGAGGGAAAGGGGGGGGGGGGGGGGGGGGAGAGGGACATGTTTACATCAATCTTACAAGTGAGCATTAGTTCTTAACTTTTTTCCCCTCACAGACCCTTTGTAGTCAACCAAAACCTATGGATCTCTTCTCAAAACAATGAACAATGTTTGTTGTTTTTGTTCTTGGGTTTTTTCCTTCCCAAGTAATTCAATCATTTTATTAATAAATCTTTAATGTAACTACTGGGCTTATATCCCAAAGAGATCTTAAAGAAGGGAAAGGGACCCACATGTGCAAAAATGTTTGTGGCAGCTGTTTTTGTAGTGGCAAGAAAGTGGAAACTGAGTGGATGCTCATCAGTTGGGAAATGACTGGATAAATTATGGTATATGAATGTTATGGAATATTATTGTTCTGTAAGAAATAACTAGCAGGATGATTTCAGAGAGGCCTGGAGAGACTTGCATGAACTGATGCTGAGTGAAATGAGCAGAACCAGGAGATCAACAAAATTATACAATCATCAATTCTGATGGACATGGCTCTCTTCAACAATGAGATGATTCAAACCAGTTACAATTGCTCAGTAATGAAGAAAGTCAGCTACACCCAGAGAGAGGACTATGGGAACTGAGTGTGGACCAAATACAGCATTTCCACCCTTTCTGCTGTTTGCTTGCATTTTCCCCCCTCAGGTATTTTTCTTGTGCAGCAAGATAACTATATAAATATATTTACATATATCGGATTTAACATATACTTTAATATATTTAACTTGTATTGGACTACCTGCTATCTAGGGGAGGGGGTGGAGGGAAGGAGGGGAAAAGTTGGAACAGAAGTGAGTGCAAGGGTCAATGTTGAAAAATTACCCATGCATATGTTTAGTACATAAAAAGCTAAAAAATATTTTTTAAATGTCATTAATAAAAGGATGGTGCTTTTGCCATCTTTTAGACAAAGACAAACATGATCATCAGAGAGCAATCAAATCTAACTGGTTAACTGATTGGAAGTGGGTTATATTAAAAATGAAAGCCTGAGTATCTCTACACCAGACCACCCATAGTTTTAGAGGGGAAAGCTCTGACTACCTAAGATATTTGTTATTAATAATCATTTCTCACATTCCCCCTTTGATTTTTGAAAGGCATGGCCTTCAGAACAATGTTTTTAAAAGCATTAAATAAAACATGTGGAATTACAAAAGAAAACAATTATGATAAAATACAGCTATCCAAATTTGTTTAAAATCACAAATAAGTTTAGTGATCCCAGATTATAAACCCTTGCTTTTGAGAGGCATGATCCCCAAGAGAATAAAATATCAGAGACCTGCCTTAGAAATGCTCCTAGAAAAGATGAATCTAGATGTATGTATAAGTCACAGACACACCTATTATACAGATGTGCTTGAAATTTAAAATAAAATTGAGGGAGGTGGGAAGAAAGATCATTTTACTTGTCCACAAAAATTTCCATCTGGATGTGGAAGGGGTAGCCAAGTCTAAGAGCTATAATCCTGCTAGATAAGGCTTTTATTAGATATGGTTATGTTTCCAGGGAAAGTCTGACCTGTAGTGTTGCCTAATAATTATGAGCCATGTTACCATGGGGCTTGACTGTATCTGTTATGATTCAGGCAATGTCTGAATTTGGTATCAAAGAGAGTATTAAAGAAAATATCTTATAATATGCTTGTACATGCTTGAAATCATGCCTCTTGGGAGAAAAAAATGAAAATATAGGTTACAATTGTATGAACAGGCTTTGGCCTTGAAAATAACATCTTAACTTTCACCTTGGCTATTATTACAATGTTATCGCCTATAATAAGAGAATATCACCTGAACTTAATATGCAAGAAAAGTATACAGGACCACGTCCTACTACCATAGATAATGCCATCCTAAAGAAAAAGTCATCAATTGTTAATAGCCATGTAAATTGTTCAAAGTAGAAAGTTATTCACAATCATCTCATCATGATTTGATAAGTGTCCATGCCTGATGTGATCACTTACTTTACTACTCAAATTACTGAGGAATAAATAGACTTTTATCTTCCATATTCCAAGAAGATTTCTCCCAGAAAATCATTTTAAATGATTGTAGCGACACATCTGTTACTATTCAGTGGTGTGGTATTTTTTTTTTCTAAGAGGCATAAATAAAACCAAACACTATTGCCCAACTTCATTCACTGAGAAATGGCCATTTTTAAATAACTGAAGACTGCTGTAAAAATACAAAGCAATAATAATTTATACATGGGAGAACAATTTTCAGAACTGAGAATCTAGTTTGTTTATGCAATAATTCCCTAGGTGATACTTTCAGGCAGCAGGATATAATGGAAAGAACACCAGAATTGATTTACCTGTGTGACTTTGGATAAGCAACTTAACCTCCTTTGGTGTAGTTTCCAGATCTGCAAATTAAGGAGGTTGGTTGTATAGCATATCAGAAACAAAGCATTTTCATTACAACAACCTAGCATAGGGTAATAACTAAAGTAGTAAACATAAGGTATGGAAGAAATGAACCCAAATTTCTACTTCTGTTACCTCTGGCAAATCCCTTAAGGTGCCTGGACCTCACTTTCCTCTTGTGGTGACACAGAGAATAGAATATTGGGCTTGGACTCAGGAAGACTCATATTCCAGAATACAAATCTGGTCTCTGACACATTTCCTATGTAATTCTGAGCAAGTCTGTTTGCCTCATGAGCCATTCTAGTATCTTTACCATGAAAGCCCCAAATGGAATTATAAAGTTGTTACTGAAACAATTCAACAATAACAACAATAAAAAAAAAAAATAAGATGAAGTAGAAAGATGAGATTCCCTTCAAATTCAAAAATCTGTGTTGAATAATTCTAGTTTATTAAGTAGCCACTACATGCTAAGCACTGAGAATTCAATAGGAAAAAAAAAAAAAAAAGAAACAGTCTTGACTTGGAAGGAGGAGACAGTATATATTATATTAAGGAGGGAGAATGATGAACTTATAAATATAAAATGATATACAAATTATAAATAAAGTAATTTGGGGCAGGAAAGAAACTAGCCACTAGGGAAATCATGACTGGCTTCTTGTAGGAGGTAGTAGGCACTTGAGTTAAGCTAATGGAACAGAAAGGCTGACTTCTGGCATCTAATCTGTGTCTTAAATGGTCACATCCTCTATCATCCTTCCCTTCAACCTCAAATCTTTCTCTAGCTACTCTAGGTCCTTAAGATTAGCACAACAGCTTCACTTGTAAAGGAAAACTAGTTAATAATAGCAAATAGTAATAGCTAACATATATAATGACTTTAAGGGTAACAAAATATGATAGAGATATCTCATTTTATCTTCACAACCTAGAATGTAGGGCTATCATTACTGCCTTTTTACAGATAAGAGAAGAGAGACAGACAGAGCTTAGGTGACTTGTTTACAGTCACACAGCTTATGTCTAAGGGTAGATTTCAATGCAGGTCTTCCTGATTCCAAGCCCACAACTCCATCCACTGAGTCAATGCCCCACATCTACCTTACATTGGGGTTATAAGCACCAAAGAGCTCAGAGGCTTTGAAACCTGAACTTAAAGAGACATTAGAGACCATTTAGTGCAGTCTCTATCCCCATCTTACTGAAGGGAAAAGTAAGGCCAAGGAATCAAGGGACTTGTCCAAGGTCCTGAAGGCAATAAGCATCAGAGGTAAGATTTGAACCCAAGAAGTCTTCGGTCTCCAGTCAGCATTTTTTTTATCGTCCTATGCTACTTACTCTTCTCATTATATGAAAGCATTTTTTAAAACTGTTAAGCATTATACAAATGTATTTCTATTATTATAAACTTTTGGAATCTAATTTGACACTATCTAAATGGGCTTATTTGTTAGTGTTTTATTTTTAACAGAAATCTGAGTTCCATTATGTATTTAAGTCTTTTTTACCATTTTAACTTAGAAGACACCAAAAGATCTAATTGCTTTATTGATGTTGCAAAGTATTAAGGCACTCAAAGATTATGTTAGTATAAAAGCATGTATTATTAAAAAGAAAACTTTTAATGTGCTTCTCTCATGTAAATAAAATAATATTGCCCACATTGTCAGTATGTGAATCAAAGAAATTCTGGCTGCTCATTCTTCATAAGTTCCTCAAATTACACTTACATACTTAAAGATGCAGTTATCACCCAAGGTGCCAATTTAATGCAGGCCTTATTTAATGCAGTGTGAATTTTAATGTGACCTATATGAGAAATGATACTTTCAAGAAATATTTATTTTCTCCCTCTCAATAAAGAGATAGCACTTTTGTATTAGATTAGATTTCTTCTCATTACATTTTCAGATTTAACAGATTCAAATAATTTGGGGAAATGGTTTCACTTAGCTCTATAACCATAAAACATCATCTAGAAATAATCAAGTACCATAAGATCACCAGAATCAATATTTAGGAACTAAAAGGCCAACTAACTGTGATATGTTATCACTAGAAGTTATTTGGGAGGAAAAAATTGCATGCTTCCTCCTTTTTGTTTCAACATGCTATAAATATATGCTATCACTAAAATAAGGATTTCTGATTTCCCAGACAAATCAAAATGTATTTACTGTACAAAAAGTATCCCAGGTATTAGGGATACAAACAGGGGAAAAAAAAAAAAAAAAACAAATTAGTCCCTGACCTCAAGCCATTTATATTCTATTGAGAGGAGGGGGGGGGGGGGGTAGAGGAGGTTGGGGGGGGGGGGTAACAACACATACATAAACAAAATAAATGCATTTTCGTTTGGGGAAGGCATTTATAGTTAGGAGGTGTCAAGAAAGGCTATATGTAGAAGACGGGACTTGAACTGAGTTTTGAGAGAAATTGTGAGATCTAAGAGATGTCATTGAAGGAGTAAATAACATCACAAGCAAGGGGAAAACAAGATTTGGAAGAAGGAACAGCAGGTGGGAAGATCACAAACTCCTCTAACATCTTAGAGGCCACTTTTCATCATTTTTGTGGAGCTAAAAATTCCAATTCCCTCTACTCAACCTTCTAGCAGTGAGCTTTATCATGAGCAATGCTGGCCCTGGCCAGCTCCCATCATAATCCTGTATTCAATGCCTATTCAGTTTTCAAAGAAAAGGTGCTGGTAAAGCTGGGCTAGCCCAGAGTCAGTAGGAGACAATCTTAATAAAAAGTATTCTATCCTGAGTTTTCTCCAACCTAGCTGGGAGATAAAGAGTGGAGAAGAAATTATGTATATCAATAAATAAGCATTTGTTAATACACTTCTATGCCAGATACTATGCTCTTTCTTTTGAAGTCAACTAATTCCAAAGGAGTCCAAATAAGTTCTATGTTGCCTTGGATAGTGAAGTTTTGCTTGAAAATCAATTGAAAACATTTAGATATAACAGATGTAGAAAGTGAGCAAAATCCTCCAAATTTACAACTTGGAACTGATTTTTCAGTTAGTAGAAAACCCTTATCACTGGAGAAGGTGAGAAGAGTGCTTTGTTTATCCTTCTCTTTCCAACTACCTGTTCCAAAGCCAGGGACCTTAGACAACCTGAATCTCCCAAACTTGGAAAATATATCCCCCTGGGATACAGCCAAAAGCACCTATGTATGAGAACAGGCTTATTCCCCTGGAGATGACAAAATTCTTTGTCATTGCTCCTACCTAATATATTTCTCCTCAAAAGGAAGTGCATAAGTGAACATGCTGTTTTGGGAAAACTGCAAAACCCATCTAAAAGGATAATATATCTCCTAAAATTCTATTTAGCTTTCTGATAAAAGGTACTGATTTACAAGAGTGACACTCCAAAACACTGTCCATTGACTCCTCATATGAATGCATTTTTCTTTTTTTTTTTTTTTAAAATCAATTTCAGTCACTAGTTTGTCTGGTAGTGTAATAATATCACTGAAACCTAATTGAGTCAATGTCAAATTAAAATGCTAAAAACAACTATAGTAAAACCTCAGCTACTCAGAATCCCCAGGGAATAAAAGTACAGTTTCATTTTCCAAAAAATTAAGATTTTATTTCTCATAAGCTCTTATTTTAACCATTTTAGACTGAAATCTTTCCATACTATATTATGTATTTCTTTGCCTTCTTGAACAATAGTCAACATCAGTCCATGAATAATTATTTATCCAGTGCTACTATATGTCAGGGACTGTGCTAAGAGCTACAGAGGGAAAATATAGTCTCTGATATCAAGTAGCTCGAAACAGAAGGCTAAAAACAATTTGGCCTTTTGTTTATCATTAAAGATCATCAATTTTCATAATTCAGTAGATATCCTAAAGTAGTAAAAAAGAGCATAGAATTTGATTCATTAGAGGCTGGGGTTAAGAATACTTTCTATACTTACAAGGTTATGTCACTATGTATAAATTACTTCACCAAACCTGTTTCCTCCTCTAAAAAATTGGAATAGTACCTATAGTAACTATTTCACAAGGTTATTTTAAAGATAAATTAACATGTAAAGATATTCAGACTTACTATAGACCACATTCCTTTGCATATATTTTACAGTTCAACCTTTCTTTATTCCTCACATGACAATCCATCCCTGTGTCCATGTCTTTGCCCAGACTAATTCTTGTGCCTGGAATGAACTGAGTTCTAGTCATCACATCTAAATCTTCCTTCAAAACTCAGTTCAAGTTCACTTCAACATGAAATCACTTCTGTGTCTCCAAACTCCTAGTACCATCCCTCGTCACCTCCCCTCCAAATAATCCTGTCTTCATTTTTATATATTTTATATTTACTTACTTACATGTGTTCTTGCTGCTTTTTGACAAAATGTAAGCCCCTTGAGGACGGACTGCTTCATTTTTATCTTTGAATACCCAGCACCTGGCATAGTGCCTGACTCATACTGGGGGCTTGATAAATGCTTTTTGATTAATAATGGGGATAATAGCACTCTAGACCAATAAGACAATCAAGGTACTAAAGATATGGAACTGAAACCTATCAAGCCCTTTTCCATCTATCACAATTGTTGGGTTCCCCTGGGACAACTCTTAATGGATCATATAGAAATACAGTCACAAACCATTCTCTCCTTGACTCTAGCATGTGAGCTCTGGCCAGTATAGCTGGTAAGTGGGCTTCATAGGGTACCTGTCAGAGCAAAGCTGCTACACCTCTGAAAGACACTATGTGCATTGATCTAATTTCCTGTAGAGTTAAATCAAGTGGCATGTCAAGCTCTTCAGCTAAAAATAGCTAATAGAAGCACCACTGTTGATTTTTTTTCTTTTACTGTGGATGGATTTTAAACAAAAGCTATTCAGATTTCATTAAAGTTGAAAAAATGCACTGGCATTTTTTTTTTAAGTTAAATAATCATTACTGAATGAAAAACTTCCTAGAAAATGATTTGATGGGTTGGTGTGATGGATCCCTAGATGGGCCAGTGAACTCACAGCTAGCTAGACTAAAGTGATCCAGTGACAATCAGTCCTGTGAGTATTATGGCTATATCAAGTTCATGCAAAGACAATTCTGATAAGATGCATAAACTTGAAGGATGCAATACTGAAATAACTTCTCTGAATCCTCATTATATTGTAGCGATTAGGATGTTTATAATTTATTTTAGCTTTTATCAACTTTATCTGCTGAGGCATATAACTAATGAAAATTAATTAGATATGTGTCATACAGATGGATGTTTTAATATAACTCTGCATGTTTGAGTTGAAAAAGTGCCTTTATACAATAGAAAGAATTTTCCTTCATTTTCTTTACTTTCAATAATCTGTTATGGATTAATAGTAAGAAGATAGCATTCAAAAGAAACAGATTTGGCATTTAGTATCTTTAATCTTCATCTTCACAGAATTCCTTCAGTCATTAAAAGTTAATTCTTTTACCTAAATGGATACATTTTCCATAATTTCTTGCTTCAATAATGCCATTTTTAAGTCTTCAACCAAATCATTGTATATTGAAGCTATCAGCTTTAAAAGGAGTCGATACAGGCTAGAAGGTGAATATGTGAAGTTAAGGCCTACTTTTGTATATGCCTATTAAAAGGAAAAAGGTATAATGAAAATTGATCTGAAGATCCATGGGCTTTTATAGCCATTACCAAATGAATCCCCAGAGCCTTATTATGAGGGAGGTATTATACCACCCTTTCCACAACTCAGTAAAAATCTGGCTTAGTTGATGTGACTGACTAGAGGTCACACATTCATAGGCACTAAAGCAAAACTTTTAGACCATTGATTCCACCAACTCATAACACCTTCTTCCTCATCATCCCAAGGGAAATGAAGTTTACTTAGACAGTCCTGCATGAATAGACACCATTTCACATTCATAAAATTCATTTCTTGAAGACAGACTTTTTTTTCCATCAATAAATAAAGAATACAGTAGCTTTATTTGTTTAAAAAGCCAATAAACAATAATACTGTCATGGGTCATTGGGCCAATGGGCCAACAGGCACATTTTTTGACATCTTCCTTACTCATTAAATATTTAGAAGTCATCAGACATAAATGGCATCACTGCCAGGAAAACACCATTTTTTCCAAAGGCACATAAACACTTTAGAATATCCACTGGGAGAGAATGAAATAAAGCTTCTACCCTACTATCCCACGAACAAATGTAAATGATCAATATAATTTCCAAATTATACAAGATTAGGGCTAGATGGCATTCAAAAGAAGTATCAAGAGATTCCAGTTGTTTCCAATGAGAGGTATCCCTGGGTCAGAATTCAGTAGGAATCTGCATTGCTACTTAAGGAATCAGATCCCCCAGGTCCTGACCCCTTGTGGTCTTTTAAAAAGGTATCATAACACTTCGCACAAGAATTCTGGTGTCCATACTGATTTCTCAAACTGTTTCCAAGAAAAAACTAATGCTAGTAAAAGAAAATGAGAAAAACTAGAGTTTTGAGGGAACACACCTCTTTCCTTCCTAACCATTCCTCTAGTGCTGAAATGCTTGACAGTGCCTCTTACATTATAACTGAGAGGGAAGCAATTTAGTCTTTTTCGTTAAGAGCAAAAGATGTGATTATACCATTCATTGAGTGATATATATTTCTTAACATTTATCACCTAGCATACTATGGAATTCAGATGTCCTAAGGTGAAATTCCTAGTATACCTAATTTAAAAGAATAAAAAGCTCATGCTCTTCTGCAGAATTCAATAAGATCGCCTTAGAAGACACTGAAAGGTTAGACTTCATCTCCGATTACTCCACCAAGAGCCAAACAAAGAAATTCCTAAAAGGCTAGGAGCTTTTTCTTTTACAAAAACCCACAGGAATAGGTAAATTTAAATGTGGCATAAACAAAGCAACCATTACTAGAGACAGTTTAAACTTATAGTTTCTTGCACAAGAAAAGCAAACTTAAACTTATTTAAATTGTTTAAGCATAACTGAACTGTTTTTCAATGAGAAGTAATAACTATCATTTTATTATCATGACTCCCTAAATCTTGGACAGAAAAGGTAAATGTAGGTATTCTATTCTCCCCCCACCACATTTCAGTGAAAATTATAATTGCACTTGGTTTGTCTCACTTAATTTCCGCAACCAGTGATTCTCATCAAGAATCGAGGAAATCCTAGAGAGAAACCAGGTTGAGACATCTTAGAGAACACTGATATTCTGTAGTTTTCAGCTTTCTTTCTTTCTCCCTCCTCCCTCCCTACTCCTCTCCCCTATCAGCTTCTTTGAGGGGTTGGGGTTTCCCCGACACTGCATTCCATAAATTCAGTTTCAAACTCTGCCAACCTCTGGCAGGTCCTCTTTCATTTTCAGCTTAGATTCCCAAGCTCTTGGTAGAACAAGGCTGCTCTGGTTTCTTAACTGGTACGCTGTGGAAATGCACTGTAACCAGATCTTGCTAACTCTTTAGCTATAGTGACCAACCAGCAGCTAATGTGACTTGTTTAGAAGTGAACCACTGATCAGTGCACAAGAGAGAGCCTTCAGCAAACTTTATTTTGTAAAATAAAATAAAGTCTATGTTACTAACTTAGGGAGACAGCAACAAAGTAACTAGCCACGTTACTTAGTAACTGGATAAAACTTGTACCAACACAGTAGGAATAGTTTTCATCTTCATCATCATCATTATCATGATCCTGCTTGTAGTCATGCAACTACAAAGTATATAATGGTATAGATACAAATAGAAGACAATAGAGACAGAGAAGTAAAAATTATCAATGGTGCTTTCACTGTCTTGAGGATTATTCTTGCAAGAGAAAAGACAGGACCACATAGAAACAGAGTTATTTCTATTAGGACAGTCCTCAAAATTTCAATGTAAGAAAGGAAAAGAAAGATATGGATGTATTTCATGACTAAATTAAGCACCCCCTTCTACCTCCAAAAAATTGTGCTCTTGCACAATCCATAGAAAGTCTGGAGGTTGAGAAACTTCAGAACTGTGACATAAAGATCAGCAGAACCAATAGAAGCAGTTAACAGAAAGAAGCCGTAACAATCAGGACATAAAATAAATTAATCTTGGCTATCAAGGCTCCCAACAAGCATCTTCTCTGCTCCTAGCTGTAGTTAAAAGGGAGAAGCTGTGACCACAGAATCTCCAGGGCTTCTTACTATCAGGTTTAGCATCTACACACAGAGAACAGCTGAAGAAAGAGCAAATAGTTTCCAAACAAGAAGCCTCCATCCCCCTCCTCCACAAAGGAGAGAGGGATGTAAGGTAACCAACCAACTCCCTAAAGAGATGAAAAGAATCCCTTCTACTGGACTATGCAACTTACTATAGATAACAAGCAAAAACAAGAAAACACACCCCCTTCTTTTAGAAAGGAAACTAATATCTGAAGGGGGAGGGAGGGAATTTAGTTTTTTTCTGGTCCTCACCCCCCTACTCCATCCCTACCTCCTGCACACCTGTATGAGGAAAGAAAGTCACAGGCTGCTGACTAGAAAGGACTAGCATGGGGCACTTACTTTTCGTATTCTGTGTTGTCTTTGTCACAACGAGAGTCCTTGTGCTTTTGCCAGTCTTTGCCATGCTTGCAGGTGGTTAAGAGGACCACATCCTCCCCGTTATGGACGTGATATAAGGCATTCCTGGTGTCTGACCCAATCCCTGTCAGGTACCTCTTCCCCTTGAATACCAACATGTACTTCCTGAGAGGAGGGATAGTGTTAAACCTCAAAAATCCCTTCTCCCCTCCTGTCCTGGGATGATCCTTAGAAAAGAGGGGAATAGAAACATCAAAATTAGGTCTGAAGTTTTCAGTACTGATGCTGGCTTTGGCCAGCATGGCCTGGCCAATGTCAAACCCCACATCTTCAGTGTAGTCAGGCCAGGTGCCAGAATATAAATTAAAAATTAAATGATTTCTACCATTGTTCCACAAGTGGAGACTCTGCACTTTTGATTTCAAATTGTGCACATACTGAGGTGACAATTGGTCTCTGTCTAAAGTATCCAGGCTCAGGACAAACAGGCATGCCTGGCTGGGATCAGAAGTGTAAAACCTGGAGCCCTCGATGGCTGCTAAAATATTTTGGTAACTTTCTGCGATTTTCTCCCCTTTCTGCTGCGGGTAGACGTAGACTTTGAAGCCGTTTTTCTTGCAAAGGGTGAAATCGAAGCAGGACTCCATGCGACACCTCTTGCCTTTGTAGATGCTGGAATTACCGTCTCGCTTCTGCTTAGGGGAAATGGGCACATTGTCATCTTCGTTTTCCAATTGATCCCAAGGAATGAAAGGGCGCAAAGCGTCCGGGAACTGGGGCCAAAAATGATCCGGACTAGTGTGGTGCAAGCCATTCCTACTACCGTGCTCCTCTCTCCTGCTTTGGTTTCTGGATGCCCTAAACTGCAAGCCTCCAAAATAAAACAAAAGGACGAGACAAGTACCAGCTGAGAGCAGGATGAAATAGCGTTTTTTGGCCTGCATGTGTCCTGCCTGGGTCAAGATAATTGTAAATAAACACAAGAATCACCCAAGTTTCCCAATCAACACTTTCAGCTCCAGTCCGCCATCTTCCCGCCTGTAAAGACTTCAAACTCTCTTCTACCACCTTCTCTTTATTCCTTTCCCAAAGCCGTGGACTGATCCAGCGCATGTGGGCGATTTCTTTAACTTTCTCCCCTTCTGTCTTTCATCTTTGGGTTGCACAATAGACGGGAGAGAGTGTAGCCGAATAAATCGCACCCGGTGTGGGCAGCCAAGGACTGTAATTTTCTTGCATGCAACAAGACGGAGGAAAGAAGGGAGAAGAAAAAAAAAAGGGGAGGGGGGGGGGGTAGAAGAAGGAGAAAAAAAAAAAGCTCCCAATACCCAATCAATGGCAAGACTAAGTGATTTCCTCGCCTCCAGAATTCCTCTCGGTAGTGTAGAAAAGGAGCACCGGTGCAGTAACTTCAACTCATCAACACACTCATGCAAAGCACTCCGGCTTCCAACAAGTCAGCAGATCCCAACCGGCTCATACAGAGAATTACATCTTCCAGCTCGAGCGCCGTAACCTTACAAATCCCTGCATTTCTCTGGATTCCCTTCTGCAGCGGCTCCAAGACTCTGGTGGTGTTTACTCCTCCGATCTCTGTGAATGGCCCCCGGGACAGAGCAGCAGCGGCGGCGGCGGCGGCGGCGGCGGCGGCGGCAGCAGCAGCAACACGAGCAGCGGCGGCGGTGGCGGCGGCGGCGGCGGCGGAGGCGGCGGCGGCGGCACCTCCTCCCCCTAGTCAGTCGCTGCACCGAGCTGCAAACCCCGGCGAGCTTCCCTGGCCGCCCCCCTCCCCCGCCCAACCCCGTTCGAACGTTGCCGATCGCGGAGTTCGATCGCCGAATGTTACCCGGTTCTGAATGTTACACTTACACATTCCATTCCCGACACGACAGCGCTGACCTCATCTATCCACGCAGCCGGCTCTGCCATTGGCCGAGCGTCACGTCCGGGGTGGGCGGTGCTTCCGCTGCACCCATTCATAACCCCCCAGCCGGCGGGGACCTCGCTGCAGTCAGAGACTAGGCGGGGAAGGAGTGGCAGGGTGGGAGATGGCAGGAGGTGGCGGGGGGGTCCCTTTAAGAGGATGCGGGGCTCGGGGAGGATGGACGAGACTCCAGCTTGACGCTGACCCATCGGGCGGCAGGTCTCGGGGCAGACATTCCCACAACACGCGTTCCCAGACGTTCGCGGCTGCTTGGCGCGGCCCGCTGGCTTGCCTAAAGCTCCTCTTCCCTTCCTGCGGAGCAAGAGAACCAGCGCCCCCAAGAGGAACGCGGGGAGAGATGGGGGGAGTACGGGAGGCGGGAAGGGAGAAAAGCAGTGAAGAACATAGGAGGGTATCGGCTCCATCCCCAATCCCGGCCCCCATCCCTCGCATCTCCGGCTGTTGTGGTCGCCCTTAACAATCTGTCCTGCCTACCTTGCCGGCATCTCCTGCCTCCAAGACAAGGAAGGATTTGGGGTTTTTATTATTATTATTTTAAGTTCTAAAAGAAAGACTGTTGTTGGACAAGTGATGAGGAGCTCAATCTCTAAAGCAGAAGTGGTGGAGGAAATGAAATAAAAAGCGGTCCTTCTGACGCCAAGATCCAGAAAAGTGCCTCCCCACCTCGTCTTTATTTCCAGCAATCCGCAAACATGTCAAAGAAGCCCAGTTTTTCCTGTTCTCGATGTCCCAAATCATTATCTTTGCCCACTCCCCCTTCAACTCATCTTTCTTCAGCGTGTCAGGTCCACAATGAAAAGGGGAAATCGAATCAGTGTTCTACTCCCCTCCTTTCCTCACCCAAAGTTAAAAAAAAAATTAATTCATTTATGTGCACTACTTATTAAGAGTTCTATATATCATTATTTACCTCTGCCAATAAAATGCAGGTTCCCTGAGAACAGAGACTGGCACTATTTTTATTTTATTATATTTTTTTCTGTATGCCCCTTTTCCAGTGAAAAGAGCTCCAGGTCTGGAATCAGGAAGACCTGGAATCGGGAAGACCAGAACTCAGTTCTGACTCTCTCTGTGTGATAGTTCTGACACTATCTGTGTGACTCTGAACAAGTCACTTAACCTCTGCCTCAGTTTCCTCACTTGTAAAATGGGGTAATAATAGCATCTACCTCCTCCCAGAATTATTGTGAGGACCAAAAATATAATAATGGTAAAGCACTTAGCACAGTGTCTCTCACATGCTACTTGTACTATTATCTATCATTGTTCCTCTTAGCTTCTAGCATTTGGTAAGTGTTTAATAAGTAAATATATGGCCTATATGCCTACAAAACTACATTAGCCTGACCGCATTTAGCAGCACAGGAAGTTGAACTGGAAGAGATATTAATGATCTTTTTTATTCTAAGTCCTTCATTTTTTCAAACTGGAAATTGAGGAATAAAAGAATGGGAAAACCTGTATTAAGTATGTACTGTGTGTATCAAGTACTATTCTAAGAACTGCAGATGCTAAAAAACCAGATAGTACATACTCTGTGAAAGCTTACTTTCTAATAGGGTCACACATAAAATTGAAGAGGATCTAAAAGGGAAAGGGGAAAGCTGAGATAGAGAAGGAGAGAGGACCAAAAGACTTAAGTGCTTTGCCCAAAGTCAGAGGGGTAGCAAATGGAAAAAAGGGATTTGAAATCAGTTTTTTTGATTCCATATCCAGGGCTCTTTTCACTATACCCTCTCTAGTAAAGCTTTTTCTATAAAGTACAATAGATTTTAATACTGTGAATGGATGAACAACATTATCCTTCATAATTTTGATCCTTGATAAAATTGATCTTATTGTCCTGTACTCTACTAAGTTTTTCAATTTCTTTAAATGGGAAGGGTTTGGAGAGTGAGTTGATAATTTTCTGGGACTTTCTAACCAAAATATTTGAGAAAAATAAGTCATAGTGAATTTTGGAAAGAGGAAAGGAAGCAATATATAAATGATGCTTGTTAGCATATTCTTTTAGATCTTACAGAGGTTTGCTCAGAGTGTAACTTAGTAGTTAGTACTCACCAAGAGTCTTGTGGGAGGAAAGGAGGAAAGAAGGAAGGAAGGAAGGAAGGAAGGAAGGAAGGAAGGAAGGAAGGAAGGAAGGAAGGAAGGAAGGAAGGAAGGAAGGAAGGAAGGAAGGAAGGAGGGAAGGAAGGAATGAAGGAAGAGACAGAGAGAGAGACAGAGACAGAATGACAGAGTGACAGAGAGACAGAGAGAAAGTAATGCCCCTGGTTAAAAAAAAAAAAAAAAAAGATCTATTAAGAATTCTCTCCTTTTTAACCAACTTTATAAAGTCAACTGACTTCCAAGTCTGAATTATATAGTTTGCTGAGCAAAATCTCTCACCCTTTTCCCTAGTGGAAAGCAGCAGGTCCAAAGCTAACTGGCCAGGCAGTTGCCTAGGGCAGCAAACTGTTTAGTGATTGTTTATTATGGGAGTGACTGTCTGTGAGGGGCAGACACTTTCCACTTTCCCTCAGGCACTAACAATCCTAGCAGAGCGGAAGCAGGACATGATTTTAACAGGACAGGGTGAAAGGGTTGGAGTGGAACATTTAAAATAGGGTTCAGAGTTGTTGGGGATTTTTTTTTTTTACTTTTGTTTTAATAAGCAAGGGAAAAAGAAAACTGTGCCTAATTCTGACACACCCAGAATGAGATATCTTTTTTGGCTCTATTTTCATTCCCACCCCTCCTCCAAGGCTTGAAGAGCCCCTGGGATAGGAATCATGACCTAGTCATCTCCCAAGCCCAATTGACTGCCTTGCAAGAGATGAAGCCATGTGTGAACAGTTCTCTATCGCCCTGCCTGACCCTACTCCCCTTCCCCCACCACAATTCTGCAATTGGAATTAGTCTGTGCTATTAGTTAAGACCAGGGGTTCTTAACTTCTGTCTTGGTCTACTTTGGTTTGGTGAAACTAGTGGACCTCTTCTCAGAATCAAGTTTTGTAGTCATAAAATAAAGTCTGATTGCAAAGTACTTCAATTATATTGAAATAAAGTTTATGGACCCTAGGTTAAGAACCTTTGGTTTAGATAAAGGCCATAGGGCATCAAAACCCAGATCTTTCAACCAATTCTGGGTGACTCCAGAAAAATGCAATGTTGCAATTACATATTGGAGCTTTTCTCTCTCTTTTCTATATTGTATAGTATAAGTTTTACAAAAATTTTAAGAACTCATCATCTTAGAATAGAATACAGTTCTTTAGTGCTAAAAAAAGATTTCAAATTTCATCTGGTATATGCCCTCATTTGGCAGATAAACATTTACCAGAAGCTTACTATCTGCCAGGGCTTTGTGCTAAGTGCTGGAGATATTAAAAAAAAAAAAAAAAAAAAAAAAGCAAAAGACTGTCCTTGTCCTCATAGAGTTCACAATAGAATGAAGGAGACAACATGCAAATAAAGATGTATAAAGCAATAATTAACAGAGTGATGACACTAGAATTAAGAGGTGTTGGGGAAGCCTTCCAGTAAAAGATGGAATATAAGTTAGAACTTAAAGGAAGTAAAGAAGTCACTAGTTGGAAGGGAGACGAGAAGCATTCCAGTCCTAAAGGATATCAGAGAAAAGGTCCAGAGCCCATAACTTGTTCATGAAACAATCAGGAAGTCAATATCACCCAATCAAAGATTATGTGTGGAAAAGTATGTGTTAGGACATTAGGTATAAGAAGACTAGAAAGGCTGAAGAGGGATAAGTTATGAATAACTTTGAATGTCAAACATTTTATATTTGAGACAAGGCAGGGCCATCTCCAGTCATCCTGACCTATATCTGACTACTGGACCCCATGGCTCCAGAGGGGAAAGTGAGGCAGGTGATCTTGCACAGCCCTCCCTCACTTGAATCCAAATCACTTGCATACCATGGCATTATCTCCCTGATGTCATGGTCCTTTTCAAGAATGAAGGACAGGGGGCAGCAATGTGATTCAATGAATAAAGCACCTGCCCTGGAGTCAGGAGACCTGAGTTCAAATCCAACTTCAGACACTTAACACTTATTAGCTGTGTGAACCTGGGCAAGTCACTTGACTCCAACTGCCTCCCCCACCCCAAAACAAAGAGTGAAAGTGCAAAGAGTGAAGGACAAATAACAATTTGATCCTGGAAGGAATAGATAGCCAGAGAAGTTTATTGAATAGCAGGGGTGGGAGGAATATATGATTGGGTTTATGCTTTATCACCACCACTTTAGTGGCTGAATGGAGTATAGATTGCAGTGGTGAGAGTTTTGAGGTTGGAAGACCCACTAGCATGCTATTGCAGTAGTCCATGTGTGTGGTGATGAGGGCCTGCACTAGAGTGATGGCCTTCTAAATGTTATAGAACAGAAAAACGTGTATTACAGAAATGTTGCAAAGGTAAAGTTGGTAAGCCTTGGCAAAAGACTAGGTGAGAGGAGGGGGCTTCCAAACTCATAGTCCAAGGTTCTTTCCATTATACCTTACTCCCTCTCATTTTCTAGATCCCCTATCATTCAGTATTATAACTAAGCTGTATAATCAATTTTCAGTTTCCATTCATTTATTCAACAAGCTCTTACTGAAAACCTACTATGTGCCAAGCACTAGGGATATAAAAAAGAAAAATGAAACCATTCCTGCCCTCAAAAAATTTATATTCTATTGGGAGAAACAATGGGAACAAAGATAAACAAACAAACAAAATCTGCAAAATAATTTCAGGGAGTAGGTGAGGCACTAGAAATTGGGAAGAACAAGATATGCTTCTTGTTCAAAATGGGATTTGAAGTGAACCTTAAAGAAAAATAAATATTCTAAGCAATAGAGGTTAGGGGAGAATAAATTCAGAGAGTCAAAGACAGCTTGGGCAAAATTATGAAGGTTGGAAACAGGATCCAGGCTATGAAGACTTGTAAAATGTATGAAGGGGAAGCAAATCTGATATACCACACTGTGAAGGACTTTTAATGCTGAACAGAGGAGTTCATAGTTTATTCTCAAGACAATAGGAAGTCATCTTCCTATTTGGTCATCCAATTGGAATTCACAAATTCTTCTCCATTATACCCCTCCCCCCCATCCCAAAGTAGGAATGGGAAAAAGGAATAAAATACAAAGTAAAACTGAGCTCCTTATTTGTGGAAGTACTATTATTGACCAGGAATATGTAAGCAAAAAAAATAGTCTCTCAGAATCCAAGAATTTCTACTTATTTGACCCTGTGATCTATAAAGCCAAAGGGAATTGTTAGTAAGTGTGAGAATATCCAAGGATTTTGTTTTTTAAAAAAGTCAAAATGTGTGAGGAACACTCATATAACACCAGCAAAGATGCTAAAACAATTCCCACGGTTAGAGGAGAAAGGAAACTTTTGCAATTTATTTTCTGAATTGTGATACTTGTTCCCATCTCTTTTTCTCTCCCTTTAATGATATCTCCCTCCTTCCCCCCTGAAAAAATATTATACAATATCAGGATATGTTCATATGGAAATTCTGGAATACAAGCAGACTTGCTCATACATGCATACTCACAGTGACACAGACAATCACTCACAGAGGGTGTCACAAGCTCCATAATTCACAGGTACTTTACAACCACTGGCTCAAACAGTAGTGACCTTTATTTTTAGGCCTAGTCATGGCAAGGGAAATTGTTGATGAAGGGATTTTGCCCAAAGACGATTGTAAAGAGGCAAGAAGATGAGTAGGGGGAGATGTCTGTGGAAGGTGGAAAGGGGCAAAGAGAAGTAGAGACATCTGTCCAAAGAAAACTGGAAGTTAGGAAGCCTGGTTATTGTCTCTTATTGTGACTGAGGTTCTATATGACTTTGAACTTTATCACTTTACCATTCTGGAACTCAGTTTCCTTCTCTGTAAAATGAAAGAACTAGACAAGATGATTTTAAGGTCTCTTTTACATCTAAAATCCTATGACTCTGTAAGTAGAAAAGTTGACTTGGAAAGAAGACCAAGGAAATAAAGGATAGAAAATGCAATCATCAAGAAAGGAAATTTGAAACACTATAAGAAGCAGAGCAGAAAGAGACTAAATAGGTTAAAAAAAAAAAGAGAGAGAGAGAGAGAGAAGAAGAAGAAGAAACAGATGGTGGTAGTATATTTAATTTCCAGGTCTGCTACAACTGTTATCATATCTACCAGTACCAAAATGTTAGCAATGGTCTCATTTTTCTCAAGTAAGACACAATCTAAATTGTCCCAGAATCCCAAAACAGTCTGGTATAGTGGAGGTTTCTATTTGTGGTACTCTAGATTCAAATCCTAAGAAGCTATGTGACCATGCCCAAACTCTTTCCTTTTTTTAGATTTCAGTTTCCTGATCTGTAAAATGGAATTGACCAAAAGTATTTCTAAAAACCCCTTTATGACTGATCATGTACCTTTGATTTCTGTTAGAAATAATCCATTCCTTGAAATATCCCTATACAAAAGGCAGAGTTAAGGAAGTGATAGCAATAATAACAATAACAACAATATTGATGAAAATGGCTATTATATAGATCTGTTTATAGAACAGAAGGAGTAGTAGTATATTGGCAGTAAGACATTTTTAAAAATTAGATGTTAGTGTCAAAGGCTGATTCAGGAATTATGGGTTTGATTCATGACTTTATTATTGATAATGATTAAATCTCTTTCTTCTTTCAGTTATCCCCACCCACATACAAAGGGGGAAAGGGTCCACATTAATCCCCATTTGGTAGACTAGGTCTTTCCATTACAGGACAATCCATTTATTTAAGATTTTGGCATCAAAGGATGGCAATTGAGTTCCTTACAATTCTTCACAATTAATATTGTGATTTTTAAGGTATACAGAATTCCTTCTATACATCAACCTGATTTGCATTCTTTTATTTGACCTTTGTAACTTATTATAGCTAACAACATGGATTATGGGATACAATTTTAGAGATATAATAATGATGATGACAATGTAAATCAATTTTATCTAAGTATTTATTATTATATTATATTAATTATATCCATCTTGAAATAATATACTATATATTAAATAATAAAAGGCCTTCAATATTTGCTTCTGTCTGAATTCCTTTGAAAAGTATAAAAACAAAATGATGATGATGGTAGTAAAAATAATGATAATAGCTGACATTTCTATAGTGTTTTAAGGTTGCTAAAGCCCTCACTCTATATATTATCTCATTTCTTTTGTATTTTAGAACAGAAGAACAGAAAGCTACAGCAATTTTATCTTGGTCACACAGGGATCCAACAATAAAATAATAAGTATAGCTTAACAACATATTTATTTGAAATACATATAATCTGAGAATCTACTTTGCCTCAAGGTCTAGTGCCTGATCTACCTTTTAGCCATCTTAGTTTTTGATAAAGAGTCGAACTCATAGTTTAGGTTACTGAAAAAATGAAGAAATAAAAACTCAGCGGCATTTTCCCCCATTCAAAAAAAAAAAAAAAACAAAAACAAAAACAAAAACAAAAACTCAACTTCCTCTCTGCAAATATGGAAATGACATTGACTGGCAGAGGACAAAATTGTTTAGAAGTCAAGCTGGGGAAAGGATGAGAAATATGCAATCTTAAACAAATGGACTGCCCTCTAGTGGAACAAATAGAAGACTCATTCTACCAGTCTGGGATTTGTGAGGACCCTTGCCCTTATATATGTGAGTGGGATAACTCAAAGAAGAAAGTGATTTAGTAATTATCTATGATAAAATCGTAAATTAAAAGCAGAATTCCTAAATCACCTTTTCCCATTATCTCCTACTCATTTACATAAAAAGTATCAAAGCATATTTGATCTTAATTTTTAAGTGTTTGTTATACAATTTCATCTGATTTTCAAATGTCTGTCAGCCAGAAATTGAAATTAACTGACACATCCATGTGTATTCAGCTTTTAAAAATGATTTATTGATTTTTTTTCACATCTTTGATATCTCCAAAAGAAACCCCTTTCTTAAAATAAAAACAAATAAACAAAATAAGACCAATTTCTGACAAATCTTGTGCTTCATTCTGTACCCCTTTTATAATGAGATAAGGAAGCCACATTTCATCAAATAGAGCCAAAATTGGTCATTGCTTTGGCACATCTATATTTCCATAGTACAATACATAATTCTTTTTAATGATGATGCTCTGGAAAAGCTGTAAGATCCTGAAGAGACTTCTGAATCATCTAAGAACAATTAAAATAGGATCAGATGAGTCTTACCAAACTAAACTGAATGTACCCACCAATCAACAAGCATTTATTAAGGTCTTAATATGTGCCATCCAAAATTAAACAATTTCTGTTTTCAAAGAATTTACATTCTAGTAGGGAAGTCAACAGGCTCATATGAGATACACAGAGAATAAATGTAAAATAGATTCAAGTTATATGAGGGAATACAGA
Organism: Antechinus flavipes; assembly: GCF_016432865.1. Taxonomy (NCBI): domain Eukaryota; kingdom Metazoa; phylum Chordata; class Mammalia; order Dasyuromorphia; family Dasyuridae; genus Antechinus; species Antechinus flavipes. The sequence continues at coordinate 609,165,689 of NC_067398.1, forward strand.
GGGCTTTATGTAGATGGTGGTCCTTGATTTGAGGTTTCAAAAAAAACTAGGGATTAAGAGGAATAGAAGTAAAGAAGAATGGCATTTTGGGAATGAAGAAAGGCAAGTGCAAAGAGAGGGATACAGGAAATGGAGTGTCTTGTGTGAGGAAAAGAACAAGAAAGCCAGTTTGCCTGGATCATAAAGTGCTGGAAGGAAAATAGAATATGATGAATCTGAAAAGGTGGATTGGGGACCATAATAGCATTATTCAACATTTTGAATAGTAGCTTTCAATATACAATGGACTCTTCTGTGTGCCTGCCAATTGAGCCTAGAAATATGTGCCCTCTACCAAGAAAGAATATGAAGTAGATTAACATGTATGAATATAGAAAATGTGCAAGGATAGTAAAAAATAAAACATTTCCAATTTCTACAGTTTGCATAATAATGTGCATAAGTATAGATGTGGTGCTTATATAAAACACTTTTTACATTTTATTGTCTTTTTTGAATTTTAAAAATATCATAGCTATTTTCCTAACTCTACCTCCAGACTGAGCCCTCTCTTGGGATAAAAATCCCCAAGTGAGCAAAAAAAAAAAAAAAAATTTCAAATAAGTAAAACCATCTAATTTAGAATTTATGGATAATGATGTATTACAATGATCTGTCCTAATAGTTCCCCAACTCTCTGCCATGAGAGAAGCATATTTTGTCATCTCTTCTCCAGGATATGTATTTATTTAGTTCACAAATTTATACATATTATATACATACATATTTATATAACAATGATTATAATAATAACTAGAATTCATGTAGCACTTAAAGATTTGCAAAAACACTTTAAATATGTTTTTTTATTTGACCTTCACAACACCCTGTAAAGTTTTGTGTAAATATATACTAAGGCTGGGAAAGAATAACTGACTTATTCAGAGTCACATGGCTGATAAGAATCTGAGACAAGATTCAAACTCAGCACTTTCTGACTCCAGCTCCAACACTGTATTTCATGTAGTACTATATATACACATGTGTATGCATATATCATATAATACACAACACAATATTAAACTTGTTTCTTTCATCTTTAAATCTATGAATTTATAAAGATTAAGTTTTTTAATCTATTATAGGACATGATGAAAAAAGTGCTGAATTTGACTATATATATATATATATATATATTTGTGTTTTTCCTTACCTATAAAGCTATTGTTTCCCCCTGTTAGACTGCAACTTCTGTCTCACTTTTGTATTTATATTCCTAATGTCTAGAACAATGTTTAACACACCAGAGATGCTTAATAAAAGCTTGTTGATTGCTTGGTTCACCTGAATTAGGACCCCAGCTCTGCTATTCACTGTATATGTTATCTTGGCCAATTTATATTCACTTCTGGAGCTGTCATTTTCTTCATCTTTGAAATAACAGACTAGGATTAGGTCATTTCCAGCTCCAAATGCTATGCTGGTCATATTTTTTGGCCATCAAGAAATCTTGAAAAATCAAACCTTAAACACAAGAGAATTCACAGTTTTGATTACTACTCTTTCTTTCCTCAATCATTTTACTTCTGTGGCCCTAAGGGATACCCAAACACTGCCAACTCTTCTGAAGGCCAAATGATTCCTCAGGACAAAGGAAATGTACAGAGTCTTCAGTCATGTTTGACTAGAGAAACTTGGTGCCTTTCTTGTTCTTTAAAACATGTGTCAACCTGTTCCTAATGGAAACTCACAGCTGGAGCTCGCTCCAGGCACCTTGCAGGTTTGGCTTGGCCTTGCTGCAAGCTTCCTTCTCCCCACCCTCCTTGAGCAGCTAGCTATTCCACCTCACTCTGCTATGACCTGTAACCCTTCTTGGCTTGTCTGGTCTTGGGATTCCTCATAAGAGGAACTGCCGATTGCAGTAAATTATATGGTAGATTGATGAGGTGACTGCGAATGTTTTTGAAGATTAGGAAGAGACCCCCAAAACTACCTTCATGGCTCAGTAAATCACATATTGCATGGAAGACCCAGTGGGAAAATGTACCCAGTAACAAAATGGGACCCACTGGTATAGGGTTTAACTGGCTTCTTGGTTGTATTCTCATATTGAGGAATGAAGCAGTTCTGGAGAATTTTCATTAAAATCTCCCTGCTTGGTTTGGGTCTCTTTAATTTTGAGATGGTATGGGCCCAATCTTATACAGAATTTTCACTTGATAAGACAGCATCACCCCCTCTCTTCAATACCCTTCAAAGGTAAAATGAATTGATTTCACTGGTCTGTCTTTATTCAGTAGCTTTGTCTTATAGACTATTAAGGGGGACTGAATTATTTAGAATGACATTTCAGCAGGTCTTATTCCTTCCATCTTCCATGTTCTGCTTGGAACGAGTATGTTTTATAGAAACTTCTGATATGGATACCTGAAAGAAATAGTTGGGATTGCCATTGGGGGAAGAAGAGACTAACTTTTGACTTGCTGATGGAAGAAAACATTTCATGTATTTTGTTTTTGTTTCTGTGGCTATTAATAATTAATAATAATAATATATTAATAAAAACATTTTTGTCACCACAAATTAAGTTGTAACATTGATAGGTCACTGGGATAGTGGTAACATTGAGAGATTTTACTTACTTTCTCCCTTTCTGTCTGTCTGTCTGTCTTCTCCCCTTCTCCAATATAACTGTATATCTATGATTCTACTATCTTTAGTTTCTAATTACTAGTTACACATTAGTTCTGGAAACATATTTTATTTGAGGGAAAGAAACAACCTCCTTTCCTTTCATCTCCAGAGAATCTTTTGGTTACACCAATAAATCAATGCAAAATATATGCTTAGTAAATGCAAAGTAAGTTGGAATAGGAGGGCACAAACAACTAGGGAAATAAAAGAAGGCTTCTTGAGGAAGGGCATCCTTAGAGAATGTCTTACATGAAGCTAGGAATTCCAAAAAGTGAGGAAGGGAGAAGATGAAAGAGATGGAAGATATGGTTTCAAACCAGCAGGGAGTTTGGTTTGATTAGAACATAGAATATATAAGGGGAAGTGATATGATGAAAATTGTTTTATTTTTTAGTAGGTTGGCAAAAGACTACAAAGGAATTTAGGTACCAAACTGAGGTAGTTAGGTAGCACAGTGAATAGATCAATGGGCTGGAATTCAAATCTGAATTCAGGCAGTACTAGCTGTATGACCTTGAACAAGTCATTTACTCTCTGTCTCAGTTTCTTCACCTGTAAAATGTGAAATCTACTTTTCAAAATTGTTGTAAGGATCAAATTATATATTCATAAAGCATTTGGCACAGTTCCTGGCATGTGGTGGGCACTACATAAATGCTAGATATTATTACTATTGAACAGAAAGGCTTACATTTTATCCCAGAGGCAATAAGATCCCTGAAGCTTTTTGAGCAGGTCAGACCTGTGTTTTGGGAATATCAATTTGGTAGCTGCCTCGAAGATGAGTTGGAAAAGAGAGGGAGAAAACTGGATGCAGAGAAACCAAATAAGTGACTATTTCTATATTTCAGAGAAGAGATGAAGAACAAAAGTGGTAGCTATATGGATAGAATGACTAGAATAGATATGAAATACATTGTAGAAGGAAAATTAGTAAATTGTGGTAATTGTTTCTTCAAATATTCCTTTTATTATATATCCAACATATTCACTGATCATTTTCCTTTTCTCTTATCATGATTCATTTTCTTCTTTTTTTTCTCCTTTGTAATAATAGCTTTTTACTCTTAAAATATATGCAAAGGTAATTTTCCATATTGGCCCTTACAAAATTTTGTGTTTCAAATTTTTCTCCCTCCTTCGCTACCTTTCCCTTTCCCTAGATAGCAAAAGTAATCCAATCTAGATTAAATATGTGCAATTCTCCTAAACATATTTTCACATTTATCATGCTGTACAAGAAAAACATGATTCACTTTCTACTCCAATTCCCATCTCAGTAAAAAATTAATAAAAGAAAGAGAGGACAAAGACCAAGTGCTGACAACTTCTGTTAAGACTACCTCTTTCTTTTCATCTCCAGAAATTTTCTTGGTTATATTTTTACTTATTAGACTTCTAGCTTAGTTCTAATTTTTCTTTTATTTTCTCTCTCTTTTAATTCAAGCCCTAAATATGGCATAGTCCTTATGCTGAGAAAGCATTTCTACCATCTTTAAGGGGAAAAAAATTCCCAGCTCTAATTAAATTGGTTTCTTTAGTTGGCCTACTGGCTCTTAGATCTAGAGAGTAGGCTATTGATCCAGTCTCCACTGCCCATTGTGGACAATGGGGATGTCATGGATGTTGAACTCATCTCTGGAATGCAGGCTAATGGAAGTTTGTGTACTGTGTATTTCTCCTTTTCTGTCTAAAAGGAAGAGAGTTTGCTGGAGCTGAGCAGCTGTTCAATGTGCAGAGAAGCAAATGTTACTAAATATATATTCTTAGTGTAATGTTTGTATGTCAAGAAAAATTATATCTTCATATTCTCCACAAGGATAATCTTCAAAAATTCCTTATTCAATTATAGTTACCTTTTGCCTCCTTCCCCTTAAATAAAAAAAAAAACAAACTAATTGCATGTTGATTTCTCTTTCTTCCCTATATCTCTAAAATAACTACCCTCTGTTCACATTCAACAATGTAACCCCTAAACTGCTTATGGCCTGACAAATGGACTCCGGCTAGCCTCTTGTTTCCAACAGCTCTTCTTTGAAGAGACATCCAGGAAAATGTCTTTTAGCTTACTAGTAGGAAAAAATTTTCATTAAAATGCAGACTATTTCTACCCTTTTTCACAAGTCAATTTGGAGAAAATTATAACTATGTTAATACAATAATAAATTAGATCATTAATATTACATAGACTTAATTGCCTTGGAGAGGTAGCATAGAGGACCAGCTCTAGTCAAGATGATCTAGGCTTATGACATCTGAACTGTGTGACCCTGAGGAAGTAATTTTTTATGCACCCAAAAAACTTTCTAAGACTAGAAGTTGAAAAATTGTCCCATAAGTGGAATTTCCTCATTGCATTGGTAGAGGGAGTTTCTGCAGACATACATGAAGTGTTTCCTAAACCAAAAAAGTAACTCCCCTCCTCTTCAAAAAATTGCCTTAATCAGGAGACCTAGTTCTTGATTAGAACACATCAAAGATTTTATTTTAATTGAACTAAAATTGAATTTAATACCCATCACAATAGCTATAATATCTAAATAGTCTAGCCTTGCAAATAAGTTTCTTTTTAAAATTATTTATTATTATTATAGCTTTTTATTTACAAAACATATGCATGGGTAATTTTTCAACACTGACCCTTGCAAAAACCTTCTGCTCCAACTTTTCCCCTCCTTCCCTCCACCCCCTTCCCTAGATGGCAGGTAGTCCAATATGTTAAAGTATATGTTAAATTCAATATATGCATACATATTTATACAGTTATGTTGTCACAAGAAAATTTGAATCTAAAAAGAAAGAAAAAAGAACCTGAGAAAGAAAACAAAAATGCAAGCAAACAATAAGAGAAAGAGTGGAAATGCTATGTTGTGGTCCACACTCACTTTCCATATTCTCTCTCTGGATGTAGCTGACTTTCTTCATCATTAAACAACTGGAACTGGTTTGAATCATCTCATTGTTGAAGGGAGATATGTACATCAGAAATGATCATCTTATAATTTTCTTGCTTGCAAATAAGTTTCAAAAAAAAACTATGGAATACATGTAGATTGTTAGCCTGCAATTTGGTGTTTTCTGTCTCCACAGTTAGCATTCCCTTACTCTTCAAAGAAAGATAGATTCACCAAACCACAGTTTACGTAATCCAATCTGTATCTCATAAAGACACCTCTGTACAAAACCCTAAATAAAGGATCATGCTATCTTGTCTTGAAGATGTCCAGTGAAGGAAACCTTAGGTTACATTTTGAGATAGGTCCCATTACATTGACTAAAATCTCCCTTCTCTTCAATTTCCATGTATTGTTTGTAATTCTGGGTATCAAATAAAACTAACTAATCCTTTTTCCATAAGATGATTCTTCTGACAAGAAAAGAGTCTCCTCCCCTCTCCACCAAATTTTCTTTTGTCTGGGCTCAATGTCCCTGGTTCCTTCATCTGATCCCCATGTGGCCTTCGACTATGATAGTTACCCTCTATATATCTTGCTTGAATGTCATTTTAATCTCCTTTTATTGTCGTCTGTGCTGGAAGGTACTTATTGACATTTTCCTACCAATCCAGATTCTCAAAGAAAGGAAACTGACAGAAATCTAAAATATCACACATGCAGGATTTTTAAGAGAACTTAATTTGTGGAAATCTGGAGCAGAACAAAAAAAAATGATTATAAGAAATTAAAGAAAAAATCTTGGCCTTACAAAAGGTTCCTTTATATAATGAACTTCTTTAGAACACTTACATGTTGGTTTACAGATCATTAACTACTTGACAGAAAGACTAAAGGCCTAAAAGGAAAACTTTAAAAACTTGTGTTACATGTGCAAAAATGTTTGTAGTGGCCCTTTTTGTAGTGGCAAGGAACTGGAACCTGAGTGGAGAATTGGAGAATAGCTAAATAAGTTGTGATATATGAATGCTATGGAATTTTATTGTTCTATAAGAAACAATCAGCAGCTACACCCAGGGAAAGAACTCTGGGAGATGACTATGAATCACTACATAGAATTCTCAATCCCTCTATTTTTGTCTGCCTGAATTTTTGATGTCCTTCACAGGCTAATTGTACACTATTTCAAAGTCCAACTCTTTTTATACAGCAAATTAACTGTTTGGACATGTATACATATATTGAATTTAACTTATACTTTAATATATTTAACATGTATTAGTCAACCTGCCATCTGGGGGAATGGGTAGGGGAAAGGAGGGAAAAAGTTGGAACAAAAGGATTTGCAACTGTCAATGCTGAAAAATTACTCATGCATATATCTTGTAAATAAAAAGCTACATAATTTTTTTTTATCTGGTTAAAAAAAAAGAAACAATCAGCAGGATGATTTTAGAGAGCTTTGGAGAGACCTACATGAACTGATACTAAGTGAAATGAACAGAACCAGGAGATCATCAAACACAGTAACAGCAATATTATATGATAATCAATTCTGATGGACATAATTCTTTCCAACAATGAAATGATTAAGGCCAGTTCTAATGATCTTGTGAATGAAGAGAGCCATCTACATCCAGAGAGAAGACTGGGAATTGAATGTAGATCATAACATGGCATTCTCACTCTTTTTGTTGTTGTTTGCTTGCATTTTGTTTTCTTATACATTTTCTTTCCTTTTTGATCTGATTTTTCTTGTGTAACAAGATAATTGTTTAAATGTGTTTACATATATTGTATTTAACATACATTTTTAACATATATAATATATATTGGATTACTTGCCATCTAGGGGAGGGAGTAGGGAGAAGGAGGGGAAAATTTGGAACACAAGGCTATGCAGGGATCAATGTTGAAAAATTATCCATGCATGTGTTTTGAAAATAAATAACTTTAATTTAAAAAAAAGAAAAGAAAAAGCTAATATTAAAAAAAACTTTGTGTTAGAAACTATTACCAACTGAAAATTAGCTCCAAATTGAAGAAAAATCTCTGAAATGATAACGCATGCCACTAGAGTGAGGAGAGATTCCATATACCAAAATTTGATTTATATAAATTTTATTTCAGGAATGAATCTAATTCACAGAGAAAGATAAATGTTAGGCTATTGTTGTTATTCAATCATATTAGTTGTGTGACTCCATTTGGGGATTTTTTGGCAAAGGTACTGAAATGGTTTGCTAGTTCCTTCTCCAGCTCATTTTACAGATGGGAAATTGAGACAAATAGGATTAAGTGACTTGTCCAAGGTCATACAACTAGTCTGAGTTTACATTTGAACTCATGAAGATGAGTCTCCCTGATTCCAAGCCTTATCCTCTATTCACTGTATCACCTTGTTGCCTCTCCAACAATTTTAGAGCCTGTAAAATGACATGGCAACATTACAATCACAAGTTTTTCTTGGTGCTCTCACTGGCCACTTTCTTCCATAGTTGAGGGAAGTTATGTAAAGCAGTTGGGTTGCATATACTCAGAACAGAACATTGGACTTGGAGTAAGGCAGACCCAAATTTGAATCATGCCTCAAATATTTATGAGATGTGTGAATCTAGGAAAATCATTTAATCTCTTTCAGGTTTAGTTTCTTTATAAAATGGGAGTAGAAAATAATCTACTTCCCAAGGCTTTTGTGAGAATTAAATGAGATAGTATTTGAAAAATGTTTTGCAAACCTCAAAGTACTATATAAATGCTTGCTCTTATTGTTACTTCCCTTTTTACCTTTAAAGAGCAATGGGAAAGAGTTAGATGTATATTTTACCGTCTAAACTGTGGTTCCTTGACAATAGGTTCCTTCATCACGTAACAACTCCTGATATCTTCCTGCATGCCTTGTACAATGACCTACAAGCTCAATAAATGGTTTTCAATAAATGTTTCTTGTTAGTCCTTTGAATTGATAGTAAAGGCTAAACATTTTTACAGGTTGGCAGGGATATTCTAGTGTCTGTTTCTCTGGAGATTGTAAAATTAAGTTAGAGCTTTTCTGTATACTGCTTTATAGTTATTATGTAATAACTACATATTTATATAGCTCCCTAAATAGATTATAAACTCCATGAGGAGAGGGACCATGTCATAATTATCTTTAAACTTCTCCTAGTTCCTTGCATATTTTGCATAGTCGGTTTTTGTTTTTATAAATGTTGTTTTTGAATCTCTCTAGGATTGGTTGTGTGCATATTTGAAAAAAGGCAAATGTGGCATAGTGCAACGTGTGTTGGATGTTTAGTAAGTCAATCAGTAAACATTTATGAAGTGCCTACTATGTACTCAATATTGCCTGGCACTGTGCTATGCACTGGGGAATACATAGAAAGTATCTGAGAGAGTTGGATTTGAATACTGCCTTTGTTGTTTACTAGCTAAGAGACTATTTACAAATCACATCTTTTTGGTGCTCAATTTCCTCATTTTCAAAATGGAGGAAGTAATGACTATAGGATTCATTTCAATGTGAAAGGAGATAAAGCACATGTAAATTCTAAATTTTAGATTTATAGAGATTAGATCCAATATTTGGATCATTCCCAAATCACATTTCTTTAATCTATTTTGTGTTAACCTATTCAAGTTTCCTTTAGAAATCTCAAAATGTAACTTGCATTTAGGTCTTCAAACTCCCTTGAAAGCATTCATAGTAACAATGCATATGAAGGCATACTATAGCCTATATTTTATTCTACCAATTGAATGCAAGAATTCCCAAAGAATTCAGAGTGTTCCATTAAAAAATATCAGTACAGTTCTCCTTCCTCTCTAGTAGATCTTTCTTTTCCCCAGTAATATATCCTGTCCTCTAGATACATGGAGCTACCCAGTGATTTTAATTCCTTGTACAAAGGAAATGAACTTGGGATTGCGAAAAATGCAACTTCTGACCCTCCCAGTAATCCCCATCTATATCCTAGAGAATATTACACTATAATCATATGAGTTGAGACACCTACTCAGAAGGAAAATGAGCTTGGGGCAGCTCTTTCCATTTACACTTCTACTGTCTGAATAACTTATAATAAAGTTATATGTCAAAGTGCAAATCTATGAAGTGGGTCCCTTTGAGGAGCATAAGGAGCTCCTCAAACTTCATAGTAATGTCCTTGATCTTCTCTCCAAGAACTCTTCCTTCTTTTTAGAAGGTGAGGTTTTAGAATTCTACAGATCTGCAATGTCCAGGAAGTCTCCTCTGCCTTGTAGGAGACAGTGCCATCTTCTCTCAGGGGGTCCACATGATTGAATGATTCTGCCTTATTATTTCTTGCTACCATCTTACAGATCCCATGGGCATATGTAAGTACTATGTGTTTCTGCCCCAGTCTTTCCTTGGCTGCTATTATAAACTCCACTGAGGTAGGCTAGGCAGTGCACAGGCTTTCCCTTGGGGGCTCTTCCTCTTCTTTCCTCCTTCTCCCCTTCCCCCATCTCCCACTGTAGCTTAGGTGACCTTTTAGCTCAGCTGCAATTCTCTCCTCTGTGCTCTATCCTCACAGAATCTCCCTAAGGGCTGAAATAGCTTTCCGGATCTCTATTTTTTATAGGTCCAATACAAAAGTGTATCTCCAATCCACAATAAAGAAAATGAAAAGAATAGTATTTATATAGAGTCTCAATTTTTGTGCTGTGTTTTTTTTTTAATATCTCATTTTATTTTCCTAACAATCTTGGAAGGTAGATAATGCTATCACTATCCTCATTTTACCTTTGAGGAAATTCAGAAAAACCTAGGTTAAGGGACTTGATCAGAAAAACTCAACTAGATTTGAACTCAATTCTTCTTGATTTTTAGGCCCAGCATTCTTTCTGCTACACCATCATTCTCAATTCATTCTCAATTAACTATGAACATACCCAGCTCCTTGAAGTGTCCACAGCCCTATCCTTGTGGCATTGATGGCAGGTCCACCCCTTCTACAGGGAGATGTGAAGTTTCAAGCAAAAATTCTCTTCCCTGTAACTTTCAGTAAATTGATCCGACTCATTTTTCAAGCTCTTCTATGTGGAGAAGACTGTAAACTTTCAAGCCCTATGTAAATGTTAACCATCACTGATCAAATTGAAAAGATAACCCAGATATCCTCTTGAGGTTTTTTCTTCTTAGAGGTAGCTAGGGGGTGGTATGGATAGAGTACCAGTCTTGGAGTCAGAAAAACTTGAGTTCATTATCTGGCCTCAGATACTAGCTATGTGACTCTGGGCAAGTCACTTAATTTCTGTTAAAATTTATTATTATAATAATATATAAATTATAATAATAAAATAGAAATATCTTATCTATAACTATTATCAATTATTATATATAAATATACATTATATTTTAAAATATTATTGTAATATATTTAAAATTATAATAATATATAAGTATAGTATATGTAACTATACATAATATATGTATTATATATATTATATCTGTTAAAAACGGAAACAATATCCATTTCCCAGGGATGTTGTGGGGATAATGAGATAAAAATTATAAAGCACTCAGCACAGTACCTGATACATAGTATTATATAAATGTTAGTTATTATTTTTCAATGTTGATCAATGAAAATATTTCTTAAGTGCCCATTAGTAACCAGGCACAGTTACTAAGCACTGAGGCTACAAAAAAAGGGCAAAAGACAGTTTCCCCTGAAGCTGGGTATGTGTGAGAGGGATTATCTGATGAATAATGAGGTTTATAGAAGATTTTGTTAGTGTGTTCATTTAAGTTGTATGGTGTAAAAAGTATTGGATTTGGAATCAGAGGCCTGGGTTTGAATGCCTGCTCTTATTTATTACCTATGTGACCCTGGGCAGGTCTCTGATAAAAACAAAAATTGACTGGTTTCAATTTCTTCACTGGTCAATACTGGTTACTTTTAACTAGATGACCTTTTAACCTCCCTTTAATAAATTCTAAAGTCTATGATCTTATAAATACCAAAAAAAATTTCATATTTGTATATTTAATTTTGGAAAATTAACTTTCCTTTTTAAAACATTACAAATTTTGTCTATAGACTTTCCTGTTACCTATAGCTAGCAAAGGCTATTTTAATCAATAAGTCAACTTGTAAGCTCAGTTTTAACTAGACTATGTGGTAGGTGTATATATATATAAAGATTATTCTCTCCCCACCTGGCTCTCATGATATTTATAAAAATAGTATGGTATAGACACAAGAACACTGGTTTTCTACTTCTTTCTCTACCACTATCTTGTATATGAGCTTGAACAAGTAAATTAATCTCTCTGGATCTTAATTTCTTTATCTATAAATTTATAGTACTAGCCCAAATAATCTGTTAGGCTTCTATCTATTCTCATAACATACACATGTAAATTCTTCTATCCTTCCTCACTTCCATCTTCAGCATTGCTCCTGCCCTAGGCCTATAGCTACCACCAACTTGTCCTTTGACTCCTTTTTAACTTACCTGCTTAACTACAAAATTCAGGGAGCAGTGGTAAGAAATCAGAAAAAACACACATCCAGGGAATCATGTTCTGAGGATTATAGAATGCACTGGTGTAAAAAGAACTGGGGGAAAAAAATTAAAAAAAAAAAAAAAAACACAGGACATTTTTCATTCAAAATAGAAGGAAAAACCCATGGTTCAGGAAATTTAGTTTTTTTTTTTCTTTTCTTATCTTTTTTTTTTTGGAAGCAAGAGCTCTGGGATAGATAGATATAGGTATAGATAGATAGACAGATATACACACACATATATGTATACATATATATTTTCCCAGATTTATTTTACCATGTTTCTGAACAATTAATACTTTCACAATTTCATCATTCTGAAGTATAAATATGACATCAATCATATTTCACAATACTGCTATATAATTTACATGAGTTAGATACTGTGTTCTAGAAATATATCCTTAAGTATATTGTGTGAGATAATATTCAACTGTATCATTTCTATTCTCTTCCCAGCCCTCCCCAAAAAAAGGTCTCATTGATGCTTTCCTCTTTTTTTATATACCAGTCATTATCTAATATTTCCCTCTCTAAAAACTTTCCTTATTTTATTTCTGTTGATTTTAGTGAGTTCTGTGGTTATCTTTTGGTTTCATATCACTTTCACTTCAGGATACACACCTCGGCTCTCAGTTAAACCTTCCTTTGTAACAACAACTGTTATGCCATGACAATGAAAGAGATAGACAAAGTTTGAAACGTTTTTGTTTGTTTGTTTGTTCATGGCCCCTAGCCTCTTTGCCAGAGGTTGGACATAGGTCTCATTATAGGTTCTCTGGGAACATAAATTCTCTGGCTTCTCAGTTTACTCAAAAGAACCTTCCTTTATAGAAAAGCAAAGCAGTTAAGTGACACCGATATACTGACTATACCTGATAGTATAAATACCATTCTGCACCCAAAGACCACCATCTTTCTAACAAAAAAGGGATCTCACTTTTCAGATCACAAAATCTTTCATTGCTGGAGCCATGCATTCCCTTTACTACAATTCCCTCTAGTATCTAGAAAGCACTATACAATTTCAATATGGCAGCGATCATTTTTTTCACTGAAGTGTATCTTAAGATATATATATATATATATATATACATACCCACACACAAATGTATACATGTATACACAAATACATACACATATATCTACAATGTATGTATTTGCTTTGAGAAGTTTGTTGCTGATCAAAAAGACAAAGTATGGTCTCAAATGTGAATTTATGGAATGATTGTTTGCCCATAAAAATTATTTTCCAGCTTGGAGCAATTAAAGTGGTCTCTCTCGTCTCCAAATTAATGTAATTAATACTATAGCCTTGGTTGTTTATCATGTCTTGATAATGTCACATGGGAATGAAAATATTGGCTCTTTTATTCCCTTAAATAGCTGAGATGAAACTGTTCGAGCTTCAGTGTTGCAACAGCTGTTTCTCATGCCCCAGAATATAATTGGTTGGTACTGAGGTTACCTAATTATAAGAAATTGACTTTGGTTTTAAGCTAGCCTACTTTTGGTGGAGGGAAGGAGAAAGAATGTGACTGTTTTTCTACTAATGAAAAGGCAGAGACTTCCGGATGAACTGGTAGCTCTGTGTTTCACTTCTGTAGTTTACTTTAACAACAAACTGACAGAGAGCAAGCACCCTGGCACTCTCCCGAGGAGTAACCTGGGAAAGTCAAGTCATCCTGGTTTCTCTTTTTATTGACTATCAACCCAAGACAGTCAGTTTAAATGCAATGTGACTTTCAATAGGATCTCTCTTAAGTAGGCCACACAGTAATAGCACTTTTAAGTGTCCTGGTTTCCAGTAGCAAAGTGGAATGGAGAATTGAGGCAATTATCCCAGACAATTCAGAGAGAAAAAAGCTTTCACCTGAAGCCCTTGGACCCTGAGATGGGAGCAAGCATTTTTGAAGCCCATGACAGAATTCTTTATTAGTCCTTAAGTCCCAGGAACTATTAATCCCTATTTAGATCACTAATGCTTAGTTTACTTTCTCCCACAAGGAACCTGGACTATGACAAAGTCTACATTCACTGTGTTTTCTATATAGCTTTGCTGAGATTTTTTTCTTCCATACTCCTCCTCCCTCCCTTCCTTCCTTCCTTCCTTCCTTCCTTCCTCCCTCTCTCCCTTCTTCCTTCCTTCCTCCTTCCTTCCTTCCTTCCTTCCTTCCTTCCTTCCTTCCTTCCTTCCTCCTTCCTTCCTTCCTTCCTTCTTTCCTTCCTTCTTTCCTTCTTTCCTTCCTTCCTTCCTTCCTTCCTTCCTTCCTTCCTTCCTTCCTTCCTTCCTTCCTTCCTTCCTTCCTTCTTTCTCTCTTCCTTATTTCCTTCCTTCCTTCCTTCTTTTCTTCTTCCTTCCTTCTTTCCTTCCTTTCTCTCTTCTTTTTTTCATTCCTTGCTTTCTTCCTCCTTCTTTCTTTTCTTCAATTTCTTTTTCCTTCCTTCACTCCATCCTTCCTTCTTTTGGCTAAATAACTTTTTTGATTAATTTTTATTTAATACTTTTCCAGTTACATTCAAAACATTTTTTTCATTTGCTTTTAAGATTTTTGAGTTCTAGGTTTTCTCCCTTATCTCCACCACATGTGAAATTATGTAAAATGTTTCCATAAAAGTCAAACTGCAAAACAAAACATAAATCTTCCACCCTAATGAAAATAAAACCCTCAAGAAAAATTTAAGTTAAAAATAAAGAGAAAGATAGAGAAATAGAGAATGCTTTGATTATTCAGACTCAATCAGTTCCTTCTCTGGATATGAATAAGATTTTTCATCATAAGTCCTTCAAAGTAATTGTGGATAATTGTACTACTGAGAATAACAAAGTAATTTACAGCTGGTCATCCCAGAACATTGCTATTACTTTGTATACAGTATATTTCACTTTGTTCATGGAGAATCTTTCAGGTTTTTTTTTTTCTTCCTGAGAGCCTCCTGCTCATCATTTCTCAGATAACAATAATATTCTATCAGAGAAACTTGCTTCGAAATTTTTTTTTTACAATTACTATTGCTAGTTGTATTTCACCCCTCCCCTCATTTATTCTCTCTCTTTCATCCTGTTCCTCCTTGAAAGTATTTTGCTACAGACCACTCCCTTCCCCAATATGCCCTCTTTTTTAATCACTTATCCACCCCTTCCCATATCCCATTCCTCTACTATTTTCCTGCAGGATAAGATGGATTTCTATACTTCTATTGAGTATGTATGTTATTTCCTATTTGATCCAGTTCGGTTGAGAGTAAGATTCACTCAGTCCCTCTCTCTTCTCCCTCTTCCCCTCTACTTTAAAAAGCTTTTTCTTGCTTCTGTTTTATGGCAGATATTTTGTACCATTCAACTTTTCCTTTTCCCTTTTTCTCAGTATATTCCTCTCACTCCTTAATTTCATCATTTTTTAAAAAAGATGTTATCCCTTCATATTCAACTCATATCTGTGCTCTTGCTCTCTCTCTCTGTATATATATATATATATATATATATATATATATATATATATATATACATACTCCTTCCAACTGCCATAATAATGAGAACATTTTAATGAATTACAAGTTTCATCATCCCATGTAGTAATGTAAACAGATAAAGCTTATTAAATCCCTTATGTTAATACTTTCCTGATTATCTCCTTAAGCTTCTCCAAACTCCTATATATGAAAATAAAACTTTCCAATCAGTTCTTATCTTTTAAACACAAATAATTGAAAATCTTCTGTTTCATTGACTACCTTTTCCTCTGATGGATTACACTCAGTTTTGTTGGATAGTTGATTATGGACTATAATCCTAGCTCCATTGCTCTCTGGAATGTCATATTCCAAGCCCTCCAATCCATTTTTTTGGAAGCTGCTAAATCTGGTGTTATCCTAACTGTGGCTCTACTATACTTGAATTATTTCTTTCTGGATGCTTGCAATATTTTCTCCTTGACATGGGAGTTTAGGAATTTGGCTATAATATTCCTGGGAGTTTTTATTTTTGGGATTTCTTTTAGGAAGTAATTAGTGTACTTCTTTCGATTTCTATTTTACCCTCTGGTTCTAGAATTTTCCTTGATAATTTCTTGAAAGATGATGTGTAGGCTCTTTTTAAAAATCTTGACTTTTTAGTTAGAACAATAATTTTAAAATTAGCTCTCCTGGATCTATTTTCCAGTCAGTTATTTTTCCAATGAGATTTTTCACTTAAAAAAATTTTTTTTAACTTTTGGTTTTGTTTTATTGTGTCTTGAGTTCTGATAAAGTTATTAGCTTGCCTTTGCACAATTCTATTTTTTTAGGAATTATTTTCCTCAGTGAGCTTTTATATCTCCTTTTTCCAATTGTCCACTTTTGCTTTTTAAGGCATTCTTTTCTTCATTAGCTTTTTGTATTTTCTTTTGCACCTTTTTCAATTCTTTCCCCAATTTTTCCTCTCTCTCTCTCTCTCTCTCTCTCTCTCTCTCTCTCGCTCTCGCTCTCGCTCTCGCTCTCGCTCTCGCTCTGTCTCTCTCTTGATTTTCAAAGTCTCTTTCATGGCCTGAGCCCAATTTTCATTTTTCTTGGAGGCTTTGGATATAGGAGCTTTGACTTTGTTATCATCTTCTGAGTGTGTGTTTTGATCCTCCTTGTTACCATAATAACTTTCAAAGGTCAGAAACTTTCTTTCTGCTCATTTTCCTAGTCTATTGCCCTGCTTTTTAACTCTTTGTTAAAGTAGGGCTCTGTTTCTAGAGTAGAGTGTGCATTGTCCCAAGTTTCAGGATTTTGAGCAGCTGTTTTCAGAAATCTTTCTAGGAATCTGACCACAACCACTCTTTTCTACCCTGGAACTACAAGGTGTGTCCCCACCCCACTGTAGCTATAAGATCTAGTATGGTAGCCTGGACTGGGGCTCTACATGGACTGCTGAATGGAGCTGCACTAGGACTCCTCACCAGACTCCCACTCCTTTTCCACAGACCCTCTCTACTGACCTTCAGAGTCCTTTTTGATGTTTCTGATCTGAAAGGTCCAGAAGCCTCTAGAACTGCTGCTGATTCAGAGGTTCTGCTTAACTGATGTTGGGGCCCTAGCTTGGAACTGGGGGCAGGGCAGTACATGTACTGGGATTGTGCACTGGATTCCCACTCTAGTCCCACAGACCTTTTCTGTTGACATTCCAGCTCCTATTTGAAGCCTCTGACTTGAGAGGTCTGGAAGCCACCAGTATTGCCACTAATTCAGAGATGACTTCATTTTTTAATTTTCTTTTTTGAAAAAAAATTGACCATTTAAAAAAATTTTTGAGTTCCAAATTTTCTGCTATTTTTCATTCCTCCCCTACCCATTGAGAAGACAAGCAATATGATGCAAAGATTTCTTTACTCCTCTCTCTGGAGGTACATAGCATTTTCCCATGAATCCCTTTGAAATTATCTTGGATCATTGAAATGGTCAGAGTAGCTAAATTATTGATGGTCATTGTTACAAATTTGTTATTGTATTCAATGTTATTTTGATTCTTTTAATTTCATTTTGCATTTCTGAAATCATCCTGCTCATCATTTCTTATAGCCCAGTAGTATTTCATTACAATCATATGCCACAGTTTGTTTACTCAATGTCCAATTGATGGGCATCCCCTCAATTTCCACAAAATTAGGCTATATACACTTGAGAAGTGAAGCTTTTGTCAGAGAAAATACCCTGCTAATTTCAGCTACATTGGTTTTGTTTGTGTATAAGCTTTTTTTAAATTCATGTAATCAAAAACTATCCATTTTATCTCTATGATTTATTTCATTTTCTGTTAAAATCTGATCAATTTATATTTTTGTAAATATCCATTCACTTTACTAAGATTGTCAGTTTTATGTATATAATTGAACAATAAGGCTCCTGATAATTGCTTTAATTTAATCTTCATTGATGGTGAATTTAAGCTTTTCATTTTTGATATTGGTAATTTGTTTTTTCTTTCTTTTTTTGATCATATTAACCAATATTTTATTTTTTAATCAACAGAACTAGTCCCAAGTTTTATTAGTTCTGTTTTTTTTTACTTTCAGTCTTATTAATCTCTCTTTTAATTTTCAGGATCTCCAATTAGATATTTAATTGGTATTTTTTAATTTGTCATTTTGTTTTATGCTCAATTCCTTGGTCTACTTCTTCCCCTTTTTATTGGTGTAATGATTTAAAAATATAAATTTTCCCCTAAGTATTATTTTGGCTGTGTCTTACAAATTTTAGTATGTTGTCTCATTGTTGTCATTGTCTTTAATAAAATTATTTATTGTTTATATGCCTTGTCCTTTAGGATTAGATTATTTAGTTTCCAATTAATTTCTAATCTATGCTTCCATGACTCTTTATTGAATGTTAGTTGTGTTATTAGCCAAAAAGGATATATTTAAATTTCCTGTTTTTCTGCATCTGTGTGTAAAATTTTTATGCCCTGATATATGGTCAATTTTTGTGGAGGTTCCTTGAACAGCTGGAAAGAAATGATGTACTCTTTTCTATCCCCATTCAATTTTCTCCAGATGTCTAGTAATTTTTCTAAAACCTATTCATCTCCTTAACTTCTTTCTTATTTATTTTATGGTTAGATTTATCTAGTTCTGAGAGAATTAAGTTGAAGTCCCACACTAGTATAATTTTACTATTTCCTCCTATAATTCATTTAACTTTTCTTTTAAGAAGGTTGGTTGCTATTAAGACAACTCTGAGATACCACTACACACATCTCAGATTGGGTAGGATGACAGGAAAAGGTAATGATAAATGTTGGGAAGAGTGTGGGATAACTGAACTGGGACACTAATACATTGTTGGTGGAGTTGTAAACTGATTCAACCATTCTGAATCATATAGCAATTTGGAACTATGTGCAAAGGGCTATCAAATTGTGCATACTATTTGATCTGGCAGTCTCTCTACTGGATCTGTATCCTAAAGAAATCATAAAAATGGGAAAAGGATCCACATGTGCAAAAATGTTGGTAGCAGTCCTTTTTGTAGTGGCAAAGAACTGGAAACTGAATGGACACGCATCAGATGGGAAATGGCTGAATAAGTTATGGTATATGAATGTCACAGAATATTATTATTCTATAAGAAATAATCAGCAGGATGGTTTCAGAAAGGGATGGAGAGACTTACATGAACTGATACTAAGTGAAGTAAATAGAGCCAAGAGAACATTGTACATAGTAACAACAAGATTATGTAATGATCAACTCTGATGGACATGGCTCTTTTCAGCAATGAAATGATTCAGGCCTCCAATAGACGTATTCTATTTTGTATTATGAGTGAGTGTGACTTATTCACATTCATAATTATGATTACTGTGTATTTCTATCTATTCTGTTATCTTCTCTTTATCTTTCCTTCTTCCTCTCTTTGAACCAGTTCAAATGAGAGTGAGTTCAAGCATTGCCTGCCCTCTCCATGTACCATCCTCTGTAAAAAATCTTTCTTGTGCATGTATCTTTTTATATGAAATAATTTTTCCAATTCTTCCTTTTCCTTTTTATCTTTTCTTAGTGCATCCCTCTTCCTCACTCCTCCTTTTTTCAGATCATTTCAATATAATCAACTTACATGCATGCTCTCTATTTATAGACTCCTAACTACTCTAATAATGATAAAATTCATATTCCCATATAAGAATTAGTTTAATTAATTAGTTAATATAAAAATTTTAATCTTATCAATTGCCCTATACTTTAAATTTCTCTTGATTCTCATATGTGGATATCATGTTTCCTATTATGTGCTCTTCTTTTCATCAGGAATTCTTGGAGGTCTTCTATTCCATTAAATATCCATTCTTTTTGTGTGAAGTATTATGCTCAGTTTTGGTAAATAGGTTATTCTTGGTTATATGTTCATTCCTTTGTCTTCTAGAATCATACTCTAAGTCCTGTACTTCTTTGTCATGGTAAATATTGAATTTTGTATGATCCTGATTGTGAATCTATGGTATTTTATTGGATTCCTTATGGCTATTTGACCTGAGAATTCTGGAATTTGGTTATGATATTCCTGGGAGTTTTCATTTTGGGATCTTTTTCAGGAATTGATCAGTATGTTCCTTTAATTCTTATTTTTTCCCTCTGGTCCTAAGGAATTGAAGCAATTTTTCTTAACAATTTCTTGAAATATGATGTGTAAGCTATTTTCTTTATCATGGCTTTCATGTAGCCCCGGAAGTCTTAAAATATCTCATCTCATTCTATTGTCCAAGTCAGTTATTTTTTAGAAAAGATATTTCACGGTTTCCTCTAGTTTTTTTCCTTTTGACTTTGTTTTGTTTCTTCATGTCTCATATAGTTATTAGTTTACTCTTGTCCTAATTTTTAAGGAATTTTTTTCTTTAATGAAACTTTTATACCTTTTTTTCCCCCGTCTGACCAATCATGCTGTTTAAGGAGTGCTTTAATCAGTGAAGTTTTATGTCTCTTTTACCATTTGGCCAATTTTTTTTAAAGTATTATTTTCTTCATTATTTTTGTGCTTCTTTTATTAATCTGTTCATTCTTTCCCCTCCCAACTCCTTTGACCTCTCTTTCTCTCTCATAAGACAATTGGGGTTAAGACTTGCTCAGAGTCATATAACTAGTAAGTGTTAAATATCTAACGCCAGATTTAAACTCAGATTCTTCTCATTTCAGGGTCAGTGCTCTAACCACTCACCATGTAGTTGTCCCTTGTTAATTCTCTTTTAATACTGTCTTGTATCATTTTTATTTCTTTTCCCAATTTTTCCTCTACCACTCTTACTTGATTTGTGAAACCTTTTCTTATTTCTTTTTTAATCTCTTGCTTAGCTTTTCCAGGAATTTTGTTTTGTTCCTCCCATATCTCTCTCCCCTCTACCATCTCAATAATGGGACTAATCCTCAGCAAAGCACACTTACTTTTACTCTCATGTGTTCTTCATATTTGTTTGTATATGGAATTTTAGTATCTGAACCTTCCCAAATCTGCTGCCCCCTTCTCTAATCCAACAAAACTTTTCAGCATCTTCACTATTTGTCTCTACTTTCCCTATGGTTGTAAAAGAAATTTTGTCCTAATACTTACTGAAGCTAATCCTTCTATCTGCCTCCTTCCTTCCATCCTCTCCTTCCTATGTAAGGACCTTGCTCTTGAATACATCTTTTATCTTTCTTGCCCCTTTTTGCCTATAGAATACTCGAGATTTCCATAACTCTAAAAAATTATTTCACCCTTTTACCCATTCAATTAATATCCTATCTTGCTGAAAATCTTGAAAATTATCTAAATCAATGCTTCCTTTTCCTAATTCCCGACCCTTTCTTCAACACCTTAAAATGAGATTTCTGTGACTATCACTCTGCTGAAATTATTCCTTCTAAGGTTATAAGAGAGCTCCTGATCACCAAATACAATACCTTTTTTTTTTTTTAGCTTCTGTCCTTTTTTATCTAAATGAAGGTTTTTACACTCATAATCTTACCCTCCCACTTGATGCTCTCTTACCTCTATGTTTGAGAGACACTAATTCTATTTATTTGCTTTTCTACTTTTCCCCACCATTCTTTTGCTTCCAGTCCCCATCTTTTCTTCTGATCCCTTAATGTGAGAGTTCAACAACTTCTTCTTGATCTTCTCCTGTCCTGCCCTGTTCTCTCCTCTTTTCTTTTCTTTTTTTCTCCTTAACCTAATTCTATTTCCAATAAAGTTGCTGTAGAGCTAGGACCAGAACCAAGATCCTTCGGAATCCAATGATCTTATCACTATTTCCTGTATTGTTTTAGCTTTTTACAATCCTCACTGTCTCTTCACATTTCCTTTTCAGTCCTTTGAAATTTGACTTTTGATCTCATTATTTAATGGAAGCCATTTTCTCCAGAGTTATCAGTGATCTCTTAGTTGCTCAAATTTATTTTTTAAAAATTACTTTTGCTAATGAGCAACCATTCTGGAGAGCAATTTAGAACTATATCTAAAGAGCTATAAAACTGTGTATATCCTTTGACCCAGAAGTGCCACTACTGGATTTGTATCCAAAGGAAATCATAAAGAAGGGAAAAGGACCCACATGTGCAAAAATGTTTGTAGCAGCTCTTTTTGTAGTGGCAAAGAATTGGAAAATGAATAGCTGCCCATGAATTGGGTAATGGCTGAACAAGTTGTGGTATTTGATGGTAATGGAATATCATTGTTCTATAAAAAACAATGAAAAAAATTATTTCAGAAAGGGCTGGAAAGATTTACATGAACTGATGTTGAGCAAACAAGCAGAACCAGGAACACATTGTACACAATAACAAAAAGAATGTGCAGTGATCAACTATGAAAAACTTGGCTCTTCTCAGTGGTTCAGTGACCCAGGGAAATCCCAATGGACTTTGGCTAGAAAGTGCTATTTGCATCGAGAAAAGAACTATGGAAATTGAATGTAAATCAACACATGCTATGTGTGACTTTTTTAAATTTCTTTTTTTTTTTTGCTCCCCTGAGTTTTCCCTTTTGTTCTGATTTTTCTCTCTCAACATGATTAGCACACTATGTGCTAACTATATGCACCTTGCTATTATTATGTAAATACCTCTTTACTGTAAGTATCTCTGCTTCCAGTAGAATACAAATTGTCACCCCTACCCCCACCCAACCCCCTCACCCCCAACTTCTCAGGAAGGCTGAAACACCTCCAGAGGAGATGAGAGACAAACCAGACACTGTCAGCAGGTTCTCTTTGGGCTGAAGGGTCTTCTCCCTCACTGAGAGTCCTGTCACTGTCCAAGGCCCTCTACAACACCCTAAAATATATATCCAGCCCTTGTTTTTCTTATGAACTTCAGTTACCAAATGCCTGTTTAACATCTGTTTAACATGTGTATTTTGGGCAGCTAGATGACACAATGGATAAAATGAAAAGCCCAAAGTTACAAAGACTCATATTCCTGAGTTCAACTCTGGGCTCAGACACTTACTAACTGTGAGAGTCTGGACAAGTCATTTTCCTTCATTCCTCATCTGTAAAATGAGATGAAGAAGGAAATGGAAAAACACTCAGGTATCTTTGTCAAGAAAACCCCAAATAAGGTCTTGGAGAGTTGGACATGAATGATCAATAACAAATGTGTGTCTTATAGAAGTCTCAAACTCAACATGCCCAGAAAGGAAGTCATTATTTTTACCCCTAAAACCAACATCTCTCTTAAACTTCTTTAGTTTTGTTGCCTACTACTGTTCTTTCCAATTTCATCTTAGTATCATTCTTGACTCTTTCCTCTTCCTTAGCTGCCATATTCCAATCCAAATTGCCAAATCTTGTTAATTCTGTTTTCATAATGTATCTTATATAGGTTTCTCTATAAAAACATAAGCAACATAACTTAGGGGTCATTGCAACAATATTCCATTTGGAATTCTGGGTATTATATAGTAGAAATCTCTTTAAGTATAATTTGAATTAGATGATCATGTTACTTTCAACTTTTATATTCTGTGTTTCTAATTCCAGTTTGTATTCCAATCCTCTACCTAGATGCCAAAATATTCTTCCTATATTGCAAGTCTGACCTTACTCAAGGTCCCGCAGTGATTTTATGTTGTCTTGAGGACACAAGTCTTTAATGTTTTTTATATTATGGACTCCTTTATCAATCTAGTGAGGCTAAGAAACGCCTTCTCATAATTATGTTTTTAAATATATAAATCCATAGGATTGCAAAGGAAATCAATTATAGTAAAATGCAGTTATCTAAACATATATTAAAAAGTTAATGGATCCCAAGTTAAAAATCCCTGCTTTAGGTCAAATTACCAATTCTACAGCTTAGGATTTCCAAACCCTTTACAATCTGGCTCTAGAACAACTTTTCCAAACTTTTAAAATATTGTTCTCTTTCATATACTACAAGTTCTAGCCAAATTCAGCTACTTGTTGTTTCTTAAACTTTCCAACTTCCACATCTATTCCTTTGCAAAGATTATCCCTCAGGTCAAGAAAACACACTTGCTCCCTTCAAGTATTTCTTCTTCCCTTCAAGATTCAGCAAAGGTGCCACCTCTTCTCTGATACCTTTCCTGGTCCACCTAGTACTTAAAGCTCACTTACTCATATAATTATGTATGTAATTTCCCCCTTTATCTATAGATAAAGGGCAGTTCTCATTTTTCTTCCTTTGCATATACCTTAATAGCTACTTATTAGATCAATGAGACTGATGATAAATGATATTAGTTCCTACTTCCCAAGTAAAATAATATCCTATAGCTTCTATCCATCCAACAACCTGAGCTCCATTTTCCAGGCACTCATGATTGTGTACTGTATTTGGAGCTGTTACCCTTTCTCTCACCATCTTGGACTAAGGAGAACTTTTGGATGTTGTTTTGGAGCCACAGTTATTAATATAAAGTATGACAAAACAAAGAAGTACAGATGTGAAGCCATGCCTAGAAATCCAGTATCTTTTCTCTTCCAGATGAAACCACAGTGACTGATGAACCTCATGACCAGCAGGAATAGATTGAGGATAAATGGTAACAACAAGGAAATCAGGTCTTGAGACTCCTCAGGGAGAAGTTTGGACTTGCCATAAAGACCCACATGGAAGTGAGTCTGTGAGAAAACTTGCAGATTGGAGTGGGAGTTGCATAGTATTGAAAATTCCAGGCATTCCATTTAAGGTTTGCTTCCCTTCCATAATTCCTAGAATACGGCAACTAATAGAAGTGTTAAACCCCTCAAGAAAAGGCAGTCATCCAAGGAGTTGGAAATTGGAAGGATGCCCATAGTTGGCGAATGGCTGAACAAATTGTGCTATGTGATTGTGATGGAATACTATTGTCCTATAAGAAATCCTGAAAAGGATATTCTCAGAAAAACCTGGAAGGACTTATATGAGCTGATGCAAAGTGGAATATACGGTGTACAAAGTAACAGCAATATTGTAAGATGATCAGCTATGAATAACTTAGTTATTTTCAACATTAAAATGATCCAAGACAACTCTGAAGGACTTATGATGAAAAATGTTATCTATCCCTAGACAAAGAACTGATGGTGTCTGAATACAGATTGAAGCATATTCTCTAACTTCATTTTTCTTGAGGTTTTTTTGGTTTATGTTTTCTTTCACAACATGATTAATATGGAAATATGTTTTATATCACTACATATATATATATAAAGTATATTGAATTGCTTGCCTTTTCAATGAAGAGAGTGGGGAGAGAGGAAGCAAGAGAATTTGGAACTCAAAGTTTTAAAAAATAGTTTTACATGTAATTGGGGAAAATAAAATACTAAAATTTAAAAAAGAAAAGAAAAGAAAAGAAAAAGCAGACATCCTCACTTGGATGCATTTGGAGAATGGAAAATGAATAGGATAGAGCAATAAGAGTGTCACAGGCAGACAGACTGGGAGGGACCAAGTCACCTCTTCTTTCATCTGCTAAGAAATTTTTGTGGAGGAGGCTGGGAGATTCAGGAGCTGTCCTTTGAAGGGTGAAACAGAAGTGATTTGGCAATCTGGATTTGGTAACCTTGCAGGTGTACAGTGCAGCCTGAACATGGCTCAAAGGGAGGTGGGGGCGATCTCTAGATAAACCAGATGAATGAAAGTATGAAAATACATTTAAAAAGTGATTAATCACTGGGAATACATATAGAAAAGCAAGACAGTTCTTGCTTTTAAGGGACTCAAAATTTAATGGGGGGGGGATAGCTTCAGGGAGAAAGGTAGAAATGAGATCTAAGAAACAAAAAAAAAAAAAAAAGCAGATAAAATCCTTGGATTTGATGTAACTTGATTTTATTCTGCATATATTTCCATATGGACATGTTATCTTCCTCAATAGAATGTAAGTTCCTTGAGGATAGGCTGACATGGTTTCCTTTCTGTCTTTTTTTGTCCCCAGTGCTTGTCACATAGGTAATGCTTAATAAAAATCTATCTATTAATGAAATGAAGATTCCATGGGGCCTGAAAGGAAGCAAGGGGCCCAGTTAGGAGAACATTATAGACCAGGAAGCAGGAAGCTTGGTTCCCCCATTATTTGGATATATGATCTTGAGTAAGCCGCATTATTTCTGTGAATTTGTTTCTTCCTGCCTAAACCATGGAATGCTTGTAAGGCACAAATAAGGTGGTATATGTGAAGTACTATAGGAATGTTTGCTGATCAGTGGGGAGGACCAGAAACATTTATTATCACTTGATCAAATACTATCAATTGTCAAGCTTTTATCCCAGGCCTTCAGCAGCAATAGGATTCAGGCAAGACTCCGCTTGTTCATCTGACTGTGTGGCAACTTGAAACCAAATCTTTTTTACTTCTGTAAAGAGCCTCCATGACTCTTTACCCTGTTCCTTTCATCCTAGAATGCCTTCTGCCCTAAAAATCTAATTTCTTTTAAATTTCTAATTTATTTTAAAAATCCAATCCCTTAAATAAAAAAATCTGATTTTTATTAAACTGTAAACTCCCTGCCTAAAAGGCAGTTTGTGGCAGTAGACAGGCCTGGAGTTGGGGAGATCTGAGTTCAAATGCAACCTCAGACACTAGCTGAATGAACCTGGATAAGTCACTTAACCTATCTCTGCCTCAGTTTCCTCAACTGTAAAATGTGGATTATAAAAGTATCTACTTCTCAAGGTTGAAAGGACCAAATGAGGTAATATTTGAAAAAGAAAAAAATACTTAGCACAATGCCTAAAGGTATAGTAATCATTATATCATTGCTAATTCCCTCTGCTCCTTGAGAGCAGGAACTATCTTTTGCCTTTCTTTGTATCCCAGTGCTTAGTACAGTGCCTGGAACATGGAAGAGACTAACTAGTTGACTGGCTGACTTCCTTTAAGAGTCAAGTTAAAACTGTCACTTTTATGAAGCTATCTGAACTATCCTTATCCCATTTGGTTCAGTTCACAATGCTCTTTAACACATGCTGCCTTTGGCTCAGTTCCTTTTACACACGTGTATGTTTTTGCTTCCCAGCTAGAATGCAAGTTTTCTGGGGACAGGACCAGAAAGTATATCTTTTGTATATTTTACATTATCCAGCATGATGCCTTATATGTAATAGAACCTGAATAAATATTTGATTGTTGTTAGGTTGATATGGAAATGAATGAGACATCAGTAAAGTGGGTAGTTCTGTATTCCCAGAAAAGCTCTCAGTGTGCTTGAAATTCATCACTCAGTCATACTGTTGGGTCATACAGTCACTACCAGGAGAGAGGGAGTGGAGAAAGAAGGGAAATATGCTAGGAAGACAAGTTTAGACACAATCTTCCTAGAGCCCACATTCATTAGACAGATTGATATTCCATCATAAGCAATTAGTCAGGGCCTATTGCAAAACCCTTAGAATATTGGAAAAGGAAGAGATAGTATCACATGTAAGAAACAGTGTGGACAACAAAGAACATGCACCTGGACTGGCAGTCAGGAATCCCTAGTTTCAGTCTTTCTACTTGGCAGCTCTGGGTACTTTGGAACAAGCCTCGACCTTTAAAATTGGGGGTGAGAAGGCAACAATGGACTAAATGAGCTCTGAGGTCGTTTCATTTCAAATAATGCTGTGGTTGCAATGGTGGGTACTAGTAGTCTGTTGGAAGCAGAATTTATGTAACCTGTTTTAAACTCATTTGTAGGGAACTAAAACCTGGAATTACTCATTTTCCTAGCAGAAAACTACTGTGTGAAAGCAGTTCCCAGATGGGAGAGACAAACACCTAGCTCTATCACCAATTTGCTATGTGATCTTGGGCAAATTCTCCTAAACCACTGGGCTTCGGTTTCTTAATCTGTACTGTCATCATTTGGGATTAAGTGATTCCTAAATTTACTTTGGCTCTAAAATTTCATGATTCTGATTTTCCTTCTGCCTTTTCAAAAAAAGTAACTTTTAGCTTTGAACTGGTGTGCAATGAATAAAATGCTAGGCCAGAGTTAGAAAGATTTGCATTTAAATATAGTCTCTAGCTACGTGACTTTGGGTAAGTCATTCATTTTTCTTGATTTCAATGTAAAGATGGCGACAACAATAGTGTTTAGTCTACATGATTGTGGTGGAGATCAAATAAGATAATATTTGTTAAAAAAAAAAAAGTGCTTAGCACAGTGACTGGCATATAATTATATAATTACTTATTTCCTTCCTTTCCCTCTTTCCTTGTAGGGAGAAGTCATGTAGAATGTATAACAAAACTACAAATGTGCAAAGCTTGACACACATCCTTAAATACTGATAGTTTGAGCTTGATAGTGTAAAGTACTCCTTGTGCTGGAAACATATGTTCTTTTTTTTTTAAATTTTATTTTATTTAATAATAACTTTGTATTGACAGAATCCATGCCAGGATAATTTTTACACAACATTATCCCTTGCAATCACTTATGTTTCGTTTTTTCCCCTCCCTCCCTCCTCCCCACCCCAAGATGGCAAGCAGTCCTATATAGAAACATATGTTCTTATCTGTCTTTCTACTTGGTTTTGTTGAACTCTAGTTCTAGAGAGCATTTTTAAAAAAAATTTTTTTAAGTGAACAACTTAGACATCAGTTTAAGACACCTCAGATACTAGCTTTGTGACCCTGGATAAGTTGCTTAACTTATCTCTGCCTCAGTTTCCTCAATTGTAAAATAGGGATTATAAAAACACCCATTTCCCATAATTGATATCAGGACCAAACGAACTAATATTTGTAAAAAAAATATATTTAGCACAATGCCTAAGGTATAGTAATCACTATATAAATGCTTATTCCCTCACCTCCTTGAGAGTAGGAACTATCTTTTGTCTTTTTTTGTATCCCTGTATGTAGTACAGTGTCTGGCACATGGAAGACACTTCCTAGTTGACTGGCTGACTTTCCACCTTTTAAAACTCAAGTTAAAATTGCCACTTTTATGAAGCTTCCTGAGCTATCATTATGTCATTTTGGTTCAGGTCAAAATGCTGTCTTGTACACACTGTTTCATGGCCTCAGTTCCTTTTACACATGTATAAGTTAGGGATAATTATTAAAGTAAGGCAACAATCAGTGTTAGAGGGTGCTCCCGTTCCTTGCTAAAATCACTGCCTTTATATGCATCTTCTTGGATCCAATCCCTTTCCATCCTCTTCTTGCCCCCATCATCATCCCTCCTTCTAATCCCCAATCTCCCCTGTCTATTACTTCTTTTTCCATTGCCTACAGATGTGCTCACATCTCTCCTCTTCTAGCAAAAACTCTCACTTGTTCCCTGCCATCCGTTGTCATTCTGTAACTCTTCTTACCTTTGAAAAAGCTCTAAACAAAATGCCTATATTTCTTTTGCCAAACCCTTTGCAATTTGACTTCTGGCCTCATCATTCTACTGAAATATCTCTCTTTAACCTGAACAATGAGCTTTTAATGAACAGACCTGATTTTTTTTCTCAATTCTCATTCTCATGACCTTTATAGCATTTGATTCTGTTAATCATTGGATCACCTTAGCTACTTCCCTTTCTCTTTTTCTGTGATTTTGTGACGTTGTTTTCTGCTGATTCTCTTCTTAGCCATGTGACCACTCCTCAGTTTTCCTTGCCAGCTCTTCATCTATGTTATGCTCATTAACTGTGTGTGTCCCCCACACCCCAACCCACCCCTGCCTCCAAGGCTCTCTCCTGGGCTCTCTCTTCTTCAGTTTCTTGCCTATTTCACTTCATGACCTCATCAGTCCTCTTGGGTATAATTATTATCTCTAAGCAGATGATTTCCAGATCTATATATCCAACTGTAGTCTCTTTCTCGAGTTAATAATAGCAATAACTAGCACTGTGCTAAGCATCTTAAAAAATATTATCTCATTTGGTTACCACAATCCTGGACGTTACCTAGCTTAACTTGCATTACCACCTGTATTAAACCTGATCTGGATCTCAAAGTCAACATGTCCAAAACACATTCATTATCTCCCATATTTATTTTCTTCCTAAATCTCAGTCTCCCAGTCACCCAGCCTCACAATCTCAATGTCATATTCAACTACTTATTCACATTCATTCCAAGTTCAGTTCATCACCAGATCTTGTTTCTATTTATGCATGTCTCAGATATGTCCTTTTCTCTGTGCTCATTCAGTTATTGCATTAATTCAAATCCTCATTATTAGAATGGTCTACTAATCAGTATCCCACTCCAATCCATGCTCAGATCAGTTGGTATAATTATTTTACCCCATTATACCACAGGCTCCAGTTCCTGCTTGTTGGTGAAAGATTCACATAATATAGTCCTTTCTTTGGCATTTAAGGCTCTTCACAATCTACTCCTTTCCAATCTTTCTAGTCTTCCACTTCCCTCCCTTTCACATAGACTACAATATTATTGTTCCTCACATATGACACCTTGTCTTTTCTCTCTGTGCTTCTGCACTTGTTTCTGTCCCATATCTGGAATGCTCTTTTTTACTCTCCTCCTCTTAGAATCCCTGAATTTCATTAGGACTCAAGTCAAAGTCTACCTTCCACAGGGAATCTTAGGTGATCTTCTGCACCACAGTCCCATTAAAACTAGTATGGCTTTCCTCTCTAAGTGCTTTCTATTTCCTCTATAGATACCTTGCAAGTGTCTATTTATTACATATTGTTTCCTATTATTTTGTTCCTTTTATATGTTGTTCTTTTTATGTATTGTTCCTATTATATATTGTTATATGTGAACTCCTTGAGAGCAGTGATAGAGTTTTTGCCTTTCTTTTTATTCCAGTGTTTAGCTTATTCCTGGTACACAGTAATTGCTTAATAGATGCTTGTTGGTTGACTGACAGGAAAGACAAACAAAAAAGGGGTATTGTAAGGATCAGATGAGATAATATTTATAAATGTACTCTATAAAACAAAAATGTTATAGAAATGCTAGCTGTAATAATATTGATTATTATTATTATCATCAATGGATACTTGTAGATTGTCTGACTGATTTTATAGAATTTAAATCCTTAAATTGTACCAGCTAGGGGTTGGAAGGTTCCCAACCCACAGAAGAAATTCTTATGGATTGGGGAAGAATAAGAGTGAGTGAAGCCAGGAAAAATTTGGAGTTATGTAAATGGTCCAAAATTCTAATCTGCTATAAATTCTCTTGGACTATCATGCCCTGAATGCAAAAGTATTAGCCACCAATTCAACTCTTATTTATTAAAACTTTGCAATCAATTTAATGTGGATTTCTGTCGTTGGTGATGATTTCATAGAGCTGGAAGGGATTTTATTCCAACTCATTCAATCTCCTCATTTTACAAATGAAAAAAGTGGAGCTCAGGTAAAGTAACTTGCCTAAAGTAAACCAGGTAGTAAAATATCTAGGTGGAATTTAAATCCAAATTTTCTGTCTCCAAAGTCAATGCTCTTTCCACTTTACAATCCTGCCTTCCTGTATACATGAAGTAGACAAGGGACCAGCAGAAAATCAAAGAAATCATTTAAGAAATAAAAATCAAAACTTTTTGGGGAAAGTTAAATGAGGTAGATCTATTTAGGCTAAATTACAGTGCCCATTATTAATTAGTAGAGATTAATAATTTCTCATATTTATATATTACTTTAACAAATACAAAATGCTTTCTCCAAAACAACCTTGTGAGGTAGGTAGTATTCATGTTATCATCCCCATTTTACAGACGAGGACACAGACTTTAAAAGCTTGATTGTCTTGACAATGACCACATAGCTATCAAGAGTCAGAGAAAGGATTTGAACTGAGGCTTATTGACTTTAGATGGAGCTTTCCTGGTTTTTCATGATGCCTTGCATGCTACTTTCTGGCAGACTTCAGTGAGAATTTCTCATCTCTAAAAATGGTAGAAAAGCACAAGATAGTTTGATTAGGGTTTGAACCTCAATCCATTTCCAACCTGCTTGTTCCCTGTAATCTACTGTTGCTAAATGACTATTGTAGAGAGACTGTAATAATAGTGTGGCCTAAGGAGCATGTTTCCCCTGCTACAATGGAATCCCCTCACCTCAGCTTCCTCTCAAAAAACTCAGCATGATAATAGAGGTGATGAACAATAGTAATAACTAATGAGAGCAATATGAACTAGTGGAAGGAGGTTGACCATTGACATTTTGCTTCTGAAATATACTAATTGAATGACTGGGCAAGTAATTTAACTTCCTATGGCTCTAAACACTTCTATAAGACTATAATTTGCAGGTCAATTATTCCTGTGTATTGGTAGAGAAAATTAATTCACTGAGAATTTTCAATATCAAAAAATCTAAGATCTGGACAAAAAATTTATGATGAATTCCTGTTTTTCATAAAATCAAGATAAAGATATTTCAGAAATTAATTGCCATGGATGTTAGCATGGTGCTGGAAAGTCTGACCTGGACTAACATATATAGGATCTCACAAAAATCCTTTATACATTCATCATTAGTTAACAATCATTAGAAATGAATAAAAAGCTCCCTCCCTACAGTTCTTTACAGAGATGGGGATAGTGGCAGTCCATGGATAAGGAATATTTGTGTGTGTGTGTGTGTGTGTGTGTATGTGTGTATGTGTGTGTGTGTTCAGACTTTTTTGGATGTATTTTCCTCTTTTTTTTGGATGGATTTTCCTCTTTTTTTTTCCTTTTTAATCTTTATTATATACTATATCTCTCTGGGAAGAGGAAAGAATGGGCTGAAAGGGAAATTTAGGTATTATAAAAATCAAAGATATCAACAAAATTTATTTTAAAAGCAATTATTAGAGAATTATTTCTAATTTCATCTACATAGTTCAATAACTACATGATATAGACAAGCGGTCAGAGAAAAACCAAAATAATTTAAGAAACAAAACCAAAATTTCTAGGGAAAAGTTAAATGAGTTAGAACTGTTAAACTCTGAGAAAAGAAGAAGGCCAAGGAGATAACTACATATTTTTGTTGGAGAAAATTCATAAATCTTACATTTTAAAATTATCATCAACATGCTAGCCACTTGATGAATTCTTTGGCCGTAGCAACTCCTTGAGAAATATAAAATGGTTTTCAATTCTGTGATCAGAACTAAATGAGGAAAAGAACATACCTTCTCTTCATTTAAAAATGTTATTTATTTTTACAAGCATTTATTAATTTATAGTATAATAATATAATTTCTTTTTCATTGCCCCATTGAACAATTCTTAAAAAATAAAACATTGGAGCCTCACAATAAACATATATTGTTCAGCAAAATAAATTCCCCACTGACTTTGTTCAAAAATATGTGTCTCATTATGCATTTTATGTTTTTGGCAAGATGTGGGTATCAGGTTTTATCTTCATTCTTTTAGATTTGTGATTTATTATTTTGTTGATAAGTATTCTAAATGGAACTTTTTTCTACAGTAATGGTAGCAAAATAAACAAAAAAAAGGGAACAAGGTGCTAAAAATGATAGGCTTAAAAAAACTTTATAAACATTAACTCTTGATACTCCATGAAATCCCTTCCTCATTGACCAATGAATCAAAGATGTTCCTAGAGGAACTAAATCATATCAATAATAACATTTGTACAATAATGAAACTAGAAGTAAAAAGGAAATTTTGGAAGCTAAATAGAAAGATGTCAGATTTTTCTCAGAAAAACATGAGTTAGTTTCAATATGGATTCAAAGACATCAAAGATAGATCATTGTATGGAATACTTGAGAAGTTTATCTGATAGCTCTCATGATGAATATTCTCAAAAAGACCATCATGAAGATAAATGGAATTTAAATGCCAACATCTGTTGTCAAAGAGGAGAAATGTGACAAAAAATTTTATTAAGATCTTACATCACCATCAACATAGGCTTTCATATTCAGGGACTTTGATGCAAAGGTAAGCATAGAAAAGGATCACAAAAATAAAATCTTGATGAAGCACATGTTGGGAACTAGGTTTCTCCAATATCCAAATGATCATTTTTGATATTCTTTCCTGTGATGGAATTTTCAATGTATCCATGTCTTTTTTTTTTATGTCCTACCAAAAGTTCATTACAGAGGGTCCACCCAACGTAATTTTACTTTCTCTTGACACTACTAGTATTCCTTTAGAACATACAGACTTTGATCTTCTTTAATGATTAAAATATTTTCTTTTTCTCTCTTACATTTCTCCATTACTTCCTGTTCTTTCTATGAGGTCCTCATTTGTTATATGTTGTGGTCAGCTTATACTCATAATATGCTTTGCCATTGTTTGTATGATAATTATATTTAATTCTTGAGAAGCTGTATTCCATGTCTAACAATCATACAATACCATTAACAGAATACTAATATACCTTTTTTATATTCCAAATTCAATTTTCACATTGATAAGTAAGGTTTCCCTTGGGCAAGGCCATATTTCTATTCTTTCTAGAAGTATCCCTGAGATGATGGGGGCATCTTTCTTTTTTTTTTTAAATTAAAGTTTCTTATTTTTCAAAACATATGCATGGACAATTCTTTAACATTAGCCCTTGCAAAACCTCTCCTAGATGGGAAGTAGTCCAATATATGTTAAAATATGATAGAAATATTTGTTAAATCCAATATGTGCATACATATTTATACAATTATTATGCTACACAAGAAAAATCAAATCAAACTAGTAAAAGAAGAAGAAGAAGAAGAAAGAGGAGAAGGAGGAGGAGGAGGAAAAAGAGGAGGAGGAGGAAAAGGAGGAAAAGGAGGAGGAAAAGGAGAGAAAAAGGAAGAAAAGGAGGAGGAGAAAAGGAGGAAATGGAGAAAGAGGAGGAGGAGGAGGAAGAAGAGAGGAAGAAGGAAGGAAGAAAGGGAAGAAGAAGAAGAAGAAGAAGAAGAAGAAGAAGAAGAAGAAGAAAGCAACAATGAAAAGAGTGAAAATGCTATGTTGTGAACCACATTCAGTTCCCATAATCTTCTCTCTGGGTATAGATGGCTCCCTTCATTACTGAACAACTGAAACTGGGTTGAATTATCTCATTGCTGAAGAGAGCCACGTCCATTAGAATCGATCATCGTATAATCTTATTGCCATGTATAATGATCTCCTGGTTTTGCTCAGTTCCCTTAGCATCAGTTCATATAAGTCTCTCCAGGGCTCTCTGAAATCATCCTGCTGGTCATTTCTTACAGAACAATAATATTCCATAACATTCATATACCACAATTTACCCAGCCATTCTCCAACTGATGGGCATCCACTCAGTTTCCAGTTTCTTGCCACTACAAAAAGGGCTGCCACAAACATTTTTGCATATCTGATGGCCAAAGTCACTCCCTCGCTTGTAGGGCCTGTCAACTTAACCTATAAAATTTAATTCACTGCTTGATTGGGCCCCATGTCTTTGCTGTTGAACTGGGCTTGGATCACTGCAATCTTGGACATGGATCTCAGCTCCCAGACCTCTAGTAGTTCTATATTTTAACCTTTGGGAGTTCACAAAGTTGTAGCTTTCTCAAATAATGTTTTACCTGAAAGTAAGAAAGATCAAAGGCAAAGAGATAAAGAACATAATAAGCCCTGAGGTGAGGAAGACCTGGGTCACTCCCCATCCAGAAGCTTATAGCATGTCTCTTTCACTCAAATACAGTCAGGGGGGGAAAAGGTTCCTTTTGGTCCCTTAAGTAATTTTAGAATCCATCTTAGTTTTGGTTCAGCAATCAATTAAAACTTTGTCTCTTTAACATGTAGTTAGTAGTCTGAAAATCATACTTGATCAAGCTCTGAATCTGAGAGCAGATCTTTTCTGCTGCATCATTGCTATCTTTCAAGAAGCAGCCTTCATTGCCTCTTTCCATATGGAGAGAGCATTAGTGAAACATGCTACATATATCAATAAGGACTGGACCTGGCCTATCCCTCCATTATACTGAAATTTTTAAAAATGGGCCTTGTTAATTTCCCATCTGTAAATGGGCTCTTCAGAGCCCATTCCAACTCCAAATCTGTGATCCTATCATCCTATAAAAGCATGGAAATTAGTGCTGCTTCCCTGATTAGGTAGCATCTTATACCCTAGCCAATGCAAATGCAAGCCAAAGCTATGTCTCACATCCTACAAAGATGTGTTTCTTCTTGTCAAATGAGAGTTAAGGTACACAACTGATAGAATGTGATCATCTTGAAATCAAGGATTCTTTCATTTTTGTTTTTGTGTCTACCATACTTACAATAACACCTGGCACATAGTTCTTGCTTAAATCCTATTGCTTTGTCAGAAAATAAATAAATAAAAGATGGACCCTTGTTTCTGGGGAAAAAATGCTGTCATTAAAGAAGCTCTATCATTTCTGGGAGGTAATCTAGACTTCTTTCCCCTTCTTGCTTAATTCTGGGTCCAGCCCATTGTCCATTTGTATTGTCTGTTCCAAATATTGATATACAAGTTCTATAGTTTGTTATATGTAGTGTTGTCTATTGAACCCATTTCTGATGTGAGTTGGCCTTCAGAATTACAAGCCCTCACATCCCCTCTAATGCCTCTGTGTTTGTTATTCCTCTGCACCTCTTTTGTATGACATGATTTTTATCTTAACTCTGCCAATCTTTCTTTTGATATACCCTATTGTTGATGTGAATCTTAAACATATAGTATACATTTCCCATGTTAAAAAAAAAAAACCATAAACTATCTGTCCATGTTTAAACAGTTTGTTGGGTGCCTTAAAATTGATCTTTATTGGCTCTTATATATTAAATTTTCTGTTAAGTTCGGGTTTGGTTGATAGAAAGTCCTGAAAATCTGCAAATTCATTGAAGATCTATTTTTTTCTCATTCAAAATTATAGGTAATTTTGCTGGATATGATAGGCCTAGTTCTTTTGATTGTAGATAGATATAATTCCAAGACTTGAGGTTTTTTATTGTGGCTGCTGATAAATCTTGTACAATTCTAATTGTAGCTCCAGCATATTTGAATTGGTTTTTTGTTTGTTTCTTGCAATTGTTTTCTCTTTGATCTGGGGGGTTTGAAATTTGGCAATAATATTCTTGTGTGTTTTCCACAAAGAATTTCTTTGAGATGGTGGTCAGTAAATTTTTTCTATTTCATATTCTATTAGTCCTGGATAATTTTTTCAGTTTATTTCCTGCGTTATCGTATCAAGGCTCTCCTTATGGTCACAACTTTCTGGTAGTCCAATTATTCTTATATTTTCTTTTCTTGTTCTATTCTCCAGATTGACATTTTTCTTATGTTTCACATGCTATTCTATTTTCTCATTCTTTATCATCTCTTTTGTTATTTCGTGATCTCTCATAGCTTTGCTGGCTTCCCCTTACCTGATTCTAATTTTCAAAGAGTTATTTTAATCTTTGAGACTTTGTACCTCTTTTTTCAGTTGGTTGACTTTTTTTTTCTTGGATGATTTTCATTTATTTATTTATTTTAGTTTTTTATAAGTGTCTCATTTGATTTTAAAATTCTTTTATGAGTTCTATAAATTCTCTCTGGGTAGGGAATCATTTCATGTTACTCTGTGGAACAGAAGTTTTTTGTTTTGTTTTGTTTTACTGAAGTGTCCTCTGAAGATGAACCCTGGCCTTCTCTGTTCCCAAAATATATTTCAATGGTGGGATTCTTCTTTGCTGGTTCATTTTTTAATGGGAGGTAATAGTATAAGCACCTCTAATCGTGGGTGGGAGAGATGATGCCTCAAGCTTCCCTTCAGCTCTTCTCTCCAACTAGGAAGCCCAAAGCAAGAGCTCCACTTCTCCTGCAAGTGCCTGCCGTCAGCAGCATCTCTGCCCCCCTTCCTTTGCACTCACCAGGTGCTGATTCCTTCTCACTCAGGGCCCTGCTTCAGCAGCACAGCTGGGCTTGGCATTTCTAATCAGTCGAGGTTCACTCAGTCTTCTCGGGCTGAAACCTGTATTCCACAGTGATCTGGGAAGTAAATTTCTCTGTGGTAACTGCTGAGGCTCCAGCCACACCTAGCTAGCCTAAGGGATTCCCATTAGATGTTTCTGCAGAACTAGCCCAAAGATGTTTGCACTTCAGACAGGTTAATTTCTGGTCCAGAGTTTTCAGATCTTCTGGGATTGTATCTGGAGGACCCCTTTCTGCTCCAAGTCTTCTTGATTTCTCACCAATCTATGTTCACCTTGAGGTGCAAATTTGTTCAATGATGTGTGGGGAAAATCAGGAAAACTTGAAATTTACCAATCTACTCCACCATCTTCCCAGAATCCTCCTCTAAATCACATTTTAAAACATAAAATTACACCTGAACAGATAGGGAATTGATTGCTTATTAATAAGGCAATTATTTCTGAATCTGCTGTCTTTATAAGGTGAAAATATCAATTTGGTTGAGCAAAAGTCAAAATCAACAAATGAGACAACAAAGTAAGATTAGAAGAAGAGAGTTCCACTTTATCCTGAAATGCTTCAACAAGTGGTGATTCTGGAAAAAAAGAAATGCTTAAAGAAACAAAGATATAGTTGGATAGAAAAGTCATTGAATTTGCCCATTTATTTTAGACAGATTCTGTAGATGAACAATGAGCTCGACTCAGAATTGAGAAGCAGAGAGAAGGATGGGATCACATTTGGGAAACTATACTTTAAAGAACACCAAATTTTTTCTGAAAAAAAAAACTTCATTTTTATAGCATCAATATCCTTCCATTAATACCATATTATTATGATTCATGAGATACTATAAACTATCAGGAATCAGCATTGTGGTCCTTGTAAAGGTTAAGTGGAGTCATGTATGGTGAATAAAAATATTACCAATAATGAATTGTGCAAAAAGTAGTACAAAGGATTTTCAAACACTTATATATCTAGAACAAATTGGTAAGAAATATAGTGAGGAAAAACAAATGGTCAGCCAAAATATTGAACTGTTCCCCATGTAATTTTAAGACACCTAGAGAATATCCTTAAGGATGTTGGGTTTATTTCCTGTGGAGGATTTATGAAAAAAACTTTGATGAGATCTTCATTAGACAGGAAAACAAGAGAAGATTGCAATTTGCACTGTTGGAAGAAATTACTATGTTGTTAAGATTACAAATCTATTCAAGACCTAAAAATTAAAGATTATAATACAAGAACTAAAAATTAAAGAACTGGAAGGGAAGCATAAAGACTACCTTTACTGATAAGGAAGTCAATGCCCGGAGAATTAGTGCCTTGAGCAAAATCACAGTGAGTTAGTATTGTGTTCAGAAGTAGAAGCCACGTTTCCTGACTTCCAGTCCAGTGGGCTTCCCTCTCATTATACTACTAATTTATTTGCATTGGATAACCAGGCCTGGAGTCATGAAGACCCGAATTCAAATTCAACCTTAGATATTTATTAGCTGTGTCATTCTGGACAAGTCATTTAATTTCTGTCTTCCTGAATTTCCTCAACTGTAAAAGGGGGATGATAATAATGGGACCTATCTCCTCAAGTTCTTGTGAGGATCAAATGACATCATGTTTGTAAAGCACTTGGCACAGAGTATACACTTCATAAATGCTTATTTCCTTCCTTCCTCCATTGAATACTGTCCTTGTAACTATCTGACTAAAAAAAGGCTCACTGAAATTAACCCCAGTCATTTCAATGGGATTTTATAGATCAAAAATAATGAATCATTCAGTATTATAATCTGACTTCTTTTGTTGGATATGAAAAAAAGATGATTAATCATAATTTATGTGACTGAGATTGCTTGGATTCTGAATTTTCCCCTGTATGAGAATTTGGCTCCTCACCAATTTACTCATTTCTAAACCTCATCAACTTTACCAATTCCTTCAATCTTTTCCCTAAACCAGGTGCATCAGATTCTCCTGATGCCAGGACCTGAGGCACTTTTAATGGATGTTACAAATTTGATTCCCTTTTACCTCTGAGGCAGATTTTGTTCTGGGGTCATTCTGGGGATTTAGGTGACTCTAGGAATGCCATTTGATCCAGAAAGTTCAAACCTACTCCTGAGTAATCATATATCATAGTGTAAGTGGAAATTTTAAAATAACAAAACCTTTCCTCAAATTGGGGTTGATTTTAATGCCAGGACAGTCAACTTCTTGGGGGGATATTTGATCTAAATTTATATTCCCCACTATATAGCTCAATAGTCAAATGTTTAATAAATTTCCATTGAATGAATGAACAAATAAGCAGTGACCAGGTCTTTCTTGTCTAAGCTTTGTATCATCCCCTAAGACAAGCCCAATAGACATTTGGTAAATATGTATTTTGGGGTATTGTTCTTGTTTTCTATTGTATGGTATGTTTTGTATCCTCTCTCATACCAACTACTTATCGCTGGTGTTTTAGCTATCCTCGATGGTCAGAGATCCTTCAATTCCCATTTCTACTCAGAGCAGCAGCTGACTGTCAGAGATCCTCCCAGACCCAGGCCAGCTGGGGTGACTGGGAAAAGGAGCTGGTGTGGTCTCCACCCATTAGCAGCTGCTGAAATGGCAAGCTGTGGAAAAATCTCTGCTGTTGTTGCTGCTTCTACACAGAAGAGGGATAGCAATCCCTTCACACAGAAAACTTGGACCTGCATCTTTCTGCATAAAAATTCAGGTCAACCTCTGTCAGGATGACTCATCCCCAACATATTAGTAGGTTGTTGACATGAACCCAATCCTCTCCGTTGAACCCTAGAACTACTTTATTCCAGATGGAAGGAAATAGGAAGGGCATTGGGGAAGACTACATTCTTCCAGGTTGCAATAGACTAGGGAGGACTCTCCCAGGACCACTGAAGTATTGAATGACTCCCCTATCTCAATCCTAACTGGAGAGACCAGGTAGGAGGATGGACAGGGATTCTATGAGTCTTACTGTTTTGTCAAAGAGCAAAACACAGAGAAGTCTCCCACTGCAGAGACTTCATTACCTTTCCAAAACACATTCCTCAGTCCTCCAAAGCACATTTCTCAGTCTTAGCCTGCGACTGGGAAGATAAATAATTAAAAGAGAACAGTACGTGTCCAAACCTGCAGTGGCCGCACACACTAAGGTGGGTGAACTGAAGCAACTTGGCTTTTAAAATCTTGATTTTTAAAGTTGCTTATGTCCTCTCCTCATTTCTTTGCTAGTCCCACAAAATTGAGTAATATGAAGTGTCCCAACTGGGTACACAAATAAGAGCAATATGATCTTGTATAACCCTCTTTCTAGACTAGGAGTTTGCCTTTCATCTCACAACACATTCATCTCATAAATATAACTTATTTGGGAGCTTGACAGGCAGGTGCTCTAATCAATACTTTTTTTTTTTTCAATTGGGTACTAGAAGGAATAGTGAAAAAGGTTTTATTCCATTGTGTTCTCTCCTACTTTTCATCATAATAAACACAAACACTCACACACACACACACACACACACACACACACACACACACACACACAGACATTGTATCTGTCCAGCAGAATGTAAGCTCCTTGAATGCAGGATCTATTTCATTTGTGTCTATCCCCAATGCCTGGTATAGTTCCTTACTCAGAGTAGATATTTAATAATGTTTTTTGTATTTATTTTATAATTTTAAAACTCAAGATCATTTAGTTTAAATTTTTCATTTTGATAAAGGAGGAACAGATCCATAGAGATAAAGAAATGATAAAAAATTATACAGTTATAATATGTATTTAATATTAATAATATGTGCTATCATATTAATTTGTATCAGTATTGATGTTAATAATAAACAATGTAACATATTAATATAATAATAGTTATGTAGTACTTTTTTTTTTTTTTTTTACTGAGGCAATTGGGGTTAAGTGACTTGCCCAGGGTCCCACAGCTAGGAAGTGTTAAGTGTCTGAGGGCACATTTGAACTCAGGTTCTCCTGACTTCAAGGCTGATGCTCTATTCACTGCAGCACCTAGCTGTCCCAAGTACTTTCATTTTTACAAAGCATTCTCCTCATAGCTTCTTTGCATATTAGAATATGATTGTCTTTTTGATAAATGATGAAACTGAGATTTGTAGAAGTTAAGTGACCTCCCAAAGATCATATAGGTGGCTAATAATAACAGAGCCAGGAGAAGAATCCTGGAGAAGAATTTTTAAAATTACCTCTTCCTTCTACTACTCAACAGAGTAATAAACCCTACAGCTTTCTGACCATATAAAATTCCATTGAAACCAATTCCATTAATTGGAGCTTTACATAGCAAAAATAAAAACGAATGGTTTCCTTAGCCAACACTGAACAAAGCCCTTATCACAGCAGATAACATCTGAGTGTGTCAGGGTGAAGCTTGGCCTCAAAACTACTCAGATCCTAAGTCTTTCAAATAACTTGTTTTAAGCTGCAAAGACTATTTTCTGTGGGTGGGAGGATGAGGTTATTGCTTCTCTTTGTTCCTCAGAAGCTGGTTGGAAAACTTGAGATAAAAAGTGAAATATAATGACTCAATGTAATGACACCATGCCCTAATGGTGTGTGTGTGTGTGTGTGTGTGTGTGTGTGTGTGTTTAAAGAAAAGACTGTGTGTGTGATTGTGTGTTTGCCTGCACCTTCCATATGTCTGTTATGCTAGTTTAAGAATTCTTTTTGCAGAGTAAGCTTTAAAAAAAAAGATGTGATAGTAGTAATTTTTTCCAGAGTTCTCATTTAGTGCCATGCAGGTTAAGCCACATCTTTCCTTAAAAGGCAAAAAACCAAAATGACTTAGGTTAAAGTTTGAGCTGAGTCACATCTTCCTGGCCATATTGATATGGCTTCCTGATCTCCAAAAGGAAGAAAAAGGCCTGGTGGGGATCTAGGGCCTTTCAGACATTGGAGGATGTTCCGAGGTTGTTGACTACCATCACAGCCTGTTCTGTTCACTAATTTCCTGATCTCAATTCTGTATACGTGTTAAATGTCCTTTCCATGCTATGAATAAATAAGTCTCTCTCTCTTTTTTGTTAACTGTTGGATGTGATCTATGTCTCCTTTCTTTCTAATATTAGACCTAAACTACCATGGAACCAGCCTGATTCAGTTCCAATTTAAGACAAAAGACAAAACTTAATGGGAAACAAACACCGATAAGTCCTATAAATCAATCATTTCCTGAATTTTTTTTCCCTGAGGCAACTGGTATTAAGTGACTTGCCACAGTCACACAGCTAGAAAGTATTGTCAGAAGTCACATTTGAACCCAGATCCTCCTGACTTCAGGGCTGGTACTCTATCCACTGTGCCATTTAGCTGCCCCATCCTGTAGTTTTTATTATGTAAACTAGACTTTTGCACTCTCCACTCCCTTGTTAGCAATAAAAATTAAGCATCTTGGAAATACCTGCATAGGAAGATGTCCTAGTGGGTCAGTTCAAATGTGGTCCTTTTAGTTTGTCTTCCTATATTGAGGAAGTAATAATGAATCATCTCACCTTTTTATCTACATATTTATAGTATAGATTATCAACCAGACTAGAACTAGTCTCTATTCTGTGAGTGGCCTGAAGTGAACAAAGCAGACTAGAGACAGGAGAGTCAGAAATCAAACCGAAGTTTAATTTCAAAATGTGGAAAATGGCTTGTGAGCAAGGATACGTGTCAGAGCTTCACCGCTAGTGGGGGAC
This sequence comes from Antechinus flavipes, assembly GCF_016432865.1. Classification (NCBI taxonomy): domain Eukaryota; kingdom Metazoa; phylum Chordata; class Mammalia; order Dasyuromorphia; family Dasyuridae; genus Antechinus; species Antechinus flavipes. Next base: position 609,209,261 of record NC_067398.1, read on the forward strand.
TTGAGGCAGTACGGGGAGATCTCAATACTTAAACTTATGGTTGAGCAGTGAGCTGTAGCCCTCACAATGAGGGATAACAGCAACAATGAGACAAATTTGATTCATAGTAGAACTTCATGACCGAAATAATTCTGCAGTTTTGCTGAGGCTGAGATCATCCAGAAGATGAACAGAAAGCCAAGCTTGACCCAGCCTGCTTGCTGGGCCTTAGCCCTGGAAAACAGGGTGCCTTCTAATATTTTGACACTCCCCCTTTTAGTCAAAGGAAGGGTATCTGAAAGAACCTCTTTTTCTTATGGCCAATAAAAGAGAGGTAAATATAAGCCAAGACAGCACAAGAGGCTAGCCGGGGTAGGATGAAATATTGCCCTGGAATTTGTTAATTGAGGGGACCTATAAGAGAAGTGTTTTTCCAAGTATTATTATTAGCTATTGTTTGCTTTCAAGCAAAAAAGAGGGGAGGGCAAGAATGCATGAGGAGAAAATGCTAAGACACACTTGAATCAGGGCTTTGATTGTTGGGTACCTAACAAAAGGGAAGAGAAAAAAAAAATTTAGGACAGTATCCTCATCTGGAATCTTGGGACAGCCATCTCGTTTGGATGTCAGCTGCTGCTGGGTCCATAGTAAAGGAACCTTGAGGTCCCTGGAACCTGGAAGGTTCTGGCATTCACTGTGGGATAGGGGCTTTTTTCAGATGATCCAAGAGTCCCATATCCACAAATCTGGCAGTTGTGGGCGTAGTCAGAAGTTCCTGGTAGGGGTGTTTAGAAAACTAATCTTCCAATCTGAGTTTCTGGTCAGCATAATTTAGGTCCTTAGTTAAATGTCTCTAAACAATACATAGAGATGATCCAGTTTCCTAGATACACAAGGCTAGGTTCAAACAATACAATAAGGTTTTCAGAAATTCATTATTATTGCTTAATTACATCAAATCTGATATGTCAGACTACTTAGAGGGCTCACAATGGACTTGTTCTGAGAAGGGAGATTTACATGTTACCAAGGTAACCTAGAAAACTTGAACATATACATCTTGAAACAAAAGAACAAAGCAATACAGTGATTATCACCAATATTAACTAACATCAAATCTCCTTGTATTCTACTAACCCATTCTCAAGATCCATTTAACCAGTACATTTTGAGTTCCAAATGTCTCATGTATTTGTCTGGTCTCTAGATATCTTTTTTTGGACAATATGCTACATGATTGAAAGGTTCAGAAAACAGATTGGGAATTTTCTTTTTCAGAAAGGAAGTAGTGAAATGGGGAAATAAAGTCAGGATAACCCCATCTAAGCTGTGCCTAAATCATCCCCAAATTTTTTTCCAGGCACAGACATCCATCGTTAGCAGTTCCCTGACTGCAGCACAGGCTATTTTCTACAATGGGCCTTATGACAATTTCTGCAAGGACAACAGAGAAGGATAGGCTGGCCAAGAGTAGAGATTGGTTGCCCTGGCCCTCACCTTGTACTGCCACGATAGGCACTACCAGGGTAATCAGTATCTTCCCAGGCAGCAAGTCTGGATCTGCACTGGAGACATTTCTGGGCTTTAGGGAAAGGTGACAGAATTCTAAAGATTGGGTGGATGCAGCTTTTGAGGTCAGATGATGCTGGGGCTGTAGCCACTTAACGCTGTTGGGACAGGATGAACAGGATATACTGCACCTGGATAGTGTCCCCAGGCTTTCCTAGAGGGGTGGACTGCAGGATGTTCAAATGCTCTGGGCTGTTAAGGCCACTTCCAGTGGTGGGCTCCACTGAAGCTGCTGCCCCCTCCATTCATCTGGGAATTGTATGTCTGGAAGAATAGAAAATCATCCCAATTTCCTACATTTTTCCAGCATTTTTTTTCAGCATTTTTATTTGGGAATCTGATTTGAGTAGTACCCATAACTGAGTGAGATACCCATATGACTCCAGGGAAGGAGAGTGGGACAGTCAGGAAGGATTTAAAATCAAGTGTACAGCACCATTATCAACAAGTGTCCCTGAATGAGCAAAGAGACATTTCTAACAGGACTCATGGAAATTACAGACATGGTCTGAATATCCCTCTCCTTGTGTCATCCCATCTTCTGCCAGCCTTCCCCAGAACTCTGTCATTTTGTGATGGGGATTATGGGGAGAATCCCCCAGTACTTTGTGGGGAGCTTTCCCTTTTTCAGCATCTCCCCTAGCCTTCATTCTATATTCTGTTTTCTAGTGTCCGTTTTTTTTTTCACAGTAAAAACAAACTTCTAGCTTGCATCTCTTGTTGATTAAAGGGACCATATTTTTCTTTCCTAATGGTACAGAAGGGATACAGAGAGGGACAGGTTAATTCAGTTGCAAAGAAAAAAAAATTTTTAGCATTCCTAAATTTTTTCTTACTAATTTAATTTTCCTTCACTAGAATGACTACCAGTTGTTTCTAGGAGGAACCCAATGTCAGAATGTTGTTAATCAGAAATAGTGAGTTTAATTTATTTAGAGATGGAAAGGTGAAGATTATTAACAAAACAGGATAAAACCAGAAATGTCAAGGAAGTAGTAACAAGTAAGGTGCAAACTGTCTACCTATTTTTTATCTTTCCTCCTTCTGGATTACTTCCAAAATAATTAATTTTCTCATTTCCTTAGAACAATGGAGTTGTTAATCTTCTCATTTATTTTCAAAACTTTTATAACATTTAATCTTTATTTTTCCTTAAAAATATTCTGTAGAATGATATCCCAAAATTTACTAATGTATTTCAAAAGGGGATAAATTCCTGGAATTACCCCAAATTCTCAGGAGTTCCCTCCTGCAATCTTAAAATGATTACTCTTCAATCTCCTTTTTTTGAAGTAGTTTTACAATTTGATTATCTGACCTTTTTTATATCCTATCATTCCAATATAGCCAAAGCTGAAATGACAAGAAAAAAGCATACTACAGGTTTTTTTTTCTCTTTTCTTATAATCTAATCTCCCATGGAAAGTCTAAAGTGGGGATTAGTCCAATTTACAGGGACAATTGCTTCAACTAAGAACATTCATCAATCTTTCCCAGTGTCCTCCTGTGGCTATGGCCCTTAGAAGTTTTTTTTAACTGACTGCATTTTAAATCTTTCAAGTTAACAGAATCCAGCTCACAGCACAAACAATGACACAAACATTTTCAAAGACAGAGACATGGACAAAATGACAAGACATATGCAAACAGCAGGCTAGCTGACATACAAACATGACAAAGCACACAATTAAAATGTTTATTTTAACTGTTTCAATACAGCAAGATGTTTACAATTTGCAATTTTTTCAGAGGTTTGTAATAAAGAATTAGGAGGTATTAACAAGAAATGCATAGGTATAGCTTTACCAGAATGATTTGAGGTTAGCCAGGTCAAGGGAGGATCTCTGAAGTTTTTATCACAAAGAAAGGTAAATTCAACCAAAGTGTGAACCCAAGATTGGAGTTAAAATAGGGTAGTAGTCTCATCAGATTGGAGAAAAGGGTTGGTTTGACTTCAGAGAAATCTCTGGTGGCGCTTATTCTACTCCTATTTATACCATAAAGTCCACTTGGTCTAGTTCTGAGTCCAATTCCACTTCTGACATCAATTTAAATGTCAACTAGACTGGTTTCTAACCTTGGGTGGCCCAAGCTGAACAAAGCAAGCTAGAGTCAGGAGAGTCAGGAATCCAAAAATAAATTTTTTTTTAAATTTCAAAATGAGGAAAATGTCTTGTAAGCAGGACACATGTGCTGGAGCCTTGCCCCTAGTGGGGGACCTGAGGCTGTGTGGGAAGAGTTCAATATTTATATCTGTGGCTGAGCAGTGAGTGGAAGCCCTGACAATGAGGGATAACAAAAACAATGACTTAAGTTTGATAAGAAACAATTCTGGAATGTTGCTGTGGCTGAGCTCTTTCAGAGAGTAAGCACAAAGAAAGGATTGTTGTTATGTCAAACTCAAAGCACAGCCTATTTGAGGGGGTCTTAGCTCCGGAAAAGCAGGTACTCTATTGACAAACTCAAAATGAATATGTATCATAGGATCCCACAATTTTATGGGCTGGGTACTTAATGAAGAAATATTAGAAATCCTTCATTTTTTTTTGGGAAAAAATACCTCAAAACATATTACTGCTAAGTGGCACAGTGAATAGAGCATAGGGCCTGAAGACAAAAACACTATTCTTCTTGAATTCAAATCTATCCTCAGGCAATAGCTATGTGACTCTGGGCAAATCACTTATCCCTATTTATCTCAGTTTCCTCATCTATAAAACCAGTCTAGAATCTTTATTAAGAAAACCCCAAATAGGGAATCACAAAGAATTGGACAAGACTGAACAAGAAAAAAGATACAAAATGCTTTGGGAGGGAGGGTACTAGAAGTTAGGGGTAGGGACTGGAATCAGGCAAGGAAGTCTTGCTTGAACTTAGACTTGAAGGAAACTAGGAATTCTAAAAGGCAAAGGTAAGGAAGGAGTTTATTCCAGGCAAGAGATGGTAGATGGAGTGATATATCTGAAAAATAACATGAAAGCCAGCTTGCTAGGAAGGTAGAGGGCCTGAAGTGCAGTGATATACCATAAGACTGGAAAAAGTAGGTAAGGGCTAAGTTGCAAAGGGCTTTAAAAGCCAAAGTGAAGAGTTTATATTTGATTTTAGAGGCCAGAGGTCTTTTTAGAAAAAGCCCCTGAAATTCATTTGATAAGGAAGTGTGATGCTCAGACTTCTGAGAGAGAATTAGCATGAGAGAGAGTGGGAATCACAGGAATTGTAACTGTAAACTAGAAAGGAAAGGAATCCTTAGTGCTTATCTAGTTCAAACACTTCATTTTATAGGTAAGGAAACTGAGGCTCAAGTGCTTAAGTGTCTTGAGCGTCTTAAGTGTTAAGAAGCAAGTTTCTTGGATTCTAGAAATAGAAGGTACTTACAGAAAAAGCCATAACTAGAAACTTTGCTGCCCTGGTCAAATTTAGTTGAATGATTATGGATAAGGGGAAAGGACAACATATCCTGTATTCAAGAAGGAATCCCTAGGAAGCTACACATAGTAATTATGGAAACAACTATGAGACAGGAGAGTTGTGGGACCTTTGTGGTGTCTTTTAGTATTAGACCAGTCAAAGTCTAAAAAGTACAAGGACAGGGCATCAAAAGAATACATGGGGGGAAACGACATGCTTTCAATGTTGGTGCTCCAAGGTTAAAATCTTAATAATCCCTCCCTAGTTAGATTTATGGCTCCAACCTTGGAGAGGAACTAATGTCCAAAATTTGAAAAAGGGGAAGAGGATAGAATCTGCAACTTAAGGTCAATGATCTTGACTTAAAATCCTGGCAACATATGATTATTAGAGAATATTCAAAAAAGGAAGTGGCGATGATAAACCTCTGGCATTAGAAACATAGGTTACATCCAAATAAACCATTTCCTTTTTTGGCATGGTTATTAGATTAGTAAATCAAGGGGATATTTTAGATACAGATCACCTAGATTTAAGGAAAGTATTTTAAATTATCTTGTTCTCTAAATCACGAAAGTATATTTGAAGTACATAGCAGAAGTCTGGATTAGGTGGCGTTAGGAATTAGGAATTAGTTGTCTTTAGAATTGAGCAGACCCAAAGGATAATCTTTAAAAAAAAAATCATTCAATATCAATTGAGAAGAAGGTGAAATGCTCACAGGATCTGTTTTTACTTAGCCAAATGCTATTTAACATGTTTATCAGCCAGTTGGATAAAGACATGGATGGCCACTTTCCAAATGTACAAAGCTAAAAGAGCCAGCTAATGCCTTTTTTTTTTTTTTCAGAAGAGGAAGGATTCAGAAAGATCTCTACCAGCTTTTGTATTGGATGGAATCTAATGAAGTGAAATTTACTAAGGATAAATATGAGGTTTTACATTAAAAAAAAAGTCATTTCATAAATTCATATAAGCATATCTAGTAGTAGTCTGACAAATATTTCAGAGATTTTAATTGATTGAAAAATGAATATGTCTCCAGTGTGATGTTGTTATTCAGTCATTTCAATCATGTCTGACTCTTCAAGACCCCCATTTGGGATTTTTTGCAAAAAAACTGAAGTGGTTTGCCATTTCTTTTTCTAGCTTATTTTTCCATATAAGGAAACTGAGGTATATAGGATTGTTATTTGCCCAGGATCACACAACTTGTAAGTGTCTGAATCCAGATTTGAATTTAGGAATATGACTCTTCCTGATTCCAGGCCCCAAATTCTATCTACTTCACCACCTAGTTTCCGCCTACAAAAACAGTATGATTGTTGTTGTTCAGTTGTATTCCACTTTTCATGACCCATTTGGGCTTTTCTTGGCAAAGATACTGGGAGAGATTTGCCCCTCCCAACAGTGTGATATGTGATCCCAAACCACTGCATTAAAAGAGACATCTTTAATGAGGGAGATGATAGTCATTCTGTCTTTTATCCTAGTCAAACAGCATCTGGAATACTGTGCTTACTTCGGGGCTTCACATTTTAGGAAAGACACTGATAAGTTGCAGAATCTTGAGAGGGGAATAATGTATAATGGATAATGGAAAGCCTCCAAAATGACAATATCTGAGGAATGGTTGAAGGAACTGGGGATATTCAGTTGGAAAAAAAAAAAAGACTTGGGAAGGCAGTACACATGACAGTTGTCTTAAAGCATTAGTAGGGCTTTAGTATATATATATACTAAAGCCCTACTAATGCTTTATATATTTTATATATAAATTTATATATAAATTATATATAATATATATATATAATTTATATATAAATTATATATATATATTTATACATTTTATATATATATAAAATGTGTGTGTGTGTGTGTGTATGTAAAGAGAAAAAAATAGGTTTGATATAGGGAAAAGTTTTTACTATTAGAACTATGCAAAAATTAAATGGTCTTCTTTGGTGGATGGTTGGGTTCCCCTCACTAGAGATCTTCAAGTCAAAGCTGCATAGCCACTGATCTGGTCTATTGGAGAGAGGATTTTCATTCACATAAGGGTTACCCTATGGCTCTTTTCCAACTCAGATAATTTTTGCTTCTGTAAAGACAATATTAATATTATTCTTCCTAGATAAGAAATCCAAGGCTGTTGATATTTAAATTTTTAAATTTGATTTAGTGATTCTGTAGTCTTTCTTTTTAATTTTCTCATTTTAATTCTGAATTTAAACTGAAAAAAAATTTCCTTAGAAAGATTAGAACACAAAAGAGAGGATTCTATATGAAACAATGAATCTTTATTTATGCCACTTTAAAAAAATGTATATAATATGTCAGATTGCTTACTATCTTAGGGAGAGAGGAAGGGAGGGATAAAAATTGGAACTCAAAAACTTGAAGAAAAAACAAATGCTAAAAATTATTTTTATATCTAATTGGGGAAAACAAAATATTTTAAAGAAATATATAGTAAATTTCACCTATTAATTTCAAAATGTCTTTGATTTATTCTGAATTTTCTTTTGTTCTCTTCTGTATAGTCAAAAAAGTTTCAATGTCTCAACTTTTGGGGGTATAATAGTTACTAATCATCTCTTTTCCCCTAATCCTTTAAACGAAAATACCAAGAAAAAATGCAAAAAAAGCCCAAATTCTAACAAATACGTAAAGTCAATTAAAACATATCTACATGTTGACCATATCTAAAAATGTAAGCCTCTTTCTTAACCTTGAATCCTCTCTGTGGGTCATTTCTTTGAAAAAGATCCTTGCAGAGGTCCTCAAACTTTTTAAATAGGGGGCCAGTTCACTGTCCCTCAGACTGTTGGAGGGCCACTACAGTAAAAACAAAAACTTTGTTTTGTGGGCCTTTAAATAAAGAAACTTCATAGCCCTGGGTGAGGGGGATAATCATCCTCAGCTGCTGCATCTGGCCCGCAGGCCGTAGTTTGAGGACCCCACGGTCTAGAGAAAGGGTTAGTGACTTTGCATCAGTCAGAATTCTTAAGTCTTTCTCACAGTTTTTTTCCTTTAGAATGTCATTGTCCTAGTATAAATTGTTCTTCTGGTTCTACTCATTTAATTAGTTCCTACATTAATTCCTACAATTCCAAATTTTCTGGATTGTTTCTTTTGATATTTTTTGTAGCACAATAATATTCCATAATATCCATATACACAATTTGTTCAGGCATTTCCCAACTGATAGTCACCCTTGTAGTGCCTTTTTCCTCTTTTAATCCACCATTCTAGGATTAGGAAATTGGGTTTATTCCCTCCTTTCCTTATCTTTCCCTATCTTGGTTTGCTACTTTGTTAAGTTTGAGGTATTTCTATACCAAACCTTGTGGTTTTGCGCAGCCTTTCTTTCTTCGGTTCATAGAAATGAAATCCATCTAATTGATGCCCACTTTACCCTGCCCTTTTCTTTAATAATTCTGCTATATTTTTTTCATGTACTCTATTTATGAGAAATAGCAAATTTCATCTCCTACTTTCTTCTTTCTATGTTAGTATATTCCTTTTATTCTTCTTTCTCTTAAAACCCTCAAAACAGAACCAATCCACTCCAAGATCTTGTTTTTCATATTTAACTCCCTCAATCCCCTTTGAAGACATTAACATTTTATAGGGACACTTGTTTTTTCTCTCCTGTTAGAATTTTGGTTATGAAATGTCTAGAATTATTCCTTTTGGAGTTTCTTCAAGGAAGTGATTAATGGGTTCTTTCCTTACCTCCTCCACCCTCAACCAAAAGTTTTTTTTTTTTTTTTTTTTTTTTTTAAGAGGAAGACATTAGTGAGGGAATCACCTAGCTCCCTCTGATTAAATTGTAGTATCAGCAATAACTATTAGTGACAGAGCCATCTACAGAATCTTAGTTATGAAGCCAATGGAAAGTCTCTTTCCAATCACATGGTAGATCAAGCAAGAGGTACATACGTGCTTTTGTCCAAAAGATTTTACAGAAAATATCTTCTTTGTGCAACATATGGAAAATGTCATTTTAGTAAACAGATAAGGTCTGCACATGCTTCAGATTCTCAATAAACTCCAGTGGCTTTGTTTTACTTTTGGGATCAAATATAAAATCCCCTGCTTAGCATTTAAGATTCTTTACAACTTTGCTACCTTTTCAATCTTCTTATATTTTACTCCCTTCCAGACATCCTTTGGTCCAAATATTTGGTCCAATTGGCTTGGAATATACTTCTTTCTCACTTCTGCCTCTTAAAATCATTGGCTTCTTTCAAGACTGAATTCAAATGTTACCTTCTTTAGGTGACCTTTTTCAGCTACGATGGAACTAATCTATCTGTATCTATCTATGTATATTTATGTGGTCTCCTACATTAGACCGTAAAATCCTTGAATACAGTTTTTCCTTCTCCCCCCCCCCTTTTTTTTTTGGCTGGGGGGGGAGTATCCTTAACTCTTATCGAAGTGCCTAGAACAGAGTAAATGCTTAATTAATGCTCACTGATCCATTGATTACATCAACTCTTTAATTCCCTACCCTGGATCTTGTCTGAAAAAAGCAAATTTATGTCTGCAATAAATTTTGACAGTTTGTGATTTGTCTTTCTCTCTTGGTAGCTTTTCCTCTGTCCCATACCAATATCCTATCTTTCTGTCCCTTCTTTCCCCAGAATTAGAATTTCTGAGATTGAAAATGCCTCAGAGGCCAGTTTGGCCAGACATACCTGAGAAAATGACTCCTTCTAAAATGTGTTTGACAAGGGGACATCCAGCTTTTGCTTAAAGGCCTTCAAGGATTACTAGGACAGCCCATTCAATTTTTGGAGAGCTTTAATACTTAGCTAGTTTTTCTCTGTATCAAAACTAACTTCTACCACCACTCTGACTTGTAATTTCTGGGGCCAAGCAGAGCTAGGTTTGTTCTTCTATATGAGAACCTTTCAAATATTTAAAGCAGTTATTATGTTTTCCCTAAGTTTTTTTGCCCTTTTAGAGTCATGATCTCCTGTTAATTGATCCTCATAGGACACTGACTCAAGGCCTTTTCCTATTCTGATTGCTCTCTATCTTAGTCTCAATCTCATTTTGAGACTTCCTAAGTATGCAGGTTGTGTACTATTTGGCAAGACCTGGTCTTTTAATGTGTATTTTCCAGGTTCCAGCAAAGGTTCTCTTCCTTTTTCCAAAGATATCCCTCACTACTTTCACCATTGGCTTTTCTCTGCTGGATGAAGTTCCACTATTAGAAGTTATTTACTCCTTTAAGTTTAGACCTATTAAAACACAATTATCCCCGAGATAACATATTAAGTTAACAACCACCATTAACATGAGCATGAATTAGTTTATAGAATGTTTTTTACTTGCTTAGAGAAGGTCTTAATAAATATGAAACACGGATCTCAAATCCAAGTATTTACCTCTAAAGAGCAAGACTCTGGGATAGGAAAAGGCATCTCAATTGGGCACTGAATTAGGGGAAGAAAGGGAAGAGGGGATTGATGACAAATTTTGCCAACTTCACTATGAGAACTAAGCATGAGTTGTATGCTTCTATAGGTATTGTCTATCTCTCCATTCGTGTTTCTGCTTTCCCTGGGATACTGCTTTCTCCTATCTCCTGGAGCTACATTAGACAGTCTCAGCCTCATCTTAGAGCTGCCAGGGAGGGCATGATGAAGCCAGTATACTGTGCCCTCCTGGAGCAATAAAAATTGTGTCACCTTGGCCTGGAAACTCGTCCACATTCTGTTTTTTAATAAAGCAAGGCAGAGTGTCAGGAGAAAAACCATAAAAATGTATTGAGGTTATCTTGGAAACAAAGAAGCTCAACATATTGTTTTTATGATCATGAAAAAAATCGAAACTTCAGAATACCTCTTTCCCCCCATCCAAATCCTCACAGACTCAGTTCACCTCTTAACTATTCTAACCAGTTCAGGGTCTAGTATTGAGTTCAATACAATTTAATTCATCTAAATTCAATTCAATTCAATTAAAAGCGACTATAGTGTAAAGAAAAACAAGTGCTCTATATGGACCATAACATGTTCAATTTAGCAATAAACATTGCTTAGCACAGACTAGTAAGAGAACTGTGCTAGGCTTTTGGGGAGATACAAGTTTTTGTTAAAACATGATTCTTGTCCTCAGCAAACTCCAGTAGGACAATATCCAAACTACACTGCCTTGTTCTGTTTCTTATTTATTTCAAGTATGTTACTCTTGTCTCATTAACTAGATATTTTGATGTAGTAGGAAGAGTTCTCAACTGGTGTTAGTCAATAAACATTTTAAGTGCCTACTAAGTATTAGCCTACTTCCTTATTTTCCTTCCTCCTTCCTTCCCTCCCTTCCTCTTTTTCTTCCTTCCTTCCTTCCTTCCTCCTTCCTTCCTTCCTTCCTTCCTTCCTTCCTTCCTTCCTTCCTTCCTTCCTTCCTTCCTTCCTTCCTTCCTTCCTTCCTTCCTTCCTTCTTCTTTCCTTCCTTCCTTCCTTCCTTCCTTCCTTCCTTCCTTCCTTCCTTCCTTCCTTCCTTCCTTCCTTCTTTCCTTCCTTTCTTCTCTCCTTTCTTCCTTTCTCTCTCCTCTCCCTCTTTTCACAAAGGGAATCATACCTTTATCTGTGGGTGCTTGTCCGAAAGGAATATAAATTTTGATTCCTGAAATTTTGCAAGATATCTTGAAATTTATTGGCTAGATTTTTTTCTTTTCTTTTTTCTAATTAAAAAAATGGGGCAATTAACTCTTTTATTCCATATAATTTCATTTATGATTTCTTGAAATATAGCATTGGAAATCCAGGTTTTGATAAAGCCCATCAGAATTCAATATGCTTACTTGGCCGTGACTTAAATCAAATCACTCTGGCTCTTACTGATAGGTTATTAAAAGGTCAGAGAGGGTGTAAATAGCAATTGTTTTGTTTTGGCCAGGACCCTAAAGGTTTTGCCCCTCTCAGATTGTTTTTTTCCCCTAGGTGAAAGAGGTAATTTTTTGTTTCCTATCTTACTTAGCCTTAATCATTGAATGGGCATTGCCTTAGACAAACTGAGATCTGGGAAAGTATTCTCTTAAAAAGACCAAAGTCTCCCACTGAATATAGTGGCGCTATCTGGTCTCAATTAGCTCTAGAGGAGGGAGTGAGGTTGGTTTGTACAGCCCAGACTCACTTAAATCCAATTCACTTCTAAGGCAAAACTTCATCTTCCTGATATCATGGGATAAACAACTACAACAACACTGAGAGCTAGGCACTGTACTAAGTGCTGGGGATAATTAAAGAGGCAAAAGACAATCTCTGCCCTCAAGGAATAATCTATTTCAAACCAGTTACTTACAAACTGTATAAACTTGAGAAAATCATTATCCTTTCTGGATCTCTGTTTCCTCCCTTGTAAAATTAGGAGGTAAGATTAGATGGCTTCTATCTTTAGATCTAGGATTCTAAGGCAGAGAGAGGCTTATATACTTTTTTATATAATTATAAATCTCTTGTGCCCCCAAGTATCTAGAATACACCTAGGCACACAGTAGTAAATCAGTAAACCCTTCCTAATTGGTTGATATGAGAAAGTTAACTTTTTCTCTGCTAGTGGCCAGCTAACTATCATGACAGATCTTTTTCCCTTCAATCTTATGGATTCAAATATCCTAATAAATGATGAAGACGAATGATGCTTCTCTTCTCACTTCTGTCTTTAGTCCAGGTTCTCATTATCAAATTCTCATCATCAGAATACTTGAATTTGCCCTTGGAGTAAGTTGCCTTGAATAGTAACATCTTAGGCCAGGAGAGTTGGAAAGTTGGGTTTCTGAACTTCATCACATTTCAGTTTCATGAAATAAATAATAGCCATTTGAGTTTGTCTTAGCTATGAATAGCTTCTCTTCTCATAACTTCATCTTATATTTATTCCCTAAAATGATAGATTGAAAGGCATCACCTAGCAACTGGCACATGTTTCTCTTGTGGTCTAGTTACTTAAAATGATTGACTATTACGATCTGTTCCCTTGACTGTCCTGGTCAAAAATGGCTACACCAGATTCTAAAAATAGTTATCTCTTTACATAGATGTAAAGCATTGTTCTTCAATAAATTCATTTTTCAAAGTTGTACTGATCATTTTTACGTCTATGAATGTATATCTTACTTCCCACAAGGACTAGTAGATTGGAACAGCTCCAGGATTTTATACCATATGGTTGCTTTATTAGTTCTGATATTTCATCCCTGCTGCTGGCCTGCATCTCCTTTTGGAACTGGCTACAGCTATAAAGGAACCTGAAAAGAGATGAGCGAAGACGTAATTTTATAACTCTTCCTGTGGATTTCCGGTAGATTGCTCTATCACACAAAATTAATGCTCTGTACTTTAAAGGATTCTTTCATCCCAGAACCTCAAAGAATTTTATAAATAAATAAGCACTATTATCCACATTTTACAGGTGGGGATTGATGCACAAAGCTGTTAGAATCAAACCATGAATATAGTGGCAAAACAGAGAAGAAATCTGATCCAATGTAACTCATACAAAAATAAGTTGGATTGATCTTTCACATTTTATTTTATTTTTAAATTAAAATTTTTTGACTGAATCTCCCCATTTTTTGCAGGCTGGAATTCCCCTTACTGATCTGTACAGAAGCTTTGAGTTGCTGCCTTTTCAACCGGGTTCAGGCCAACCCTTCCTCAGAAGAGGGGCTCAAAGTGTTGGGGTTGGACTTAGAGTCTTAGAGAAGCGGGTTGTGGTCCCTTTATTAGGACTTAGTCCTACTATAGATCAGAACTCCATCAACTTTAGCTTCCCCAATAGCAGGGATAACAAGTATGTATCATGCATGGTGATCTTTACATGTGCATAAATTTTTATGTACATATATATACACATATATATACATACATACATATATATACATATATACATATATATATATACATATATATACATATATATATACATATACATATACATATATATATATATATATATATATATATATATATATATGTAAAAACATACACAGCCACAGCATATATGTATGTGGGTTTCTTTGGTTTGGTTTTGTTTGTCAAAAGCATATCAGATACTGGATTCATTCTAATAATTTGACCATGCTTTCTTCAGAAATTATTATATCACTTGGACAGCTGGCTGGGAGGTCTTTTCCCTCTGTTTCTTTTAGCTATATCCCATAAAATACAGGTGTGTTCCAATTTCTTTGCTTTATGATTGACCCAAAGGACAATGAAAGGATGCATGGTTGGATACAAGTAATAAGGCAGGAAATTTCCTATGATGATCTATATGCTCAGGTAGGAAAGAAGATGGGTTGGCTATGTGCAAAGAATCAGGAAGAATAGTAGAATAGTTAGTATGGTCAACTATTCATAAAATTAAAAAAAAATCTAGTAGAAGGTCATCAGCATTTTGGATGGATTTTTCTACAGGTTATTAATAGAAGAAGATGAACAAGTTTGATAAATCAAAAACACGGAGAGATAGAATTTTTGGGGAATTAATAACCAATTTATAAATTAGACTAGCTAAAAATCAATCCACTGATGATCAGAATTTTCTCTTGATAACCAGAGATAAAAAAATATAGAGAATCAGAAAGCTTAAAATAATCTTTGAAAGGGAATTCCCTTGACAACTGAAAATCAACCCTGATTTTAATGAGGAAGTGGGCTAGAAGGGAATTCATCTCAATAGACCACTCTGCTTGGGTTTTCCTTTCATGAGCTAGGTCACCCTAAACTCTAATGGAGGGGTACAAAAAGAGGGGCTGTTCTCCTTAGGGTAAGAACCAGTCCAGACTGGATTCTGTTTACACTTCAAACAGAAGTAGAATCCAGGCTAAGATTGAAAAGGTGTTCCTTGAGGGCGAGGACAATCTCATCAATCAGTCACATCCTTCAGAGATTGACCTTTTACTAGAGCTAAGACTTAAGTGAGGAAATAAAGGAGAAAAGCCTGGGTCTTAATATGATAATTGGTTATTATTAATATAATAGTAAAATAATTTCTCTCACAAGAATCGTGAAGGTTGAGAAGGCAAGCATAGATTCTGATTTGTACAGCTGAAGGGAATAATGCCTTCATCTCTGAGATCACAGAAGCAACACAATACTATTGCAATGCAATGCAAGAGTAGTACTCCATATTTTTGCACCTAAAGAAAAAATAAATTTCCTAGATCCTTTTTATTTATTTGTGGTTCACAACAATCAATGAGCACTTATTAAATGACTGTGTTAGATATTGGGGATGGAAAGGCAGAAATGAGAATTTCTCTCTTTCAAGAGTTCACATTTTATAGGAGATTTCTTGAGATCAGAAAAGATTTTATTTATCATCTTGACCTCCACACCAAGTTTAGTACACTGCAGGGCTTAATGAATATGTCTTTAATCGATTTACATATGTATAAAGATAAACTTATCCTTCCTGCAGAAAACCTCCTAAGTTCATATGTAAATAAAACTTCCAAAGGCAAAACCACCATATAATTTGTTAATGAGTTAAAAGATCATAAAAGATAAGCACTTTAAAAATTATTATAGCTTTTTATTTACAAGATATATGCATGGGTAATTTTTCAGCATTGACAATTGCAAAACCTTTTGTTCCAGTTTTTTCTCTTTCCCCCTCATCCCCTGCCCCATATGGCAGGTTGACCAATACATGTTAAATATGTTGAAGTATATGTTAAATACAATATAGGTATACATGTCCATACAGTTATTTTGCTGCATAAGAAGAGTCGGACTTTGAAATAGTGTACAATTAGCCTGTGAAGGAAATCAAAAATGCAGCGGACAAAAATAGAGGGATTGGGAATTCTATGTAGTGGTTCACACTCATTTCCCAGAATTCTTTCACTGGGTGTAGCTAGTTCAATTCATTACTGCTGTATTGGAACTGATTTGGTTCATCTCATTGTTGAAGAGGGCCATGTCCATCAGAATTGATCAAAAGATAAGCACTTTTAAAAGATCTTCATAGAAGCTTGGAGTTTTCAGTGTTAATATTTACTTTGAAATAAGACAGAAAATCTAGACTTTTTTTTTTCAAAGACCAGACGAGCTAGACAAATTGCTCATGGATCTAATACCAAAGGAATGTAGTTTCTGGCAAAATAGTATGTTTCCATATAGTATTTGCTCTGTGGTTCTCATTTTGAGCATTATTGTTTTAACAGAAAATTACAATTTCTTTAATTTCTTAACTTAATTTCTTAAATCACATGGATTTAAAATTTTTTGTTGAGGGGGGAGGGTGTATGTAAGTTTATTATGTTTTCAAGCCTTTTTTTAAAGCTCTATGAGAATGCTGCTTTATTTGATGATATACATCAGTGGGAAAATGAGTTTGATTTACAGAAAATTGCTTTGCAGATACCTTTTCAGAAATACATCTTTTCCATCAAGTGAGCCACTCCAATATTGCTTGCTAAAGTTCCTTTGCTCACAATGGGTCTGCCAGCAATCATGTGAGTAATTTTCGTAGCACTTTGAAGAGGAAGAATGATGTTATTGTTATGTTCCTAATATAATTTAATTCTAATTAAAACCACAACATTTTGCTTCCAAGAAAAAAAAATCCAGTAAGGGAGTAGGTATATAATCTACATTTTTATTGGGAAGTAAAAGAAGCTTATTTAAGACAAGTATGAGAACACCTTTTAAATTTATTTTTGTTTCCATTTTCTACTCTGCTGTCAAAGTGATTTTCCTTAAATACAGCACACATATTTTCCTTTACCACTTGTTCTATCACCCCTGTTTTCAGTCAACTCCAGTGGCTCCCTATCACCTCCAGAATCAAATATAAAATCCTCTGCAATACAAAGCTCTTCACAACTTCCTCTTTCCCATCCCTAACTCCTTACATTGGCCCTTCTGCTATTACTTAAATAAGACACCCCATACTCCTACAAAAGTTGTTTTTTCTTGCTGTTCCCTGTACTTGGACTCCTCATTTCCATTTCCTAAATTCCTTAAAGACCCAGCTGGAAATAAATGTTATTTTTTAACTGGGAATCTTCCCTAATCCCTGTTAATTTTAGTTTTGTTCTGTTGAGTTTTCCTATTATCTTGTATATATTTTATACAGATTTATTTACTTATTTTCTCCCCAAAGCCTTAGGGCCTATCTTTTGCCTTTATTTCCTTTCCTTTTCTTTTTTTCTTTTTCTTGCCTTTTTTTTTTTTTTTTTTTTTTGTATCTCTAAGCCTTTCCATAGTTTCTGGCTTACAAAAGGGTTACAAAAAATAAATGTTGATTGACTGACTTTTCAGTTTTAACAGTTTATTGGTAATATTTTATTTGGATATGAGACATTACCTCAAACAAGTCCCTTTACAGAGTACGTTAAGAATATTTTAAAATCATTAACAGAAAAGAGGATGCATCCTTAAATATATGTTCTTATAATTAATAATTTTATTACCATATTTTCTTTTTTAGGAAGCTAGGTGGTACAGGCTAGACCTGGAGTAAGAAAGATTTCAGTTCAAACCCAGCCTTGGATACTAGTTATATGACCTGGTTTCTGTCACTTAACCATGTTTCCCCATTTTTAATGAGGAATGATTTTCCTCATTTTTAAAATAGGGGTAGTAAAAGCACTTACCCTCTCCTGGTTGTTGCGAAGATAAAATGGAATAATATTTGTAAACAGCTTTGAAACCTTCAGCACTGATTAAATGCTAGCTATCTTTACACTGTAGTCATTGTACATATTCTTTTGATTTTTTTCTTCATTTTACATTGTTTCATACAAGTTTTCCCATGTTTCTCTGAATCTTTCCCAACTATTATTCCATATGATAAAATAATAATCTACTATATTCATATATATTATTTATTGCTAATATATTCCCTTCCTACCTGCGCACCTATACAGTGGGTAGAGTATCAGAGTTGGAATCAGAAAGAGTCATCTTCCTGAGTTCAAATCTGGCCTCAGATCTTTAGTAGCTGGATTACTCTGGGCAAGTCATTTTATACTGTTTGCCTTTTCTGTAAAATGAGTTAGAGAAGGAAATGGCATGACAGAAACAACTAGGCTAATAATGATAATACCTTCTCAGCCTTTAAACAATTAACTCCCTTTTTTGCATACTGTAATCCAGCAACACTGGCCTGTTTAGTCTATGTACCATCTGTTTTGCCTTTGCACAAACTGAAATCAAGCCTGAAATGCCCTTCTTCCTCAGTTCTAATTTTTAGCAAGATTCAGCTCAAACCCTTTCTTTTGCTTTATAAACTATTACAGTTCCCTCCCGATCTGCAACCCCAGGTATGAAGTTACCTCCCATTTACTCTCTCTATATACTGTATGTTATTACTTATCTCTTCCATTAGAATGTAAGCTCCTTTGGGATAGGAGCTATTTTTCCCCTTGCATACTTAACAGTTGGTATAATATGCTTAGCACGTATTAAGTGCCTAATAGTTACTTTTTGACTTGATTTATGAATCATTCAACCATTCCCTAATCATTGGGATCCTCTTGTTCCTAGCTTTCCACTATCACTAATAACACTGTTATATACATTTTTGTTTATATAAGTCTACTCTGAACACTTCTTTTAAAAATTATATTATATTTTGTTGTTATCATTCAATTATGTTTAACTCTTTCTTGATCCCACTTGCGGTTTTCTTGTCAAAGATAATGGAGCAGTTTACCATTTCTTTCTCAGGTTTATTTTATAGATACATAAACTGAGGCAAACAGGGTTAAGTGACTTGCCTAGGATCATACAGCTAGTAAGTTTCTGAGACCAGTTTTGAATTTGGGTAGATAAATCTTTCTGACTCCAGGCCTGATGTTCTATCTACTGTACCACTTGGTTGTCCTGTCATCTTATTTACATTGTATAAATTCTTTATCCTTAGAAAGAATACCAGATCTTTCAATATAAGTAGAGTGATCAATTTAATTGAAGCCTCTAAGGGAGCCACAGTACCAAAACCTATTACTGAAAAAAAATCCAAAAAAAGCATTGAATGTAGGCTTTATACTTATTTTCTTTGGAGTAGTTTTTTTTTTAAATCATGTTGCTATTTCCATCATTTTATTTATTTAGCTTCAACTGCATTCTATAGGAGTCAGAGCCTAAAAAGTTGTTTGAGTAAACTGGAGCTGATTGAAGATTTGGCTGAGAATGTAATTACCTAAGTTGGCCCTGGCCCAGGAGATATACTGCTCTAGCTGAAAGTACTATTGGATTTTTAATAAGCACTGGCTCTCAGGAGTTTGGCTTTCTGTCCCTTGCATCATGCCCCCAAACACCTCTCCCTCTTCTCTGCTCTCTTCTCATCCCCACTTCAGGGTGCAGGACTGAACCTGAGGCAGAAGGGCAACCCACTGAATGAACAATGCTATTCCTGTAATGCTTGACTTTTCTTTTCAGATTTTTCCAGTCATCCAGATATTGATCCAGGCCAGACCTACCCACTGCTTATAAGTATTGAGGAATTTTCTGTTTGCAGTTTCAGAGTTACCAGACCATCCCTTGTAATGGAGCTGGTTTCTTTAAAGAAGCAGTGAAGGAGTAAGATGGTTGATAAAGCTAAAATACAGTTAGTTCTGCATGGCGCTAGAGGGTACACTTTGGTGCAATGAATGGAATTTGCTGAGAGGCAGATTTGGGCTCCATTTGAGAAAGATTCCTACAGGATTTCCAAAAAATAGTGACTGTGAAATCTGAACTAGGGGCTGGCCTACATCACATCAGTCTGCCTTCCTAGACATGAGGCTATTCAAGGAAGGAAAATATCAAATAATCACTTAATATTGACAAGTATTTATTAAGTGTCTGGTGTGCTAGACATTCTGCTGGGTGCCTGGAATCCAAAAACAAAAGGAAAATGGTTCTTTCCCTCAAAGAGAGAATTTACTCTCTACATTCTTTTGGGGAAGAATGAATGGATATTTATCTTCAATGAGCTATGTCAGAGTGCAGGAATGACATTATAATATAATGTAATGCAATGTAACATAAGAAGAAGAATAGACAGCATTTATATAATAATTTGAGGTTTTCAAAGCTCTTTACAAAATTTTTTTTTCATTTAATAGTATTCATTTTTTTTCCAATTACATGTAAAGATAGTTTTTCAGCATTCACTTTTATAAGATTTTCAGTCCCAACTTTTTTCCTCCCTTCCTTCCCCATGATGGCAAAATTGTTATCTGATATAGGTTATACATGTATTATTAACCATACTTCCATATTAATTATTCTTTGCAAATATCTTATTTGATCCTAAAAACAACCTTAGGAGACTGCGCTCATTTTATTTCTATTCCTACTTTAAATGAGGAAACTGAGACAAAGGTTAAGTGAATTCCCATGATCACACAGCTGATGAATGGAACTCTTCCTCCTTTAGATTCAGAGCTCTAACCATTGGCCTCTAACCAAACAACCTCTCTTTGTTACACATGGGGACTTAGCATGCACTTTCTTGATTTATCAGCTAATTTTGTATGCGTTGGCCTTTGAACTCCCCATGTAGAGAATAAACTCTTTAAAGCCAAAGTCAGCATCTTATGCATCTTTGTGGCCTTCAAAGCAATTAGAAGTGGCCTGAACATAGGTAGTACTCAATAATACTTTGTTGTATGTTTGATTGATTGTTGCTAAAAACAAGCAATCTAACCTGCTTTGGTGGGTAGATGCTAACGACAAAACTGGATTTCATATAACTCAGCTGAGTGAGTTGGAAGATATAACTAGCAATTTTTGTCACCCAGCAACAGAGTGTGAAATATGCCCTCACATCAAGTTTTGAAGATAAACTCACCTAGGAGGATGTTAAGAGTGACCCTGAGAGGGCTATATCCTATTAGTTCAGGTTCAATATTTGAAGGAAATGGGGTACTTGTAGATCATTGAATAGTTACTTACCCATAACATAGGAAGATCATTCAACAAGAATACAGTAGCACTTAACAGGTAAAATCGCTACATTCTCTCTTTCCTCACTCCATGTGGAAACATGTCTAATCTACTGGCCACATATAGTGAAATTACATAGTTTGGTCATAGTTACCAAATCTGAAGTGCCCAGAATCCTATGGGAGCCACTTTGGTGTTTTGGGATGTCATATCAATAAGGTCAGAGGCTACAAAGAATGGAATACCCTGAACCTTTACCACATTTTTGAGCCAATCAAATGCCTAATTTATCTTTTAGGGAGAAACTAGCTAATTCATATATGTTTAGGAGTGAGAGAACAATAACGATATTATTGGTCCTATCAGAAACAGAAAGAAATATCAGATCTAAGAACACATGGATGGGAGACAAAAGAGCATTATCTTGTTGAGGGATGGAGTTCATGGGATGCTATGAGGTAGCTTGTAGGGGAAAGGTAGGACCAAGCCAGGGCAGGTAACTCATTAGGGGAGAGACCATGCTTGACTTGGAAGAGGAAGTTTTATCTATCTATCTATCTATCTATCTATCTATCTATCTATCTATTTATCTATCTATTTATCTATCTATCTATCATCTATCTATACACACATATATGTGTATATAACTATATAACTCTAACTGTATATAGTTATTCTTGGTAGTTAGGTGCTAAGCACAGTCATTTTATTTGCTAGAGGAATACAAGAGATGCCAGCACACTCATTTTTAATGCCCAGGACCAGAGCTCTGATTGCTCTGCCTTGGTGATAGTCCTGTTTCCATTTGACTAAGTGGATGGGAGCAACTTTCTTCTAGCTTTTCTCTTTGTTCCAGAAGGGATTTGTATAAACTCTTAGCTTTCCTACTTATTGTCTGTGGATCATCAGGCAAGTAATTTTACTTATTTATTCCTCAGTATAAGAGGGTTGAGCTAGATTACCTCTAAAGCATATTCTTGTTGCTCTCTGCATATAAGTAACAAATTGACTGATTGTAGTAATTTGTAGATTGTAAATTTGTGGATGACCCTGTAAATTGGCTCCATCGAACTTTGCTAGTTAGCTGTGAACTCTGCATTTGGTTGTCAGCTTTCCACTCTTAAACTTCTGAAGGAAAAGATATGGCTTTTAAAATGCCCCTTCACAAAGGGACTGCCTATCTCGGTCAGACTGGATGGTTCATAAAGTCATTATCTCTCCTCCTGGAATGAAAGCAGCTTCCTCTATCTTACCAAGGGCTCCAGTGTGGTAGTTCCAGGCCGGGAGCTGTCCCCCTGACTCCCAATAGTGACATTTAAAGAATGCGTGGCTATGCTCTGAATGCTAAGGGGTGGGGAAATCCAACCATAAGCATAATAACTTGGGAATTATAAGAACTGTATTCTCAAGGAATATAGTCACTGAAGAATGAAGGCCACTCACAGTGGCAGAAGTGCAGTTGAGGAGTGGAGAGAAGTTCTCTAACTCTTCAAGTTTGCAAGCCAGAGACTAGTTCTTTGTGAGGATAGTTCATACATATTTGATTTTCACTATTGAAAATATTCACACAAAACTAAGCCGGTCAAAGAAAGGGGGAAAGGGAAGCTACATTTAAAATCTTAATAGCAATGGCAAAAAAAAATGCTTACTTGCCACGATAGTCTATAGAGAACCAAAAGGGTCAATTTGGAGAAAATATATTAACATCAATTTGTTTTTCAAGGCAGTTTTAAGTATCAGTGCTTGAAAGAATGGTTCTATTTGCTTTCTTTTTCACCAAAAGCAAAAGAAACTTTTTGTAAGAAAAATGCTCAATAGATAGGATAAGGACCGGACATAATTTCATTAGTAAGCATTAAGGAGCTACTGGATGACAAAACTCCATCTATCAATGAAGGTCATCATCTCCTCTGCATCATCTAGTCTTTTAACCTAGAGCATCTCTAGATCATATGACTGATTCACGTTCACACAGGTAATATGTATCAGAGAGGGGACTCAAACCCAGGACTTGCTGGTTCCAAGATCTGCTTTCCATCTCCTCCTCCACAGTGATTGGATGTATATGTGTATACACACACACACACACACACACACACACACTCAAACACATACACATTCACTTGCATATACCTGTATACATGCTATGTCTTCAGATAATAGATTCTATAGATTCTTCTACCATACCTCTGAGAAAGTTCACTTTTTTTTTTTACCATAATTTATATTCAATTCTTTTCTGTCTGTTCCTTCTACTTCTCTTACATCACTGCCTTACAGATGAAAGAAGGAAGAGACTTCAGAATTATTCAAGATTCTATGGAAAGGCTTGTGCTATTTCCTGACAACTCATAAGAAAAGCATGGTCTCAATTTGAGGGTCAATTCATTTCTAGTAATATTTTTGAACCCTGGTTAAAAAAAATCTCTTCATCAAGTTAAATTATGTACTCATTAGTGGGCCATTATTTCATATTATTTCAGACTATTTCTCTTAAGACTTCTCCCTTTCTTTTGAAAAACAAAACAAAACAAAAAAAGCCTCAAACTGCAACAAATAATGAATATCTTAGAGACAGAACAATAACATCTTATTCTCTAGTTATGTAGCAACATAATTCACCCAGTCACAGAATGAATTGTAAACAAATACAGAGGGAAAGCAGAAGCATAGATTGATCTGTCATGTATGAGGTCAAAAGAGCAAGTCAATTTGACAGAAACAGAACACAGGCCTTGTAAGTCCCCGCCGTCTGTTTTAACCCAGCACACATAGAAACAGACAGAGATACACACATACACACTGACATTCAAAATGCTAAGCTAAGTTCTCTTGGGAGTCTTTGGAAAACCTTCCGAAAAGGAGGTGCTGGATTCCGCCTTTTCTACTCCTCATGGGCAAGGAAGGGCTGCAGCTTGTGTTTGAACTAGCTGCTGCCAACAGAAAAACACTGAAAATGTCAAGTTTGATGTGATTTACTATTTTTCCATACTATGTCTATATGAGCTTCTCTCTTTTATCTCTCTTGAGTCCCATTTTTTTTTCTTAAAGAGGGATTTGCTTTTTGGGCAGTGAGAAATTAACATTTGTTCTTGCTAGTAGACCCTCCCTCTGAGACCATGAAATAAAATGTGGTACAATGGAAAATCCTTCTCACTATCACTGGGGACAGAGGACCCAGGTTCAAATCCCTGTTCCCATGATCATGTATTTCATCTCCCTGGACTTTATTTTCCTCTTATTTTAAATGAGACTATTCTGTTATATAGTCTCTGGGGTCCCTTTTGGTTGACTCTTGGCTTTCCAACTCACTATATGAAGGACATCAGGCAAATGATTTCACTTGTCTGGTCCTCAATTTTCTCATCTAAAAAATGAGGGGAGGGGCTAGATTACCTCTAAAACATATTCTTGCCACTCTCTCTGTAGAAATAGGGAAATGTCTAATCCTTTTCTAACATCCATGGATGCTCAAACTTGGGGCAAAGTTATTTTCCCAGTAAGGCATCTATTACCACAACACCTGTAAGAATAAAAGGTAAAGAACACACTTTCCTTTATCAGTCTCAAAGCAGTGGATGGAGAGGCACAGAGTTTTATTTTGACATTGAATTTTACTATTTTCTTATTCAATTCATACTTGATTACCATCAAAAACCAAAATAGGAAATGTATGTTGTTTGGAAAATCAGTTAACTGAGTTTTTACATGCAGGGAGTAACAAGTACCATGGGCATTTTAGGTGGCACAGTAAATAGAGGGCAAGACAGGAGACAGGAACTTCTGAGTTCAAATCAAGCCTAAGATAAGCCTGTTTGACCCTGGACCAGTCACTTAATTCTGCCTCAGCTTTCTCATTTCTAAAATAAGCTGGAGAAAGAAATGTCAAATCACTCCAGTATCTTTGTCAAATCTCTTCCTCCACAAAAAGGGTCACAAAGAGTTGGACATGACTGAAAATGATTAAAAAACAAAAACAACAAAAACAAGTATAGTGTGATAGTGTGTGTTCCCAATAATTTATCTCTAGAAATGTTAACCATTTTGGACCATAAATAGGAAAGCATGGTAAAGTTAATTTTAATAGGACAACCTTCAGCAAAATTGGTAAATAAGCAAAGTTTGTCTTTGGTACCCTGCTTCCCAGGCCCATTGGTGCTTCCTTTAATCTTTTTTCTTGCTTCTTCCGGTCACTAACTCTCCTTTTAGAAATTATATGATGAAGTGGAAAGAAAACTGAATTTGGAGGCATAGGATTTGTATCCAAATCCTGACTTTGCCACTTATTAACTTAATTGTATGTCTTTCAACAAGTCACTCAAAGTCTCTGGACGTCAGGGTTCACATTGAACTAGATATCCTTTAAATCCCTTTCTAGTTTTTCTAGTTTTTGATCATACCCAGAAGATGAGAAGTTAGCAGCCAAAGGCCTGTTTTCCATCTTATTCACTCAGAGGCCTATTCTTGGCTTCCAGGTAGACTTATGGTGTTAACCATCTTGGGACTCTGTTTTAATAGAATACTTTTGGAATAATAATAGTAAGTAGTAGCAGTTGTTCCCAGTTGGGTTCAACTTTTTGTCACCCCATTTGGTATTTTTTTTTGGCAAAGCAACTTAAGTAGTTTGCCATTTCATTTCCAGCTCATTTTTCCAGATCAGGAAACTGAGGCAAATCAGGTTAAGTGATTTGCCCAACAGCAAGTAAATGTCTTGAGATTGGATTTAAAACTCACTTTCCTTATTCCAAGCCCTGTACTTTATCTACCCAGCCATCTACCTGCTCCAAATCACAGAGAATACCTCACAAAGTACAACTTACTCCTCCTATTCAAAAAGGCTGGCACTGATCTTAATCCAGTATTAAATTCCATTCTTATTGATTGCTATGGATGCTCTCTATCCCCACCCCAATTTTTTCATAATAAATTCCAATCACTTGTAATTTATTTTCTGTTCTAAGTTTGTGGTTTGCTTCCTGTTTCACCTTATCTTCCTAGCTTTTTATGGAAACTGTTCTGAAATGAATTACAGACAGAGGGAGAAAGGAATACTGGTGTTGTGATTGGTCTTTTTTCAAAAATTGGATGCTAAATTCTTGAGGGAATTAATATTTGCTCTTTGTACAAAGAAGAATAGTGTTACCTTGTCTAAATATCTTCTTTCTTCATTTTTCAAAGTGCATTCAAAGTAGTCAAAGCTACAAAGCAGAGTAATTTATCCAGATGTGTATACCTCTATATTTGGGGGATATAGATATACACATGAGAGAGGTGCTAACAGTCTAAATGACTTAAAAATCCTTTTGTCATACGGCTTCTCAACCACGAAAGTTGCTTAACAGCCCTGATTTGATGTACCCTGTTGTTACTGATTTTGTATATGTACTTGGGACAACTAAATGGTATCCTGAAAACAGCACTGGGATTTGAGGCAGACAGCCCCAAACTCTATTTTCACCTCAAAAACTTAGCTGTGTGACTGAGCAAATCAGTTAACCTTTCTGAATACTTTTTAATCTGTAAAATGGAAAAAATAACACCTAACCTTACTGGGCGGTTGTGAAGATCAAATGAAGTAATACTTGTAAAGTGCTTTGCAGACCTTAAAGCTTTATAGAAATGTCAGGATCAAATGAGATAACATGTAAAAGCATTCTACATAGTTTAAAGCACTATATGAATACTAATTATTACTATTATTATTATTATTAGTGGTGGTGGTCATCATAATCATCTCTGTTGTAATAGTTAGTGGCAATAGCAGAAGTAACAATAGTATTCTTGTTCATGAACATGTTATATCTCCTGGTAGAATATTTTCTCTTTGAAAGCAGGGGCTATCTCATGTTTGTATTTTTACCCCATACAGTGTTTTACATATTTTTTAATCATATTTTGTCTTTATCTGACTGGATTACTTTTTTCTTGGCAAAGATATTGGAGTGATTTGCCATTTCCTTTTCCAGTTTATTTTACAGATGAAGAAACTGAGCATAGAAGGGTTACATGGCTTTTCCTAAAATTTCACGCAGTGTCTGAGACTAGATTTGAATTCAGCTCTCACTGCAGGCCTGGCACTTCACCTACCTACCCAGCTACCCTGCCTGATACACAGTAGGTGCTTAATAAATGCTTGTTGATTGATTGCATGGATATGATTGCCACAGAGGCTTAATCCAATAAAAAACAATTTCAATGGTCATATCTAACACTGTTTTAGAGGCTCTGATTGAGATGGTCTGCAAAATTCTCATTTATTTATTTTTGCTGAGGCAATTGGGGTTAAGTAACTTGCCCAGGGCTACACAGATAGAACGTGTTAAATGTCTGAGGTCAGATTTGAACTCAGGTCCTCCTGACTTCAAGGATGGTGCTCTATCCACTGCACCACTTAGCTGCCCCCCCAAATTTTATTTCTGTTAGGGAGCAATAAAAATAGGTAAGCATGCTTTAGCTCTTTAAGAGTTACAAAGTAGTATAACTTTTTATAATTTCATTTTGATCTGCACTTTTATGGGAAGCATCAATATTTTGGGGATCCTTCCTTTCTTTGTCTCTTTCTTCCTCTGTCTGTCTGTTTCTGTCTCTGTATGTCTTTCTCTGGCTCTTTCTCTCTGTCTCTATCTGTTTCTCTGTCTTTCTGTGTGCCCTCAGTTTGGAAAATGATTTCAGGAATTGTCCAAGTAAATAGATGTGTCAGGAAGTCTGAATTTCTAAGAAGCAGGTCATAGGGTTGGGCAGTTTTAGAGCTTGATCACTGGCTTCTAATGACATTTCTTCCAGGGTGAGTGTCCAATCTCAGGTAGGCAACTATTACTCTTTTGCAGTGGTTCTCAAAGTATGGTCTAGAGAATCCTGGGAGAGACCCTTTTAGAGGGTCTACAAATTCAAAAATAGTTCTTATTTCTAGTAAATGTCTATAAATCTAACCCAGATAAACAAAAACGCTTTGGAGAGATCCTCAATAATTTTTAATAGGATAAAGATACTGAAAACAAAAGTTTGAGAATCACTGCAGTCTTGAGGATCTCCATTTCAAATAGAGTTCACACTTTGTACCTATTTCAGAGGATGAGGAACGGAACTTTTTAGCAGCATGATGACACAATAGAAAATAGAAATTTTAAGTGGAATTAGCAACACCAGGGTTCCAATCCTGACTGAGACACTTCCTAGCTCTGTATCCCTGGGAACTGACTTCACCTCCTTCAGCCTCAGTTTTCTCATCAGTAGAATGGGGATAATAATAGTTCCTCCCTCATTTGTTGTGAGGCTCAAAGGAGATATTGTCCAAATTAACTATTGTTATGGATCTTGTCATCAACACGGAAAGAGTAGCAGATTCTGGTTCTAAGACTTAATCTCAGCCCTTCAAGTATCCACCTCCCCTCACTCTCCTCTCCAGTCAAAGCTTATTGAGGTTCTTTCTCTCACCATCTAGTCTCAAACCAAGATTTTCAAGCTCAGTACAGATAATGCTGGTTGTGCTGGAGAAGTCTGTGTACTAGGAGGAACTGGAGTGAGGCCATAGATTCATTTCACATATATTATTTCTACAGGAAACACAGCATAATTGAGGACAATTTTCCATCATGAATTGCATCATTAACTAACACAGAAAAAGAGAAATGCAGTAACTTTTTTTTCTTTGAAAAGCTGATGATCTGAAGAAAACATAAATGAAAAGTTTAATGTGATTTTTTCCAAGAATATTTGTTCAAAACCAGAAATGAAACACTTTTTACACTGTAATAAAAATTTTGTGTTTTAATACATTGCCATGCACATATGAAGTCAAATAATGCGGAGTACAAAATTGTCAAGTATACAAAATGATAAAGCAGATTTCCAAGCCTGCTAGAGATCATGCCCACGGACACCAGAGAGAAAAAAACAATAAACTTTGAAAAATTTCATTTAACTCAATTTAAAGAGAATGCCTGCCTCCTCATCAACTCTTTCTAAAGACAGTTGAAAACAATTTTAAAAAAATGAAAAAATTAGAACAGTGAATCAATGGGCATTAACATGTTGACAGCCACTTAAATATGGAAATGGACAGGTTAAATTAGGTGTAATCATTCTCATATCTGGGAAAAATAAGGTTTTCTGTACTTTTTTTGCCCCCGGAGTTCCTAGGGGAATACAATATATGCCCATCAGAAAGGCACTCGATGTTATCACTCTATTTGGATGTCTACAGAGATATAGAATTATGGTGTAAGAGGAGGAAACAGTTGTGGGTGATGAAAAAAGAAAATACCTGTTTATCAAACCCTTCTCAGGAAGCTGATGCAGGTGCTGGCTTATGGTATACTTATAGAAGCTGTGAAAAAGGTCTGACCTACACAGGGCTATGGTGTTACAAAGTACACTTACTAAACCTAGCTGACAACGTGTGCTCCTGCACACAAGCACAGGCATGCAGTTTACCAAAGAGGGAGTGAGCAGTTTTCACTGGTTTGCTTCCCGATATTACAAGAAGTTTTTTTTTTTCTGGCCTACAATTCACTTCACGTGGTGTGGTCTTTCCTTCCTTCACCAGAACCCACACTACTGGATGGTGGCTAATGGACAGAAATTCAGGGTGGAATGATCTGATCCCTTACCCTCCATTTGTCGACTACCTACTTCTGCCCTTCAGCAAAGCAGGGATCAAAAACCTATCTGTAAAAAAAAAAAAAAAAAGCCAAACCCAAAGCTCTCTCCTTTGGCTGGCTGGTTCACAAGAGGGTGCAATGCATTGGGAAATGGAGTCGGGATGACAGATGACTGCCTCAGTCTTTGGAATTCATAAGACAGCACAAATCTCATTTGGCAAATCAGATAGTTGTGGGATACATGGATCACTCCTTTCTTTCCTGGTTTAACTTCCAAAGGGGGGGGGGTGATGTGATCGAGATAGTGGGTGGGGATCATAAGGCAAAAAGTAGAAGAAATAGGCATTGTGTTTCATGAAATTCAGATTATATTGATGATAATACACTATGATATTCATATATTGTCTCATTTGGTCCTCAGGAAAAGGAAAAGCCTGCTAAGTGGGAAGGCTTCTAAAGGCAGTTAGATGGCTCAGAGGATAGAGAACTGGCCCTGAAATTAGGAAACCCTGAGTTCAAATCCAGCCTCATACACTTAATACTAGCTGTGTGACCCTGGGCAAGTCACTTAACCTAAGTGCCTAAGGGGGAGGATAAATTAAAATGAGGGAATTGCTGCCTATGGAGTCTAAGTTACTGCCTACGGTTTTTTTAGTAAAAGATGAAGCTGGAAGTGGACCCCGGTCTTTGGATCCCTAGCTTGATGTTTCTGTTTTCAAAATATATTTTTTCCATTTCTTCTAGCTATGTTGTCCCCCCACAAAGTTCTAAGAATAAACCTAAGCATAGAAACCACAATGGATCAATACTGTCTCTTCTCAGGTGCTCTTTATTGCTAATATGCAGTTTTGCTATGATATCGATCTCTTCTAAAATTCTGTGTAAAGCTATTTAATATAGAAGCTAATGATATTAAATAGTTGAACTAACTGGGAATTGTTTTCACAGGTCTCCAGTAGCACGATTACAGGCACTATGATGATTTTTCAGTAGAATTCACTTCAAAATATTTGGGACCAGATCTCACTTAAATGGAAGTATATTCTTGATAGAATTATGGTTGGGATGTGGGACGCAGCTCCAAGCCTGCACGGTCAATCTCCTAGCATTATTCAGCTTTCTGCAATGTAAGATGCCTTCACTGGCCAAACCACAGCTGCCACATATATAACCTTGTAAGGGCAGTTTTTTTTTCTATTGGTGGAGGAAGGGAGACTAGTAGTAGAATAATAATCCAGAAACCCAAAGAGGTTTTTACAATCATTTGAGCATGAATTAAAGCAACTGGAACCCATGGCTCCTGGCTGGGCTTTCTGGTTAGAATTAATAGCCACTCCATGGAGACCAACCTCCCATCCTTTTAGGTTTAAGGTAAGAGTTGAATAAGAATGGGGGGAAAAAACCACCTCAAGTTACGTTGTTCAATATTCAGTTACATAGCCTTTGATATCCCTACCCCTAAAGAGTTGCCTTTCAAAATATGGGCAGGAATTGAGCTGCATACTTCAAAACTTTCTCAGATATATTGAGAAACCATCAAGACTTTTCTTTCAAATGTTTACTATGTGAGCTATGAAAGTGGGAATTGGCAAATGCTACTCCTGAGACTTCAGGAAGTCCAGAACATAGTTTTGTTTTTGTTTTTCAATGTAAATGAAAACAAATCAAATATTAATCATGACAAAGAATTGTGGCAAAAAATTTTAATTATTAGGAGTTGATGATGGTGTCCAGATTTCATTGGCTACAGCAACATATTACACTGAAGTGGATTCTACGTGTGTGTGTGTGTCTGTGTATCTTATCTTTTTAACTGAGACAGGCTAACATCTTTGAAGAAGACAGAAGAAGGTAGGTGAGTCAGACTATTTGAGAGAAGGGGAAGGATTGGAAAATGAATAGCCTGAGAAGCCCAACCCACCAGCTTCCCAAAGAATCTCCTGTTACAATAAAGGTTGTGTCATAAAATCAGACTTTTATTTATTCTCCTCAAGGAAATCAAGAAAAATATGGACAATTAGCCACTCTCCAGTCATCCTTCTGGAGGGCATGAAGACCAAATCCTGTAGGTACCTGAAGGTCACTTCCTTTGTAAATTTCTCAAGAATCTCACTACCTTTATCTCAGAATTTTTGGGTCATGGAGAAAGTCATAATAAAGACCCAGTAAGGTACCAAACATCATCACTCTTTCCAAACACTTGAATTAGAATCTCAATGGCATCATCTACTTTTCACTAATCACAAAAGTTTGAGCAACTTTCAACTTTTTAAAAAAAGCTGAGTGTGAGTGGTTGGATTTTAAAAGTTTTCCTTTCCTTCTCTCTGGAGAATTAGGAGAATAAGAAAAATAATGGAGATACTGTCTTCCTTGCTTTGAGGCATTTCTGGGGAGCCCGGGGTAATGTTGTTTTATAAAACTAAGTTCATGAAATTTTTGTGGTGATAGAAGGTGATCTAGATGTGACAGAAGTAAGGGGATTAAGAAAGTATGAGTGGTCTATCCTAGAAATGTAGCTGAACCTCACCTCCTGGCCTTCTCTACTTTTATTAGGATCCTTTGATTATAGTAGGAATTGTTTCATACTTTGTATTTGGATTCTCAGAGCCTAGTCTAGGGCCTAATTCTGGCTTAATGACTATTTGGCGATTGACTGATTCAAAGTCAAGTTCCAGAGATGGAAGTTGATGTACCACAATGGTGCAGTTATCACCCTCCTCTGCCATTGAATGCAAGAAGGTATTTATTGGAATGGGATTTTTTTTCTGTTTGAACTTTGTATCAAATAATTGAAATCTATCCACAACATATGAAAGACAGAGAAAAGGAGAAAGAGAAGAATGGGGTGAGGTGGGAATATGCTGTGACTTTGGGAAGGGGTAAATAAAAAGTGTCTTTAGTGTCATTTTCAAAAGTTAGATATTTTTTAAGTGTCTGCATCAGTTTTAAATCTAGTTGTCAAATAACAAAATTATTCTAAAGAATATGGAGGAAAATACTGCACAGAATGAGCTTGCTAATGCACTTAGAAAAAAGGGATTATCAGAGCCAAAGAACTAACAGGATCTTGCAAACTTCTGTTCTGTAACACTTTACGATTTTTCATTAAATCAATTATGTGACATTTGCAGACAAAAAAAAAAAAAAAAAAAAAAGAAAGACAAAAAAAGCAGGTAATAGGGTGTGGGTGGGGAAGTCCATTAGACGTTTTCCTCTTTGGCATATTTTCTCAAATAAGGTTGATATTCCTTTTTCTCTAGGGTGTTAAAGTATATTTCAGTATTTTCTGGGAAACTAAAAACAGTTGGACTCAGCCTGTCCAATAGTGAGCTAGAAATGACTTTACTCTATTTCACAACCATAATTGTCCAGTCTGTCCTTCTTGGCACTTAGGGGAATTTTGAGATTCCTGTAGGACATGTAGAAGAAGTCTCTGAGGTCTGAGATCCTCAGGGTGCATTTGTAAAATTATGCAATCTTTTAAATTTAAATTCAGTTTCTTAGTGAAAGTTAGCTAATTTGTCTTTTCCAAACCTCTTCTTGGCACCCTAGAGATTCTAATAATTATTCATGTCTATTCATTCTCAAGAATATATTTTCCTCTACAGTGGTGGGTGTGAGTGTGCTTATTCATAGGAAGATGTGGGAGCTTTTGAGAAATTGGAAAAGTGAATGTTAAAAATTTATAAGACCACTGGCCATCTCTCTCTCTTTGTTTCTGTCCATCTCTCCTCTCTCTCTTCCTCCTTCCCTCCACTCTTGCCCTGTCTCTTTGTCTTTCTCTTCCCCTTCCTCCAAAATGTTCTAAGTTTCTAGGAAGTATCATTCCATACATTATACTCAGGGAACAATGATCACCATTTTGAAAAAGGAGGCAGCCATGATTAATCTATGCAGGCTCAATTCCCTGGTCCCCTTCCTCTACACATTCTTGCCACCCAAGAAAACCTAAATTGAGTAGCAGGTTCATAGATTTAAAACTGGAATGAACTTTAGGGGCCATCCATCCTGTTCAACTCCTTCCTTTTCAGATGGGACCCTATTTGAACTAAGGTACTCTATGGGTAGGTTTTGAACCTGGCTTCTCTGTCTCAATCCAATGTTGCTTCTACTAGGTCCGTTTCACGATGGAAGCTGTCCATGAATTTATAACGAAGGGCTTTCCAAACCCTCCCTGGGACAGAACAACTATCTGAAAAACAGTAATTTAACCATTTCAATGAATGACATGTGCTTGGTACTAATACATATTTAGAAAAGCCTTCTCTTGGTTAACTGTCTTCACACAAATGTCAACTCAGCAGCACTCTATCTAGAACTTTTGATTTAAAACAGTTTGGGAGATTTAAAAAAAAAGCAATAGAAGCTTTGTTTGTTTCCTTAATGGATTTATGGGCGTTCATATTTTTTCTTTCTTCTTTTTCTTTTTGCTGAGGCAATTGGGGTAAAGTGACTTGCCCAGGGTTACACAGCTAATAACTGTTAAGTGTCTGAGGCTGGATTTGAACTCTAGGGCTGGTGCTCTATTCACTGTGCCATTTAGCTGCCCTTAGCATTCATATTCTTGAAAAAAAATTCCTTTCTCTATTACAAACAGTGACAATAAGACTTCAATCTGGGAAATGGACTGATCTAAATGTTCAGACTATATTTACCCAAAGCCAAAGGGCTAGGCAACATCAATAGCTTTTTATTCATTCCAAAAGAGAGAGGCAAATGACCAAATATGGTAGCTAGCAGACAATTTTCTCAGGGCTTCCAGGAGGGACTCCATGGGTAGCAGACTGCCACAATGTCTTGAGAGCCTGGCAGTCTTTCTTTGTGGCATCCAAACTCTGTGTTTTACTGTTATATCATACCAAATGTATGGACATATACACCCACATGGGTAGGATAGAGTGGGGTTTGGGGAAAAGAGTATGAATAGTATTTATCATAATATGACCAGGAAACACAAAACTGAAAACAAGATGAAAACTGGGAGCGGGAAAAGCTGGGAATAAGGCATGGATGGAATTGATGTTTGTTTGTTTTTTTAAACCACCTCTCTCTTCTGTGGCTTATGTATCATGTTGCCTTAGTTTGGTGGCTATCAATTGTACCACCATATCATAGGTAGGCTACTGGCTGTGTAGCCTGGGAGAAGGGGGAAAATTGAGGTTGGGATATAAAAAATCAACAGGAGAAGCAGCAGGACAGGATGAGCAAATTGAAGTGAATTAACCCAACTTGGACAACTCAGTGGTAACAGCTGGGGAAGTGGGGTAGGGGAGACTGCTAAAAGTCCAGAATTGTAAGGGGCTGATCAGCCCAAATTTGGTTGCTTTAGGGAAAAGAACAAGTCAACTTCCGCCAAAGCCACTCTAACATGTCTCTTTTGGGGCTGCAGTGATACTTTCCTCTCAATATTTACTTGGGGAAGAGCTGGAGAATGAATAGTGTGATAAAGAAAGAATCCCTACAGGATCTTGGGGATTATTCCTCAATCAGTTCCTCTCTTTAGCACTCTCTTGATAAATTTATGTTTATTTTTCCCCCTTTGACTTGCCAGAGTTTCAAGAAGATTTCTTTTCTCTCTACTGGGTGATTTTAAGAGAGTCTCAACAAGCTATACTCTTTAAAAGACAGGAATATAATCAACTAGATGGAGGCTGTGGGTCTGGGTATCTCTCTAAATGCTAAACTTGGGGAAGAGCCCAGTCAGTTACAAGTTATCACCTGTGGTTTTAAAGAAGTCATTTTCTAGTATGAGCTAGGCTTGGGATAGTGAGTATTCATGTGTCAACCCTTGGAGATAAACTTTACTGGATCCTTCAGTCTGGTCAAATAGTGGTTTTTAAGTTTCAGAAAACAAACTTGGATCAACTAAGTAATATTGGTCCATGTGGGTTCTGATGTTCTAAGAAGGATTAAGGATAGAAATCACTGGATTTTGTTCAAATACAACTAAAAAATCCCCTGAAATATTGACAATAAAATAGCAGAAAAAACACTAATTGGAGGATAAATAGCAAAAAAGCACTAATTGGCAGATGATTAGGAGTCATCTATGAGAAAAAAAATCCTACTGGGGACTGACTCTCATCTGCTTTTTGTGGGATACAATTGGGTCACTTACTTTGTAATTTTTGTTTTAAAAGGTTTTAATATGAAGTCACGAGTCTCTTAGGCTCATAACATGTCATGAGACATGTTTACATTCTAACTGGTATAATATTGTGAACATTTCCACTGAGAATGCAGAATTGTTGTAATGGTATCTATGAATATTTCTGTAACATTTTCTGGGAAGCAAGAACCACGACATGACACGACCAAAATCTCTTCCTTTCATTACCCACTGACCCATGGCTGCTGATGAAAATAAAATCCCACTCCTTGTTTTCAAGATCTCTGCTTCTAGTGATTAAAAGAAAGTTTATAGTAGCACAATGGACAGATAAGCATGTTCATATTTGTGGGCAACATGAGGGGATCTAGGCATAAGAAAATCATAGGTAATGTCTTTAAATCACCATGGTTTGCCTACTATCCCCTTGTTCTTCTCTTTCTGGCTAGAATCAAGACAGTCTTCCAAAAACATGTTATGAGATGAAATCTAACAGTACCACAACCATATCTACACCCAGATATCACAAACCACAAAGGATATGTAAGTAGTGGAGTTTGTCTTGGACAATCTCAGCCTAGAAATAGAACAAGATTTTGAGGAAAAAAATAAGAAAAAAGAACATCTTGGTTTTTTTTTCTTCACATATACAGAACGTGCTAATTCTTTTGTGTAGAGCTCACCTATAAAGTGCTTAATAGTTGAACGGAATACCTTTAGACGGCATAACTAACAGATACGAGACATGTTTACATTCCTATCAGGGTGTAATATTTGAACATTTCCACTGAGATCGCAGAACTGTTGTAATGGTTCCTAAAACATCATGCCATCTGCATACATAATAAAAGAATCCAGTAGTTGCCATGCTAAAATGGGACTTCTAGTGAAGGGC
This sequence comes from Antechinus flavipes, assembly GCF_016432865.1. NCBI lineage: Eukaryota > Metazoa > Chordata > Mammalia > Dasyuromorphia > Dasyuridae > Antechinus > Antechinus flavipes. The sequence continues at coordinate 609,245,723 of NC_067398.1, forward strand.
ACGGAGAATCCCTCGAAAGGAACTCAAGTTATGCACAGTGATGAAAACTGGAAGCAATTTCCCAGCTAATGGTCTGTCAATGACCACTTGGAACAAATTAGCACTGGAGATGATGTACCACATTTTAAATCCATGACAAACCAGGATTTTCCCAAACCCATCATCTTGACTGAGTGGTTGGAGCTCAGTTAATCTTTCAATTCTCCAAAGTCATCTCGTGGCACTGCCGTTCTTTTGGCTTTTCATGAGGGAGAGGCCACTTTCATATCAACTGGCAGGACAGCAGCTTTAGAGGCTAATCATGATTATGGAGAACCCTCTGTTGAGGCTGCAAAAGAAATGAAAAAAAATCAGGAAAGTCATTTAGCTCACATTGTACAAATTGCATATTTTCAGGATATTAAATACTGTTATTCCATTGAAACAGAGGTGCCTTGAGCCCCAGGTAAAGGCACTCAATACTAGAATGAGATCTCTGACAGAGACTCTATACAATTTTCCCTGGAGAGCTGTAAGAACAGGGGAGATACCTATCTACCTGAGGGGATGCAGGCTCCACTCTGAAAGCAGGGGGATGGACTAGCTCAATCCTAGGAGTCACATCTAATTCCACGATTCTTTCCATTAATAAAGCAATTGGAAGGAGATCAGATTGGGACAGGCAGTGGGGATGTGCTTCTGTGCACAGTTAAATTGGGTTTTCCTACCAGAGGGCAGATACTGTCACTCAGAGGAAAACCCTCCAGTGATACATATAACCAAAAGAAAAGAAGCCCCATGCCAGAGCTTCTCAGCTTGCTGCTACATCCATTGCTACTTCATTATCAATCATTTTAGTTATACAATAGGCAACTTTAAATTCATATTTTAAAACAAATTTTTGATACCTTTAATAGCACTGTCATTTGTGAAAATAAAGTCTTCCCTTTTCAAACAAACCATAACAGAAACAACCATACAGTGGCAATATCTGCTGGCAGATGCAACATTTTTTCCTTGTTCTTCTACTTGCCTTGTTCAGATGAAGCGGATATGATTTCTGTACTCTGGGACCACAAAGATTTTTTAATTACTTCTTCCTTTTTAGTATGTTTTTCATTTATATTATGAGTATCATTCTCCTGATTTCCCTTTGTACCAGTTCACAAACATGACTTGTTTCTCTTTCTTTAGCAATCAATCAATAATATTTATTAAGCATCTACTATGTGCCTACAAAGCATCATCATATTAAATACAATGCTAAGTGCTGAGGATAGAGAAAGCAACAAAAGACAGTTCCTTCCCTCAAGGAGCTTACCCTGTGGGGAGACAGTATGCAAAGGCATATTCAGAGTAAGCTCGACATAGGATAAATAGGAAATATTAACAGAAGGAAGGCACTAGAATTATGAGGAATTGGGTTAGTTTTCAAATAAAAGGTGGAAGCCAACAGGTCAGTAGGCAAATTGTAGGAGGGAGAACATTCTAGGCATGGTGGACAGGGTGAGAAAATGCTTGCACTGAGAGATAGAGAGTCTTGTCTGAGGAACAGCCAGGAGGACAGTGTTACTGGATCTCAGAATATACATAGGGGAATCAAATATCAGAATAGTGGAAAGATAGAAAGCAGCTAAGTTATGAAGGGTTTTGAATGCCAAATAGAGCATTTTTTATTTGACCTGTATTTGTATTGACAAACTCTGGCAACAGCTTAGATATAGGAGATGAGAGATAGTGAGAAATCCAAAGTGATTCCTACCTTCAACAATAAGAGGGAAGGTAGGCAAGGGGAATGGCATAGGAGGAGAAGATGATTAATTCCATTTTGGACCTATTGAATTTTAGGTACCTTAGAGCCCAATTCAATCATTTAAAACGAAGTTGCAGATGAGAGATAAAGATTCACAGAGAGTTTGGGGCTAGATCAGATCTAAGAGTCTTCAGGATGGAGATGGTTATTAAATCTATGGCCATTATTTATTTCTGTCCACTAATATTTTATTAATTAATTATAGTTTGTCCTGTTTTTGAATTACTGGGCCCTTACTTTGTTTTTGGTTCTTTGCTACCACAAAAAGAGCTGTTATGAATACTTTGATAGATATATAGCAACTCTCTCTATCTGCTTTTGACCTCTTTGGAGTATATGCCCAATTGTAAGATTACAACTTTTTTTTTCCTTAAAAAAAGGTAAAGTTATTCCCTCCTTCTGTTTGGGTGACATTTCCTGGATTTCTTGGTTTTTCCTTCTGATTAGCCAGATCAGTTAATCAATATATATATTTATAAATCATCAACTATATATTTAGCCTTGGGTTAGACACTGTGGAGGTGGTAGAAAAACAAAATAAAACAAAACCTAAGACATAAAATGATCTCTGTCCTTGAGGAACAGATGAGAAGCCAAGATCACACAAGACATAAGAAAAACACAATTTAAAATAATACTCAGTATTTCTGTCACCAACACCAGATATCAAGACTGTACAAAGGATATATTTAACAAACTCTTTTTAAAAAGGACAAATCAAATTGTGGCTATCTAGAACCCTCAGGGTGTGTTTTTATAAATAGTTCACAGTTTTCTATATAGTTAAAAACTCATCCAAAAATAAAATAACCTGTAGAATTTTAGCCATTTTTATATTGAAATACTTCTAAACAACACTTCATTTAATCTCTTTCTGATAATTGTGGGGCATCATACTGTGGCTTGTGTGTTGTGTGCGATACAATACATTGTGTATAACCTAGTGATGGAAGAGTGGTACTGTAGATGAGGTGACTGAGAGAGTAGAAATTACTTTCTTAATGTCATAGAGCAACATCTCTGGACAGGTTGTAACAAAGAGTATCCTGGGTCTTGCTTGGTCCTCTGCTTTTTGTCAAGTTGCGGGGATGGAGAACCTCCTCTGCTACTGATTGGATCATGGAGTTTTTGGCCGCCACCTCTCTCCTCCACCTCCCTAAATCAGCTGTTTGGTTTTTAGAAACAGAATACTGTCTGAAGTACCTGAAGATGCCCTCTAGATGAGTCCCCCTGACATAACTGGTCCTATGGCTGGGACTCCTTGGGGAAAGGGGCTACATGGGAAAAAGTTAACTGGGATTTTCTCTAAAATAGACATGAAACAATTGGAAATTGAGGGGATGCCCATCAATTAGGGAATAACTGAGCAGCATAGGATTGGGATTTATGATATAAGAAATGACAAACAGGATGATTTCAGAAAAACCTGAAACGATCTATATGAACTAATGCAAATGAAGGGAGCAGAACCAGGAGTACACTGTGCACAGTAACAGCAATATTGTAATGATGATCAACTGTGGAAGACTTAGATGACTCCAAAGGATCCATTATGAAAAATACTCTACATTTCCAGAGAGAGAGAACTAATGAACTCTGAGTGCAGATTGAAACACACTTTAAAAACTTACTTTCTTTTTTAAAAAACGTGACTAATATGGAAAAATGTTTTACATGACTTTATATATTGCTTTCTCTGTGGGTGGGGTAGGGGAGAGAATTAGAACTCAAATTTTAAAAAAATGAATGTTAAGAATAAATTAAGAATAAATAATTTATAATAGTCATTATAAAACAATAAATAATAATAAAATAAATATTAAAATATAAAAGAGGCATTATGTCATTCCACAATAGTGTCACATTATAGCTTTGCTGGCTTAATGATTTGAGGGATTGTTTATAGCATCATTTCTTGTCTGACAGTTTTTTTTTAATTCTTCCTTCCTTCCTTCCTTCCTTCCTTCCTTCCTTCCTTCCTTCCTTCCTTCCTTCCTTCCTTCCTTCCTTCCTTCTTTCTTTCTTTTTATTTCTTTCTTTTTCTTTCTTTCTTTCTTTTTGCTGAGGCAATTGGGATTAAGTGACTTGCCCAGAGTCATACAGCTAGAAAGTGTTAAGTGTCTGAGGCCAAATTTGAATTCAGGTCCTCCTGACTTCAGGACTGATGCTCTATCTACTGCACCAACTGGCTGCCCCAAAAATTATTTTTTTAAAGAAAATGGGAAGGATTGAATCTTCTCTTCATGTTTCCTGAACTTAATTGAGGCATACTTCAATTGTTAGATACTTTTTTCTCTATGGTTACTTGCAGAACATTTCTCCTTAGGTATTGATGAACTCCCAATATACTTTGATTACCTTTATATCAATGGACCAATTGTGTCTTGCTAGTTCCCTTTATGGATTTAATAAGAATATAGGTTTTGCCTTACATATGACAGGTCCATAAATGCACAAGGCAATAGGAGCTTACCAGATACCTTTAATGGCTTCCTTCTTTACACAGACTATTAGACAATATACTTTGTCCCAAGAGAGGCTTTATTCCTACAGTGATGTAGTAAGGGAGCACCTTTTGGTATAATTTCAGAACGACCCCCTCAATGTCTCAAATTTCTACCTTTTTGCTTTTAACAAGTTTGAAACATTTTTTTGCCAAAGTGTCTCACTTGTTTCTTGTAGTGATATTTCCATCTCCAGTCTTTGTGTCTTTCCACAGTCTATCTGTCCTCCATCCTCCACATCTAGAACTGGCTTCTACATTACTTCCATCTCTTAGAATCCCTGGTTCCCTTCAAGGATTCAGTTGAAATGCTACTTCTCCATGAAAGGCCTTCCTCAGTGACCTCAACTGTTAGTCCCTCACCTGAAAATGAGTTTGTATTTAGAAAGAAGTAACTCTGAGTTCAAATCCAACTTCAGATACATATTAGTTGTGCAGCCTGGACAAGTCATTTAACATCTGCATATCTCAGTTTTCTCATCTGTAAAATGGGGATCATAATACTCTCACAGGATTGTTGTGAGGATCAAATGAAATAATTATAAGGCACTTAGTATAGTATCTGGCACATAGTAAGTAGTATATAAATGTTAGCTATAATCATCTAAGCCAGGAATTCTGAACATTTTTTGTGTCAAGGACCTCCTGGCAGTGTAGTGAATCCTATAGTCATCTTGAGATAATGTTTTTAAACTCATAAAAGAAAATATGTAAGGTTATAAAAGAAAATTTTAAAATAATATTTATCATTATTTTTTAAAGTTCATGGACCTCAGTTTAAGAACGTCTGTTTCATTTTTTGACTCTGTATCCTCAAAACATTGCATAGTATTTAGCATGCAATGTAGACTTAAGAAGTGCTTTTTGGATTGCACCTTTGATATCATTGGTATAGGAAACTCTCGATGAGGAACTGCCTTTCCATCAATGAAAATCTATATATTATCTGTCACAGGCATGGACAGGTAGGTGACTAGACCAGGTTTATATAGCCAGTGTAGATTAGAGATGGAAATTTGAACTCAGATATTTTGACTTGTAAACCAGCTTGCTATTTGCTCTACCATGCTGAATATTTTCAACCTGAGAAGAATTTACTGTTTCTTGAATTGAAAAACCTCATGAGTTCTTCAGATTTTTTTCTTATGGAAAAATTTTAATTTTTGCTCCAATGAACAAAAAATTAATTTCTCCTAGTATCCCTTTCATGAGGAGAGGGGATGTTGGGGAAAAACAAAACCTTTGTAACAAATTAGTATCAACGTGTAAAACAAATTCCTACATGTGCTGTACTACTTTGAGTTCTTAAAGACTATGTTGATTCTATTAGTTATGGATAGTGCAGTGGATAGAATGCTGGATCTACAGTGAGGAAGACCTGACAAAATTTTGCCTGTCTCAGATACTGTTTGACCCTAGGCAAATCACTTAAGTCTGTTTGCCTCAGTTTCCTTGTCTGTTAAATTAGCAGGAGAAGGAAATGGCAAACCACTTCAATATCTTTGCCAAGAAAACCCTAAATGGGGACATGAAGAGTTGGATATGAATGGATCTACTGAATAACAAATGTTAGTTCTGACTGTTCCTCCTTGATGGAAAAGCTTTGAATATAGTTCTGACCATAAGACTGTATCTTCTGACCATAAGACTGTATCTGCTGACCTAAACAGGATCAATCCCCCATAAAATACAGAAGGCTTTATAATCAGCAGATCAGTTTTGGAAGAATTCTAAGGCCATGGTGACCCAGTAAGAGAGAAGGTTTAAAATGGCATAGGTGATGGAGGAGTAGGCAAAATGACCTATTGAAGGAAAACTAATTTACTTTAAAAGGTACAGACAGGTCAGAGAAAAGCAGGAAGGCATTGGGTACTTAAAGGATTTAGGGAAGATATGATGATGATGGAATATATGACAGAGGGTGGAAAAGGAACAGGAAGGGGACAGTGGGAGTGCCAAATCTAGTTTTATTTACAATGGATTTAATATTGAAGAGAGTTCGTATAAGAGTAGAAAAAGAGGAATCCCAAATATCCTCTGAGAGATCAAAGGGGTAACAACTTTTATGGATTTGAAGAGAAATCTTTATTTAGCGATAAGGCCTGACTGCAAAGACAGAGGTGTTCTATAAGTGTTGAATAGAATGAAGTAATCCATCCTCCACATTTATTTCTGTTTTCATTATGTTTTGTTCTACAAGCTGCTTAATTCTGTTCCTTGGTCTTGTTATATATAGGTAGATGTTTTCATTTCATCAGATGTGGGAAAAAAAGGAATATTATGACAGGATTGCAGGCGACGACTACTTACTGACGATCAGTTACTCCAATTGTAGAGGCTTCCTTTAGAAATAACTCTTGGCTCACATAGGTAAGAAAATCTTTTTGTTTCTGTCTCACTGTCCAAATAGTCTCTGTACCATATGGAGACTGGAGATTCAGTTTTTTAATGAGAACCCAGCATTTCTGGATGTTTCTTGCATAGAATCAATCGCTAGTCTAGTGGTTCCATTGATGGGTATTTTTATTTTTGCCTCAGCCCAAATAAATGGCATGGGATTTTGATTTGTTTTGTCCTTTTCAGTTTGAGGCACAAGTAGTAGAGTTTCTGAACCTGGGAGCAAGAGTTGTGGCTAGTTTGGAAGCAGGATTTCAAGCTGGAGGTGGATGCTAGCATTACATGGTAATTCTGAAAAACTTTCAGGATACTAATATACATTCAAGTCTTCTGGAACTTTGTGGGACTATGTTATTTAGGAACTGAGTTAAGATGTGAATCTAATCCCTCTTCACTCCCTTGACACTGAAGTGGTGAAAGGGAGCATCATGTTCCCCAAGTTCTGGGGGAAGGGGGGAAATGTGTATATATTTTCTTCCCATTGTTATTCAGTTGGGTCTGACTCTATGGCCTCTTTTTGGGGTTTTCTTGGCGAAATACTGAGGTTTACCATTTCCTTCTCCAGCTCATGTTTAGAAATGAAGACCAACAGGGTTGTGATTTACCCAGGATCATGCACCTAATAAGTATCTGGGACCAATTTGAACTCATAAAGACAAATCTTTCTGATTCCAAGCCCCCTACTCTATCTATTTTGCTACCTAGATGTCTTTGGGGTAAATATCACTTTGAAAAAGCCAACTATTTTACTCTATTACATGGTTAAATGGAACTGGGATTCCAGAAATCCTTAAAAATGAAGAAACATAGTTATTGGGGCTTGAGTTCAATGGCAGAAAATGGATACTCCTTATTCCCCATTAAGGAGCTAGAGACCTGGCAGAGAGGTGAAAGGCAAGAGCTCTGGGCTTCAGGCAATGTGGGCAGAGTAAGCAAGGTTATGTTTGGATTTAAAAATATTCTGAGAAGGGGCCCAAATAATTATAATAATTCTGAGAGTGGGTCCATAATAAACAGTGCTATCGTATAGCATTTTCAAGTTTGCATAGCCCTTTACATAGCTCAGTTGATGCATAGGCTTCCATAGAGTTTATTAAAAACAAATGGGTCCATGGTGCAAAAAAGATTAAGAACTCCTGTTCTGAATTATGCAAGTTGAGGAAACTATAAACAAAAAGCAGAATTCTTAGAGGCTAAGTCTTTTCTTTTTTTTAAATTGTATTTAATTTTTCTAAATATATGTAAAGATAATTTTGTAAAACTTTGTGTTCTAAAATTTTCTCCATCCCTTCCTTATTTCCCCCCTCCCCAAGACAGTAAGCAATTTGATATAGGTTAGGTATGTCAAGCCTTTTTCTTCAACATTTAGCCAAATAAATTTCCTGAAGCCTCCTTGTATATCCAATTCAGTCACACTCTATCTTTCTCCCCTGGACTTGCCCCAGGCTCACCATACTAAAAGTCTTCTACCACACCAGTTGAATTTTTATCCCTTTGATTCTACCTGTACCCCAAAGCCTTTCTTGATCCCCTAAGTACCTAATAGCACTTTTGGGGAGTTTCTAGTAGTTCCTTCTACATGATGATGATGGTGTGACTACTGCTGCTACTACCAACATACATTATATAGTGTGCTAGATATACTTTCTCCACGACACAGAAAAGCGAGCAGCAGCTGCTATATTCCTATCAGTTTTCTGAGAAAGAAGCTGGAATTCAAAGGAGGGAAGAGAGCTAGGTTTGGAACCCAGGCTTCCTGACTTGGGTCAAGTGCTTCCCCTCTTAGATGACTATAAGATTCACAGAAGCAGGTAGTGGATAGAGTGGCAGGCCTGGAGTCAGGATGACTCATGTCCCTGAGTTAAAATCTGGCCTGAGATACTTAGTATTGTGTGTCCCTAGGTAAGTCACTTCTCTGTTTGCCTCAGTTTCCTCATTTCCTGAGTAAAATGAGCTGGAGATGAAAATGGCCAACCACTTCAGTATTTTTGCCAAAAAAAAACCCATATAAGGTCATGAAGAGACACATGACTTAAAAATGATTGATCAATCATTAAACAAACTTAAAACACACAGACAGGATTTAGTCTTTAGCTTTTCTGAGTCTCAGGCAACTTCCAAAGACTATAAATAGCAGAGAAGGCTACAAAGAATTTTTCTCAGAAGTTCTTCACTGGGAGCTCCCTTTACTGAGAAAATCACAAGTCCAATCAATATAAGATTTTGAGGAACTAGAAGAATAAAGTTTGACACATTCTGTGTAATTTAGGGACTTAGAAAATTGCCTGGGAACACTGAGAGGATAAGTAACTTGCCTAGGGTCACACAGCCAGGCTGAATCAAAAATAGGAATTGAACCCAGATATCCATAAATTTATATCTATGTTTCCATATCTTTTTCTCTCCCCAGTACCTAGTATACAATATTACACATAAACATTTAATAAATATTTTTGGAAATCAACAAAAAACTAGTTAAAGCACCATTAAGAGGATGTGTGCCTCTAGGCTTCTCCAGATATTATACGCATAATTCATTTTATTGAACTTTGCTTTATTGTGCTTTCTGTTTATAGTTCCCTCAACTTACATAATTCAGGACAGGAGTTCCTAATCTTTTTTGCACCATGGATCCTTTTGTTTTTGATAGACCCTATGGAAGCCTACCCCTTTCCCTTTCACCCTCCCCCGTTCTCTTCCTCTTCCTCTCTCCCCTCTCTTTCTCTCCCTCCATCCCTCCCCGCCTCTCATTTAAGCAAATAGAAGGTTTGTGATAATCCTATTTCAAATAAATCCACAGTGCCATTTTTCCAACAGCATGTGCTCACATCATATCCATATCACATTTTAGTAATTCTTACACTATTTCAAAGTTTTTTTTTTATTACTATTGTGTCTATTGTGGTGATCTGTGATCAGTGATTTCTGATATTACTATTATAATTGTTTGGGGGCTTCAACAACTGAGCCTAAACAATATGACAAATATAATCTATAAATGTTGTGTATATTCTGACTACTCCACCAAATCAGCAGTTCCCCTGCCTCTCTCTTTCTCCTCAGCCTCTCCATTCCCAGAGACACAATAGTACTGACGAATATTACATAAATAAAACAGCAACAGGGTTTGAGAGGATTGATTCCAATTTTGAAAGAAGTTCTACTGTGGGTAAAATGCTATCAAACAATATTGCATGCTACAGAGAAATCTTTTGTGAAAGGGGGAGTCAATTGCTATACCAACTTCATTGTTGTCTTATTTTAAGAAATTGCAATAGCCATCCCAATCTTCAGCAATCACCTCCCTGATTGGTCAGCAACCATCCCAATCAAGGTAAGACTCCTCACCAGCAAAGAGACTATATAACTTACTGAAGGCTCAGATGATAGCTAAGATTTTTCAGTAATGAAAAAAAAATATATATATAATTTTATATTATTTTAATATATATTTATGTATATATTAGTTTTATAATTTTAAAATTATAATTTATATAATTTTATATAAAATAAAATAATTATTTAAAATTATATATATAAATATATATAAAATTATATAATATATATATATATATATATATATATATTGTTTTCACCAGACATAAACTATTGCACATTTAATAAATTATAATCTGGTATAAACATAACTTTTATATATACTTGGAAACCAAAAATTTTGTGAGACTCACTTTAGTGCTATATTTGCTTTACTGTGTGGTCTGGAACTAAACTTACAATATCTCTGAGGTATGCCTATAATTGATGGCATTAATTTATCACTTTAAGATTCACAAAACATTTTGTTTATGTGATCTCATTTTAGCTTCACAAAAACTCAAGAAGGTAAGTGCTACTATTATCTCTCTCTCTTTTTTTAACGAATGGAAACTCAAGACTGAGAAAGATTATATGACTTGTTTTGGGTCAAATAAACCTAATAAATATATGAGGCAAGATTTGAACTTTTTCTGAATATGACTAGTGCTCTATTTATTGGGTCACCTATCTTCCAATTAATAAAGGGATACTTTAATATAAGTAAAGGCGATACTAGGATGGTTGAAAGGTAGGAATATGCTCATTCTTAGGACAAAAGACAACCTCCCATGTGGCTGAGAATGAAATCTGGAGCTCAGTTTCCAGCTTTGCTACTTTCCTTTTCCAACATGGTACTGAAATGGTGTCTTTTGGGAAGAAGAAAGAAATATGGTGTAGACTCAGCCTCATCCCATAGGGTCCAAACAAAGATAGACCTTTCCACTTTGTACTCTGTGCATTCTATTGAGAAGGATGAGGGAGAGGTATTCTTAGCATTCAACAGTCTGTCAAACAACTGGAGTTTTAGGTCACAAGGGCAGGTCTCAAATGATACATGACTGGCTATAAAAATTTACATCATTTTTGAGAAGCACATTCTGAAAGCTTGAGGTATAGCCTAGCTAATAAGTCTGAGGGTCGAAAAGTTAGCTCTCTGGTCCCATCAGCAAAGTCAGGAATGATGCTGACTATCTACCTTCCCTTCAGGGAGCTATGAAGGCTGGTGGGGTGTTCATCAACAGCTTAGTGAGCCCTGAAGAGAAGATGCTATAAATCTGGAGAAATAGCCTGGTTCAGTGAATGTTACTATTACATTGATATTTCAGACTTCTCAAATCTTCATCTTTTCCATGGCTAGAGGGTGACAGTTTCTTTGTTCTCACATACCCTAGTCCACTAGTTCTCAAAGGTTTCAGGACTCTTTTAAACTCTTAAAAATGATAGAGGACTTTCCAAACAGTTTTTGTGCACATGGGTTATATCTATCAATATTTACTGATTAAATTAATTTGTCTTTATTAGTAGGAAAATAGTTTTGACCTCTCAGACCCCTTGAAAAGATCTTAGAGACCTCTAAGCAGTCCCTGGATCACACTTTGAGAACTACTCATCTTGTCTAAGATGATACAAATAGGGATTAGACCTTGAGATTTAATTGGTATAGGAAATTCTCAGATGAGGAAACTACACCAGTTGTCTCCTTCTATGTACTTAAGAGTTGTTTTGTAAATGCTGAGAGTTTAACTGGCTCACGCAGGGTCACAGAGGGACTTCAGTGAGATAGGAATGACTCTAAGGTATAATTTCTATCTACTGTAATAAAATATTATTTTAAAAAAACAGCCTCAAAATAATAATAACATGAAACCATAGTGTCACTTATCTCTACAGGAGAGATGTTTCATTTTCTATGTAATTTTTCTCTTCAACTCATCTCTTGTTCATTTTATTTGATTTTATGTTTAATGTAATCAAAACCTGATGTCATTTTTAGTGTTAAAAAGATACAACATATATCTCTATTAATCAAACTGGAATTTGGACAGGCAAACTCAATGAATGAATGAATATATATGGAATTAGATAGGAGATAAAAGACAATGGGGCTGAGGAGGCTTCAGGCACAAATAAAACTGAATCCTGCCACCAATCTCATAACAGATACATAGGATAACTCGCTTAGTTTTCTTAGTTCTGGTGACATCCCTTTACGCATTGTCATTTTCTTTCCCTGAGTGCTGCACTCTCTGTTCCATGATGATTTTGATCAACGAGTCCTTGATTGTGTTACTATGGATTTGACAGCTATAAACAAAATGGTAACAAAGACAACAGAAGCCCAGTATCCAGCAAATCTGAACTACTTTATACCCATGGATCAGTGTGAAATTTACAGGCTATTCCAGCAGTGAATTGGAAGTCAACATTTTAAATTCTATATCTATAGATTCTAATGTTATGAGACTGTATTTTTAAATCTGGAAAGACCTTTGAAAATCATCTTGTCCAACCTTCCCATCTGATAGGAGGAAACTGAGATCTAGAAAAGTTAAGTGACTTCACTAAAATCTGTAGTTATTAGATGGAAGATATAAGATTTAAAGCTATGTCCTTTAACTTCATAACCAACAATTTCTTTTTTCTATATTCAAGTTTTTGCTTTTAATATTTATCATTATGTCCAACCAATGAGTGCCTTTTATGTACCAGATACTTTGCTAGATGCTGGGGATACAAATACCCCCCCCCCAAATTCTTACTCTTAAGGAGTTCATATTCCAAAGATAAGAATAAACTTGCTTTGAAAATAAATGAGGATGTCAATATTTTAGAGTATTTTAGGATCCAGGCCACTTGCTAGCTTTGTAGAATAAGACAGAAAAGTCATATGTTAAGCTTGTCTATCTTCCATTCTTGGGTCAGACTTTAAGGTGTAAAGCTATAGCTTACAAAATACTAGAATACTGTATACAATGTCCTCTTGGTTTGACTCATTTCATTCTTCATTATTTCAGATAAGTCTATAAATGTTTTTCTAAGATTATCAAGCTCATCATTTCTTATAGAAATTATATAGTATACTGAATAGAGTAGCAATAATATTGTTTTAAGAACATCTTTGAGTGACTAATTTTGACTATTGTAAATATCCAAATGAAGGAGAATGCTATCTTTATTCAGAGAAAGAACTGATATATATGTATGATATACATATATAGAGAAAGAGAAAGAATGATTTTATGTATACACATAAGTGTGTGTGTGTGTATGTGTGTGTGTGTGTAAGTGTAAGTGTAATGGGTAGCCATATTTGATAGAACAAAAGCAAATGATAATCACTATATATTTAAAAGGAATAGTAGTACACAATAGATTTGAAATTTCAAGTATAATCGCCCTTTTTTTCTGTTTTACTAAGTTATGAAAATGCTTATTTTGCTTCTTATATTCACAATAAATAAAACAAAACAAAACACTAGAATAGGAAGGCATATATATAATATATCTGTGATGTAGAAATCCAAAGAGCCCAATCTATGGCCAACCAAAATTTCACTTTAATCCCAGAATAATCGGACTCATTTTTCCAGTGAGATAAAGATGATGACCCTTGATGTCATGACTGATGATAACCCTAAATCCTTGCTAGCCAAAAACAAGCTCTAGAAAATGAGGCCATCTCAAGAAGAATAGCTTTGATGAAACTTCCCACTAAAGTTATATAAGTGACATATAAGTTACATCAAATTGTGGAATACTTGTATGGAGACATGACTGATCTTTTAAGTATTGAAGTTTAAGTATAACACTAAATCAGATCCTTTTTTAAAAAAAACTATCTTTAAGTTCCTTATACTTGACACCATTCCATGCACTCAATAATCTAGCCACATTGACCTAGTTGTAGTCCCTCACGCATTCCATCTCTCTTTTCATACCTGAGCTTTTGCTGTCTCTCACACATGAAGTATCCTCCTTTCTCACTGTTGTAGACTGGATTTCTTCTGGATTCAGCTCATATTCTACCTCCGCAGGAGGTCCTTCCTGGTCTCCCTAATCGCTTCTCTTTTTCCCTCTGAGATTATGTACTATCAACTTTGTATGTACCTTGCAAATACCTTATTTACCCTTTGTCCCCTCATCAGAATGTAGGCTTCTTGAGAGCAGGGACTGCATTTCTTTATAATCCATGCATTTAATGCTTGACACACAACACACAGAAAGAACTAAATATTTGTTGATTAAGTTTTAAGACTGGTCAATCAATATGTATTTATTGAACATCTATTATGTGCTTAATTACAGTGTAAGTACTGTGTGTAGAGAACAGGAGATATATTTCTCACCTTTGAGGACTTTAAGATTTTTGGGGAGACAAAAAACCTCTAACGAGAAAATCTGGGTCAGAGATGCAGGTGAACAAATCTCTGAATTGTATCAACATTTTTGATGAGCCAGTATCCTTCTATATAGAGGTGACACAGTTTTGAATTCTGTGGAAGAGCATTTTCTGGAAAATGGTGAGATTTGCTTGGTTACAATAACATGCCACCCAATCTGCACTATGTGAGGAGGAAGATCATACATTTTCGTGAGAAGAGAGATATAAGTTCAGATGTTCTTAGTAGGAAGTCATTTATATAGCCAATTAGCCAGTGATAACTTCAGCTGCCCTGTTATACACTGGACAGAAGGATGGCAATTCTATTCCAGTCATCAAGTCAACATTTTGAAATCATTAAAATGTCTGAGACACTCACCATTAGGCAATTCTAGAATCCCTGCTTCATCCCTAGGGTAATTAATGTACCCTCTATTTGTCCAAATAATGTTGAATCTTATGAGGTAATATCTTAATAGCTCTTACAGCTTAATCCAAATGAACTAGAAATCCCCTTTCTCCAACCCAAAAGTTAATTTTCTTGGCAGATTAAATAGTTGATTTTAATGCATAAAGTCTTATTTTTTCCAGTTTTTTATTTTGTTTGTTTCTGATTTCTTAGATTATGGGTTTCAAACCAATGGCCAGTTCCTCTCTCCCAATCCTAAAACATATTATTCATTCCTCGTTTGCTTTGTTTGGGAGAACACATAATCAAATTTGTAAGATTTCATTAGAAGAAACAAAAGTTTGAATAGTACCAGTCCAAGGAAATGAGTGTTATAAATTTAAAACAAATGTGAAATTTGAGTTAGAGAGTACTCTCTAATATTATTTAGCACTTTAAAGATGAAAGGGACCTTAGAGATCATCTGGTTCAATATTCTTATTTTACAGGTGAGTAGCTGGGTTGTTGAATACCTAGAAGAAGGTAAAATATATAAAAAAAAAACTGGAAAAATAGGAGGGACTAGATTGAGAAGAGCTTTAAAAGCCAGAGGATTTTGTATTTGATCCCTGTGGCTATGGGGAGCCACTAGAGTTTGACAGGGAGGACATATATCAGTACTTTAGAAAAATCATTTTGGCAGTAGAGTGGGAACTGAGTTATATGAGGGGGATAGGGGCATGGAAATCAACAAGAAGACTCTCATAATAGTGGAGATGAGAGAGACCACCAGCCTTGCTTTTAACCCAGACTCCACAGCCATCTTTGAAGGGAGATATAATAGTAAGAAGAGGTCCATCTTCCTTCTTAACTACCACCACCACTACCACTATGTGGCCAACTGCCACTCACAGGAAAATGGGCTCAGCAGTCCCGGAATTGGCACAATTTATCCCTCTCCTTCACTACCAGATCACTAGTCCTGCATTCATCCCACACAGCCATTATCCAAGCAAGAAACTCTTCTGGAGAAGGTGCCAGATAGGCTTATCAATTGTCAATCAATTGCAATCCAGCCTGACTGAAGAAATAGGGTACTCTTAGGGAGAGATAAGAGGCAGCAGCATGTGCCAGGTAAGACAAACCACTGCTACCACGATCACCATTTCTCTTTACATTCTGATAGAAGTAACTCAAGACCATGAACCCAAGAGTCTTTAGAGTATCAGTGATTTCAGTCAGGGCCCTTGGTCATCATACTGGAGATGACAATTTTTACTCTAAGTTTTACAGTCACAGTTACCAAAGATCCAAAAAGGAATTTTTTGGGCTATTAAAGTCTTTGGGCATTGTTAAATGGTTCTACACCAGAAATGGATATGACTTTATCATTACATATGATATTAAATAAAAAACATCTACTTTGACTCTGTACTCTAAAGATCACAGGGCAGTTGAAAATCATCCATGTGTATTGTCTTACCAATTAGGATGTGAGCTCCTTGAGAGCAGGGACTGCCCCACTTTTCTATTTATACTCCCAGCCTTAATACAGGGCTTTGTACATCATAAGTGTTTGATAAATGCTTCATCTATTCATTCGCAGTATAGTAACACACAAATGCATCATAGAGATTGTAAAGGAGATGGGAGGACAAAGAAAAAACAGCAAAGGAATCATCAGGCAGTCAAATCCAAAAAGAAGGTGTGACAATGTACCCACAGAAAGAGAGAGTATTAAGGAGGGAATGACCAACAATATCAAATGTTGCAGAAAGTTCAAGGAAAATGACCAGGAAAAAAACCAGTGGGTTTGATAATTGCAAGGTCATGGCTGACCTTAGAGTGAAAAAAATCAGTAAAACACTGGGGATCAAAGTCAGATTACAGATGGCTGAAGAATCAGTGGGTGGTGAAGTAGTGAAGTCAGTAAATGTAGCCTACTTCCCCCTCCCTTTTTAAGACAATTTATCACTAAAGGGAAGGAGTGATATAGGAAAACACTTGGAAGGGATAGCAGGAGGAAGAGAAAGTTTTTAGGCTGGGAGGGAGGGAAAAAGGAGGAATGGGAGAGAGAAAAGAAAGAAAGAGAGAGAAAGAGAGAGAAACAGAGACAGAGAGACAGAGAGTGAGAGAGAGAAACAGAGACAGAGAGACAGAGAGTGAGAGAGAGAGAAAAAGAGAGAAAGAAAGAGAGAGAGAGAGAGAGAGAGAGAGAGAGAGAGAGAGAGAGAGAGAGAGAGAGAGAGAGAGAGAGAGAGAGAGACATCCAGAGAAACAGAGACAGAGAGAGAATTGGGGGAGAGATGAGAAAGAGGGAGAGACCGAGAGATAACAGAGACAGAGAAATTAGGAAAAAGAGAGCAGGAGATAGACTAAGATAGAGACAGAGATTGAAGATGAAAGTGAAAGAATGATTAGTGGAACAAGTAGACAGAAAGACTTGAAATCAAAGGCTCAAATGATAGTCTTGCTCAAGACCTCCTTATTTGGCTAATGTCAAATCCTTGACTTTTTCCTTGTAAAAGAGTTAATAGTCATTGTCTTTAAAGCTTTGTAATAATTCCCTGAGAACTGTGTTTTCCACTATCTGTACGAAGATACAGGTGTAAAAACAAATATAGCTATGTTGTATTCTATGAGTAAGTCTTCCAAAAGAAAGACTGTCTTTTGTTTAGTTCAATGTCCAGGACAATGTAAGCTGAATAAATATCGATGTGTAATGATAATATTTAAAATGAATTTTGTAACAGAGGAGGATTCAGAAAAAGGGGGGGAAAAGGAAGCTTAAAAACTTGTCTCCTTTATTTAAATCTTTCCTTGCTTTTTTCTTTCTTTCTATTTCTTCCTTCCTTTTCTTCCTTCCTTCCTTTTTTCCCTCTCTTTCTCATTTATCCTTTTCTCATTTCTCTCTCTCTCTCATTTTTCTCTCTCTTTCTTTCTCTCTCTCTCATTTTTTCTTTCTTTATCTCTCTCTCTCTCTCTCTTTCATTCACATTCATGTGTTTATGTGTGGAAAGTCATTTATTTTAAATTTAATCCAGGGAAGCCTTGTTTTTCTGTCTATTCCTCATCATGATCATACCCTCAATCTTCTGCTTTGTGCCTGTTAAATGATAATTAGGAGAAGCTTTATAAACACTGTGAAGTGTAAAAGATTATCTTGTTTACATAAACCTCTCTGAACTGGTAAAATTGTGCACTACAGACTTATGACAAAAGGATTCTTTTGTTCCTAGCACTTTTCACCTTGGGGTGTTTCTATCAAAAATCAGAAGCTTCTGGAAGACAACCTCCAAGACTTACTGTGGATTCTTGTCCTTTCAGCAAGAATAAGGGAAAAAGAAAATTACTCACACATTCCAGAGAATTAAAAAAAAAGACTTGGTTCAAATGGAGCTCCCCAGAAAAATTTCTGAAGGTAGGACTTTTGTCTGAACTGGATTAGCCAGCCTTCATTCAGGATGGAGCAAAGAGAGTTAATGAGGTTTGGGGAATCCTCGCAAAGCTGGTGCTTACTAATTTCCATTGAGGAAAAAGTTACAAGGCTTGGATGTCTTAATGATAACAGATAATTTCTCAGTGTTGGCAAAGGTACAAAGCAAGCTGCTATGAAACTGTGGATGGGGCTATTTCTTTTATATACGAGGTTCCCCCTCAAAGAAGCTACTTGGCATGAGTTGCAAACCTGCTTGGGGACCCTGGTGATTAATTGCTTAAGTTGGCTGGTGGCCACCACTGGGAGCCTGTAGTTTACTAAGTTTGATGTAGAGTTATGGAGCTGAAGGTTTAATGGGACTTCAGGTAATGTAGCCCAGATGTTTGAGGCTATGACATTTAAAATTATACAGCATGCATTTTACAAGGTTTACGCCATATTTACCTCTTGTTTAGTAGAACTCCTTGCTCCCACCTTCTAAACTGTAGGGAGGGAGAGGCTCCATACATAGGATCATGCAGTCTCTGTAAAATGCTAGCATTCTCTCTTTATCCCAGATCCTCTCAAGGACAAGTTGAGACACTCAAGCCCCTGGCTTGAGTGAATTTCCTTATTGCTGCTCTGGCTCCTTAGGGATTACTTTTCATTTAAGAATTGTTCGTTAACACCACAGTCACCAATACCTCCCATTTGTGCAATACTTTAATTTCCAAATTGTTTCTACAAATTTTATCCTAACAGCAAACTGAGAAGCAAGTGAGGCAGATGTTATGAACATCTTCCGAATGGGAAATGGAGATTCAGCAAAGGTTAATGATTCACTGAGCCAAGGTTTAAAAAAAAAAAAAAGGAGGTCTGTTAAATCTTTAGTTAGTGCTATTTTTATGTCTCATATAAGCAAGAGGAGATGAACTGCTTGTATTCACATTTATGTAGTTGCTTTATAATTTAGAACAATAGGTAAGGTAAGGTGACATATGTATCATCCTTATTTTATAGAGGAATAAACTAGGGTCTTGATAGTATAGTAGAGAGTTGGTGTTACAGGACAAAGAGCAATGGATTTATGGAGGCAGAAGATCTGGGTTTAATTCTTAGTTTTGCTCATTCCAATCAGAAAATTTGGAGAAAATAATAAAACCCTGCCTCACAGAATTGTTGAAAGTTTTAAAACTTTAAATTGATACAAATGCTAGTTGTTTTTTCTTGTTCTTGTTCTTCCTTTTTCTTTCTTCTTCTTCCTTCTTTTTCTTCATTGATATTATTATTGACTTGTATGATCTCAAAAAAGTTACTTCAGTTCTTTAGTTCTAAGATTCTTTATTTATATTAAAAATGGAGTTTGAATTATATGATTTCTAAAGTTCTTTCAACTTTAAATCTTATGATCCTAGATTGAGTAATTCCACTTTAGTCATACAACTAGCTATTGGAAGGTCAAAATAAAAGTCATCATGGGAATGCTTTTCAGCTTTTTGGATAAGATTATGTGTAAAAGTCTTCATGGGGGTCATTTAAGTCCAACTCTCTAATATTCACAGATGAAATAATTGTGACTCAAAGGTTTTAAATGACTTGCCCGAGTTTAAAGAAAAATCAATGGCTTCCTTGAGACTCAGCTCAATTATCATCTTTTTTTTTTTTTTTTTCAGAAAGCACTTCTAGGTTTCCACAACTCACCCTCTAAGATTACCTTCCATTTACTATGCATTTATCTTGTATATTGTAAATTGCAAAATGTGTAATGTAAATTGTTAAGTACCTACATAAATGTGAATTCATATTAGTATTGTTCATTCATCTCCTTTTCCCCCATGTGGCATTAAAATACAATGAACTAATATTTAGCAAGCCACCTGCTTTCTTTCCTGGGTCTGACTCTCAATCATTAATCTTTTCTAAGTCTCAGTTTCCCCATTCATAAGATGTTGTTAACAACACCTGTTCCACCTGCTTCTCCTAGATTGTTATTAGGATAAAATCTGTGGAAGCAATAAAGAGTGATATAAATCAGATATAGTGTGTAAATGACACTACTCTTGATTGAAAAGTGTTTCCTGGGGGACTGGGTAGCAAGTAGGGGACCACGTGCCTATCATGGGCATATGTACATTACAATGTAGATCATGAGGGTATGGACTGTATCCTTAATGTTTTGCAGAATACTTGAAACATACTGAGTGTTTAAAAGATGTTTGTTAATTGATTGTCCAAAATCACACAACTTTTGATGGAGCTAGGAACATGACTTCAAAAAATTCAACAAATATTTATTGATGTCAACCATGACACTAGACACTGTGCAGGTGCTGGGAATGCAGAGATTAAAAAACCCAAACCAATCAACCAACCAAAGAAACAAAAGGGAAAAAAAAAAAACCCAGTACATCTTCTGTCCTCAAACACTTACTTTCTAGGGGATATTTTAATCATCAAGCTATTGATTTTCTATCATAGCCCATGGCCTAATACTTTACCTAAATCCTAATATGACTCTTGCATCCTTGATTTCCTAGTACCTGAAGAGGCAGCTCTCAATTCTCTAATATGGGGTTGGTGAAATACCTCTAATATTTTCATGGATGAATCATTCCCTTTTGGACAGGGGTAGCTAGAGAATCTCTATACCTCTGAGGTCAATTTGAAGTTCTTTTACTTCTCTCTAGATTGGGAGCTCTCACCCTGAAGTTTGGGAACTTGTTTTTTTTTTTTTAAATTATAAATGTATTTCAAGAATAATTCAATTTCTTTGTAATCTTATATATTTTATTTTATGCAATTAAAATCACTATTCCAAAGAGTCCATAGACTTTTACAGATTGTCAAAGGAGTAAAGGATATAAAATATATTAACAACTCTTGCTAAATAGGCAGTGAAACTCTCACCAAATTTTGCAATACTGAATATTCTTCTGAAGAATGTAATTAGTTCTCACAAAAAAATAGCCACCTACTAATAGGTGATATAATAAGTTCTGACTTTGTACTGGTAGATATAAATCTTCTCTCACCTAATTGGACCTTTCCTTTCCTTTTTTTTTTTTAATGAGGCAGTTAGATGGTAAAGTATATAGTTTTGGACTATATAGTTTTGGTCAAACTGTCCTGAATTCAAATCTAACCTCTCGTGCCTCACTTTCCTTGTCTGTAAAGTGAGGATGATATTATCCTTTATCTCCCAGGGTTGGTGTAAAGATCAAATAAGATATTTGTAAAGTGCTTTGCAAACTTTTAAGTGCTATATACATTTTAGTTATCATCATTATTATTAATTTAAAAATATTATTCTGAGAAGGGAGTCAGAGACTTCATTGAGCTGTCAAAGGAGTCTGATACAAAAAAACATAACGAGCCCTTTCTCTGGGGAAAGTAAAGGGAAAGCTCATCTCTCTTGTCCTTACAGAGCTAGAGAGGGGTGTCCAAGAGAGTCCTTCTCATGTGAGAAACAATCCCTCCTTAATCTTGCCATTGTTATAATATTGTCAAGTTCTGGCATGGGCACCAAGGAGGTAGGAAGGGGAAGAAACAAGCCAGTTAGAAATGTGATCTTAGAAATCTAACTCCCACCCCCATTCCATGTGCCAAAAACTGTTTCAAAATTGGGTCTTAAAATAACGTTGGGGGTGAGTTTGCCAGAAGCACAGCTCCCAACTAGAGGGTTTCTTTCAAATTATTCTTGTTTTGGAGAATTCACTATGATTATTTAGCATTTATGTGGTCCCTTGTAAACCACCCTGCAAACATAAGTTTAAGAAAAAAAAATTTATTAGTTATTCCTCACAGCAGCCTTCAGAGGGAAGTTGTGGGGTTATATCACAAAAGAGTTTGGGAAAATGGTTGAATCCACTTTAAAGTCATAACTTCCAAGAATTATTATGATTAGTATTATTCTTGTGACTGCTTCAATCCATTTTCGTGCTACTATGGTCTGTTGGAGAAAGGGTATAGTTAGTTGTCACTATATTATGGCTTAGGTGGGATAAGATAAGGAAAATCGTTGCTGTGACAACTTTTCTTTGATTTTTTAGACACGATGTCCACAGTGAGCAAAGTCCTAAGCCTTAAGGCAGTAGAAGGGCATTGAGAAGGTCTTGGGTGTCCTCTGTTCCTAGTTATTTTAAAGGAGATTTACATTTTAGAAATTAAAGAGACAGTAATTATTTTCCATGACCTTCAAGTGCTTTGCAGACACCACCTCATTAATTCTCAAAACTTCTCATGCAGGATTTATTCTAGAACATCATGGGAAGCAGGAATGGAGTCAAGAACCCAGGTCTACTGCTGTCTATCCTATAGTAACAGCCCCTCAAAGTGAGACTGGAGGGTCAGAATAAGATGAAGGGAATGGAATTAGTCACTTCAACTGAGAAGAACATTTCCATGGACAGATATAATACTGATTGACTGAAATGTCACAGTAAGTAGACCCCAGGCACATGTAATATTGCTTATTTTCCCTCCTCTTGTAGGTATGGGGTTCACTGTTTCTTAAGAGGGTTGGGGTTAAGAGAACCAGAATTCAAATCTAGCTGTATCATCCTGGACAAGTCACTTAACACTGTTTGCCCCAGTTTCCTCATCTGTGAAATGAGCTAGAAAAGAAAATGGCAAGGCACTCTAGTATCTCTGCCAAGAAAACTCCCAAACGGGATTATGAACAGTTAGATATAACTGAACAACCACAAAATTTCTAAACAACCAAAAGAACTTTCTTGAGTGTAGTTGATGTCTTTTGCCTCCCCAGCATTTAGCCCAGAACTTAGTGTATAGGAGGTGCTTAATAAATATTTATTGACTGTCTGAATGTAAAGAGTAGCTTAGATAGGCATATGTTCTCAGTAGAAGTGTTTACAGAAAGAAGCAATATCACTGTGTGCTGTAGCATGTTGTATAGTTAAAAAAAAAACATATAAAGAAACAGCAAAACATCAGCAGATGTTTCTTTTATCTTTTTTAATCAGTTATCTCACATGTTTATAGATATTAGAAAGTTTAAGTTTAATTTAACTTGGAAATTTGGTGAGGATGGAAAGTTACTGAAGTAAACTTGGCAGTGAATGCAATACAAATAGCTGTTTGTCATTTCTTTAAAGCCGGGCCTTTGTGAAATTGTAATTCCCTTATGAATTGCCTGCAGATGACAGGGTTGCCATTTCATAAAGAAATTCATATCGTGCAATAGCATACAATAAGGCTACCACAGACTGGACAACTCAGGAAAGGCTGTCGTGTAGTGGAAAGAATATTAGTTTTGGAGTCAAAGGAGCTGGGGGTCTAATTCCACTTGTGATGCTTTTTTACGTGTTCATCTTGGGCTAGTGACATTTAGCCTTTCTGGATCTCAGTTTTTGTAAAATGAGGATGTAAGATTGGATGGCCTCTGAGATTTCATCCAGATTTGTGATTCTGTGATATTAGCATAAGATCACATCAACAACTTAGCAAATTTGACACAAGTCAAAGGAGGAGTTGTGGGAAAGCATGAACAAAAATTTGCTCTTGGTGGAATGAACTGGTCTAAATGTCTTGGGGGAAAAAAATCTGAATTGTGGAAGAACAATTACTAAATTGTGAGTTTTTGCTCCCTTCTTTGGTTTATAGCCTATGGCGGGTAATAACAGCAAGAAAAGCCCCCAAATGTTTAAAACTACTCATAAAACTATCATTTGTAATTAAAAGTGCTGGAAATGAAAAATTTGTCCAGTGATTAGAAGATGACTGAATAGATGATGGTGTATGAACTTATCATAAGGAAAAACAGTTGATGAATTTAGAGTAATATGGAAATACCTTCATGAAGTATAAGTTGAACAAAGAAGAATCAAAGGAACAATATAGACATGGTTATAATGTCAAAATTAAAGTATGCAGCCTCCCTTTTCCTTAATAATTGGTAAACTACAAAAGTGGAAAGTGACATATACCATCAATTGGAATTGTGCTAATGTACATTTTTGCTTAATTGTTTTAAAGCAATGTACTTTGTATTTTTGTGAACCTGATGGGGGAGGTTACTTGAGTGTATTTAGGAACTGTCACTGTTGCATCAAAAGAAAAATCTATCAACTAAAAAAAAAAAGAATTATGTATATTTTAACATTTAAGGATCTTGATTTTTATGTTTCTGTTTGTTTGCTTCTTTGTTTCATTTTAAAATAGTGTTTTATTTTTCCAAATACAAACAAAGAGTGTTTTCAACATTCATGTTTATAAAACTTTTTGTTGCAATGTTTTCCCTCTTTCCCCCCACTCCTCCCTAAAATCAACAAGCAATTTGATAAATGTTAAATATGGACAATTCTTCTCAACACGTTTCTATATTCATCATTCTGCAAAAGAAAAATCAAATCGAAAGGGAAAAACACGAGAAAGAGAAAACTCCAACAAACAAACAACAATAACAAAAAAGGTGAAAATACTATGCTTTGATCAACATTCAGTCTCTATGGATGCGGATGGCACTTTCCATCACAACTCTATTGGGATTGAAAAAAGGCTATATTCAGTACAATGGAATGATCACTGATGTGATAGGGCTAACATTCTACTATTGATAAAAAATCAACAAGGTGTTTGCACATTTCAGGCAAAATGGCTTAGACCCATGTTACATTTGATCGGAATAAGTTTTTATTTTATTTTAGCCTGGAGGAATATAGCTTTCTCTGTTTCTGTCCATCTGAACTGCTTTCTCTGTGTTCTAACTTCCTCAATAAATTCAAAGATGAGCAAGCTAACATTGTTTTGAATGTCAGACTTCTGACAACATTAACCTACCCTCATGTTTACCCTCTCAGATGACCTGGCTTTGATCCTTCCTTTCCTATGAAACAGCATTGGATTTGGAGTCAGGGGATCTGGATTTCAATCTGTGATTTATTATTTATATAACCTTAAAAACATCATTTCACCTCTCTTAGCTTTAGTTTCTTCATCTGTAAAACAAGATCACCACTATGGTGCCAATATAACTCTAAATCAAACATTCTATAAGCTTTTTTATTCCATTTATCCAACCAGTCACCAAGACCTGTCCAGTTCTTACAAAGAAATTTTTCTTACATTCATTTTTTACTTTCATTTATTCCTGCCAATATTTTAATCTCCTTGTGGCCTCATAACTTTTTCTCCCTCTGCTTCTATTATCAAGTCAAAAGAATGTTTATTTTTTTAAGCACCTACTATAAAAAGCAGACAAAAACATTATGAGTCTCAGGAAGTACACAGTCTAATGGTGGAGATGACATGCAAATAACCATGTACAAACTATCTATATATCTATAGATATATAGCTATACACACACACAAAAAATATGTACAAACATACAGAGGTAGAATCAATTGGAGAAAATTTCAAAGGGAAGGCATGAAGATTAAGAAATCTTGGGGAAAGCTTTTTGCTGAAAGTAGGGCTTTGATGGAACCTAGGAAAATAAAAAGGCATAAATGATGAGGGAGAGAGCTCTAAGTTGTGAATTAGGAGATTGTGTGTCATGTGCAAGGGGCAGAAAGGAGGCCAGTGTCATCAGATTTAAGAGTGGGCTTAGTATAAAGTATAAGGAGAGGAAGGGGCTAGGCTATGAAGAGTTTTAAAAGTAAAACAGAGGGTTCTATATTCTGATTCTGGAGGTGATAATAAGTCACTAGAATTTATTGATAGGGAGTAAGTGACAGCCAGATTTGTATTTTGGAAAGAACAACTTGATGACTGAGTGGAGGAAGGACTGGAGTGAAAAAGAGATATAAGACAGGAAAATCAACCAGTAGATCTATTGCAATAGTCTGGGCATAAGGTGATAAGAGCCTATTTTAGAGTAGTTACAGAGTCAGAGAAGAGAAGGAAAGTTATGAAGGTAGAAATAGTAGGACTTGGCAACTAATTGTCTATAGGGGGCTGATAAAGAATAAAAAGTTTAAGGTGTCATTTAGGTTGTAAGCCTGAGTAACTGAAGGCATAATGGTGGCTTTCACAGTTATAGGGAAAGGGAAAGTAGTGAAAGGAGAGGATTTAGGGTAAAAAATGAGTTCAGTGATCTATATGCTGAATGTAAGAGGTAAATCTATAGGATAGGTAAGAGGAAATCTATTCAGATATCCAAAGCTTTGAGAATAGGATTCAGGAAAGAGATTAAGCTAGGAAAATAGAGCTGTGAATCACTTGTACTTAGATGATAATTGAATCTATGGAAGCTGATGAAAACAACCAAATAAAATGAGAGGGAGAAGGGAATATGTTCTAATACACAGCCTTGGGAAATATCAACAATTAATGGACATGACTTGGATAAGGATCCAGCAAAGGACACTGAGAATGTTTGGTTACACTAGTAGGAGAAGAACCAGGAGATGAGAGTGTCGTGAAACCTAGAGAAAAGAAAGCATCAAGTAGAAGCTTCAGGTGATTGTTGTACAGTGATCAAAAAGATACTGCCAAAATATAGGTCTGACCATGTCACTCTCCTGTTCATGAAATTCCAGTTGCTACTGATTTCCACTGAGATGAAATTCAGACTCTTCCACTTGGCATTTTCACAACTTAATTTTCTAAATATCAGTATATATACTACTCTCCTTCACCCTGGACTCTATGGTCCAGTCAAATGGAATATCTTTTTTGTCCCTCACACAACATTCTCCTAGTTTCTAGCTTTTGAATTGGTTGGGCCTCAGACCTTCAATGCAGTCCCTACTTTTTATTTATGTCTTTTAGAATCCCTATCTTTCTACAATGCTCAGTTCAAACACCAACTTTCTATATGAATTTTTTTCTGATTTTCCCATGAACTAGAACCACTTTCTCTCTAACCACCTCCCTCCCAGGAAATTTTCTTTACATTTGTTTTGTGTATATTTATATTATACCTATCATATGCTTATTTTGGTATTACCCATCCTGACATATAATGTTCTAAGGGCCATTTGTGTCTTTCTTTGTCTCTCTCTTTTTGCTTTGCGCATATAATGAATCTTTAACAATTGTTTGTTGATTTACTGATTGGTTGATTAGAACATAAGTCAAGGGTCAGTGATTTGATTGCCAGGGGATCCAATTTACTTTGAAGAGAAAAACACTCCATTCCACAACCATGGCAGATCTAGCCATATCTGGGCGTATTCTAAGGATGTTTATTTAATACTCTAGATGGCCTACTACATATCTATCACTATCCTTGAAGATAACTGTTTTTTTCTTTTCATCTTTTTTCCTAGAATAACACTTTATCCAAAACAGTTGCTTAAAAATTTGCTAAATTGGACTGAACGCCACATTCTATTGCTAATTCAGTTTGTTTAGTTGTATTCATGTGATGAACAGAACGATGTTCCCATTGCTAAAAATTAGGGACATTTTTATTCAGATTATATTGACATTACAACTCCCTCTTAAATAGTTTACTATTCTTGACAGGGACTGGATAGTTTTCATTCCACAGAAAGAAAAACATCCAACCTAAACACCAGCATGCCCAAAGCTATATTACTCTCTCATTTCTCTTCTAATACATTAGCTTTATAACACAGCCAAAAATCTGGCCTCCATTACAATGCTGGCCCATGTATTGTAAATCTGACTCAGAGTCTGAATTCCTCCCCTGAGGCACACCCTCACTGCTTCCTGTAGCACCTGGATTTTCCCTGGAAATCTCTGACCCAACCATGTGGATGAAGCCCTTCTTAGCACTCAAGAACTGATAACATCACAACTGTAGGTATTTGGGCTTATAAGCCACCAATAAATGCATGACAAAAATCTTGTCCACAGGAGCAATGAAGTAATTCAACTCTGAGAATAATTCCAAGACCTTCAAATTCAATAAATACAAGTTCACTCTGTTTAGGGAGATGGCAGAGCATCTTGAAAAGAATCTTCAACTAGAAGACTAAAGAGCTGAGTTCTAGTTTGGCTCTACTGTTTAACAGCTACCTAACTTGGACAATTCGTTGAACTTCTATGAACCACAGTTTTGTCATCTACAAATCAGGGGTACTACTATTCTATTGTTCAGAGGCAAATGTGAGGTTGAAGTGAAATTAAGTAAGCAAAATATTTAGCAAAAAAATGTAACATTACTATTATCATTCTTGATAGGAAGATATAATAAGAACTAAGTCTTTTTCAAGAAACTCATTCCAATTCTTAATAAGAGACATGAACATTGATTCTTGGGAGGATGGTAAAGTTGAGTTTTTCAGATCATTTGGTAAAACCATTTCTTTTGACAATATCAAGTTTTTTCAAATAATAAAAAAGTAATAATGTACATAGGAATGGACTCAAACATTTATTCACTTATTGTTTAGTAAAATCTATAGGAGGTTGCGCTTTAGATAAAAAATTAGACGGATGGTCAAGATATCTGAATCTTACTCCTAAGTCACACACAGTGAAGCTTTTAGCAAATTATTTAGTCTCTTCACATCATTTTCCCCTTTTTGTCAGAATAGGGTGATGCTTCTTTTCACTGAAGAATATTTTTGTCCCTAAAATTAGGAAACCAGACAATCAGAGAACATATGACTTGAGAAGCATAACCATTGAAGGACAAACACAGAATAAGGATCAAACATTTTGTGTATAACAAAAGAAATCACAACTAGGAGCAATGGATAGAAGAGAATTAGGTTCTGACTCAATATTTGGTTGTTTCTATGATGCTACTGAGGGAACCATCTGGTATAATGGACAGAGCACTGGCCCTGAGTTCAGGAAGACCTGACTTCAATTCTAGCCTCAGATACTGATAGCACGACGCTAGAAAAGTCATTTAATTCTGTTTCCTCTGTTTCCTTATTTGTAAAATGAGCTGTACAAGGATAAGATGAACTACTCTAGTATCTTTGCCAAGACAATCCCATGAAGAAGTAGACATGAGTGAAAACAATTGAATAACAATACAATTACAATCCTGCCACATCTTAGTGTCTTCCCTTTGATAGTATCTTCATTTTATCTTGTCTATATCTTGTTTGTAATTGTTTTTTCTAAGAATCTCCTCTTTTAGACTAAGCTCATCCAGAATAGTGTACTTAATACATGCTTGTTGACTCTTCAGTTTTGTGATCTCACCCATGTCTTTCAATAAATCTTCAATCCAAACTGGCTGGGTTTTTAAATAGTTCTGTTGATATTACATAGATACCAATGAAATTTGTCCCTTGTTTTTTCTCTCATTTTTGCTACATGAGCAGTCTGCCTTTCTTCTAGGCATACATTTGGCTCATTATTAAAAAACCCTAACAATTAGTTGTCCAAATATGCTGTTCATTTGTGGTCATTGGAAGTATTTATGTAAAGGCTGAATTACCATCTGTCAAAGATGTTTTGTTAGAGATCCATGCATGGGATGGCGGGGAAAATGAATTGAATAATTTCTAATTTTCCTTTCAACTCTAAGTTCTGGAAGTGCTGAAAATTTTACAGCTAGGATATAAAATGTAGGCATTAGACCAAAGTATAACTCTAGAAATGAGACATTCCTCATCTATGAAACTGGGATAACAATACCTGCCATACTTATTTCAAAGAACTGTTGTGAGAATTGAATAAGATTCTACATATAAAAGTGGACTCTAAATGTGAGTTTTGGTTATTTAAATTTCACAAATTAAAGCAATCTATAAGTAACATGAGCATACATTTTGTACACACAAATAATCAGCACACCAAGAATTTCACTCATCAGTTTATGGGACCAAAAAATAATCCCAGGCCTAAAGTCTTTTGAGAACAAGTAGAAAATCACCCTTTTTATTATTAATGTCAAAAGATT
This sequence comes from Antechinus flavipes, assembly GCF_016432865.1. Classification (NCBI taxonomy): domain Eukaryota; kingdom Metazoa; phylum Chordata; class Mammalia; order Dasyuromorphia; family Dasyuridae; genus Antechinus; species Antechinus flavipes. The sequence continues at coordinate 609,275,712 of NC_067398.1, forward strand.
TGACTCTCTCCTGTCAGAAGCAGATTGCTCTTGGCAGAAGTGTGAATTTCTCTTCAGCATTTGTAAAATTGCTGACATCAGTGTGAAATGTTTAAGTTCTTTGATGCAGCTTACTGTTGAACAAACAGATTTTTTGGAAGCTGACTATTTTCATCAGTCTTTTTGTGATGACATTATCATTGGTCATCTATTAAAGCTTCTTCTTCAATTGGAGTTACATGAAAGGATAATAGAATATAAAGAGAGAACTTGATGAAATGGTCTGATGGATTTATGAAGCGTTTTTTATTTTCCTGGATACTTATGGAAGATGTTAAAATCACCTTGATATAAGATGATTTTTACAAACAGAAATCTGAAATTATTTGGACTGACTTATCCTTCTCTTTCTCCCCCTTTCCCATCAGTCTGTGAACTTGTTCAGGCTGATGCTACTGAATAATCATGCCCAAGTCTCTTTCAAATAGGAGAAAAATGGGCTATGAGAAAACTGTGAAAGAAATAGGTAAGTGGTTTCAAAGGATGTGTGCAAACATTTTTCAAAAGAAGAAATGCAAACTATCAAGAGCAACATGAAAGACTGACTCCAAACACAGAACAAATGGAAATTTAAAAAGCTCTGAGGTTTTACCTCATATCCCCTAGAGGGACAAAGATAGTAGAAGAAGATAGTAATTCCTGGATAGACTGTGGGAAGACAAAACTACAAATCCTTGAATTAAATTCATTAATCCATTCAGTCCATCCATTCAATCCATTAAAATTCTAGGACCAATTTCTAAAAGTTTAGGAAAGCAATTTGGAATTATGCAAGAAAAGCCATTAACCTGTAAATATCCTTTGGTACATTGCTCCCTTTTTAAAATATATGTCTTAAGAAAGTAAAAACATAATCAACAAGTAATTATTTAGTACATCCTATGTGACCTGAAATTGAGGACACAAAGATCAAAACAAAATAGCCCCCGCCCTCAAGAAGGGCTTTAAAAATGTTTTTTTCTGTTTTTAATCATTAACTTAAACAACAAATATGAACTTTTATTAGCCAATGAAAAACAAAACAGGGGATTATATGTAAAATTGTAAACTACTTTGAAAGTTTATAGTATACTATACTATATATAGATTTTGGGGAGTGTAATTCAAATTTAGCGTAATAGTTGCAAGACTGCCCTACTTATCTGTGTCCTCTTCAGAGTTCCTTCTCTCCTCTGTTAAGAAGTTTATATTTAAGGAGGAAGGCAAAAAGAAAGGCTTCATAAATAAAATATTCATAGTAATATTTTTTTGTAGTAAAAAAAAAGGAAATAAAGTTGGTTCACATTGATTGGCAGATGATTAATGAATTTTGGCATATGATGTAGTAGAATATAATTACGCTATAAGAAACAATGAATATGGCCTCAGCCCACTCAGAAAATAGGGCATGAGGAATTCAGAGAAACATGGGAAGAGTTATATGGAGTGAAGAAAAACAAAGGAAATAAAGCAGAAGAACAATAACAAAAACTACCTTAGTGAGGGACAACATGGAATAATGGATAATGTGTTAGTCTTAAAGCCAAGACCTTTTGTTCAAATTCTGTCTCTAACACATAATTGAGGTAAATTAATTCATTTAACCTCTCAGTCATCTAAGCAAATACTGAGGAGAAAGAATTTACTTTCCTTGGGAAGGGGGCATTTCTTCCCTTGGTGATGGCCTAAATAAAAGAAATTTCAGACTGAGCTTCCACCCTTTTTCCTGCAATAATGTAAGCATACAAAAAATCAATCAGGATCTGGGAGAAAAATGAAGAAACATACTTTTGGGAGGGAGGTGGGGAGTCTGTGGTTTTAGATGGTAGTATCTGCTATGGGTGTTGGTTGTTTTATTTTACTGTTTTTCTTTTTATTAATAGGAAGGGATGTAGATAACATGGGTTCACCATGGAAGGCAGGCATATCAGGAGAGAACTGTGTTTTAATAACAAAAGGCATCAATAAACTTTTTTTGAAATAGGAAATGAGGGAAGTTTACTCATCTTCCCCTCCTTTTTTGGGAAGGGGGGGTTAGAGGCATTTGGGGTTAAGTGACTTGCTTGGGGGTCACACAATTAGTAAATGTTATGTTTCTGAGGCTGAATTTGAACTCAGATCCTCGGCACTTAAGGGTTAGTGCTCTATGTGCTGCACCATCTAGCTGCCTCTAAAAAATCAGTCTCTAAAGGTTTTCTTAACTCCTAAGAAAATGAGGCATTTGTGTGAGTGGGAGGAAAAAGCCTGCTCTGACTATTCTCAGGCCCTTATACTTTCCTTGGTTTCAGAAAAGAAAAACCATTTTGTAAGAATTTGTGGAATCTACTTTTTCCCAAGGGGAATTTAGGATAGGCTTAAGAAGTAATTTGTGCCTTTGTGGTCAGAAGACTCATCAAATGCTGCAATCATTAATTAAGAGAAGATTGGAATTACAGGACCACAAAATGGTAGATTTAGACCTGGAAGGAATCTTAGAGGTCCTCTAGCACAATTCCTAATAATTTTAGAGATGAGGAAACTGTGGTGTTGGAAAGATAAGTGCCTAGTTCAAAGTTTCACACATAGTAGATATCAGATTTATGACTTGAACCCTGACTCTAGATCAGGGATTTTTATCATGGGTTATCAGTGGGTATAATGTAGAGGGTTTTATAAACTCAAGTGGAAAGAAAATTATAACTATATTTCAATATAGTTGTTTTTCTTTGTAATCTTATTTATTTTATTCATTTAAAGATAGAGTTCACCACAGAACAGAAGTTAAGAATTCCAGCCTAGAGCCAGTGCTCTTTCCATTCCAGGGCTAAAGCCTTTTTGGAGTCTTTGATAAGAAGTTAGGCTTAGTAGCCCAAAAAAACAAATTAAGGGATTCAGATGAATTCTTAAGGGGCTTAATTGCCCTACTTGATTATGGGCTAGCATAGCCTCTGGGCTATACAAATGGCAACAAAGAACACATGCATTCACTCCAGAGGGTTTCAGTAGCCCAAGATTCAGGGTGAATAGCTCCACTGGGCCTTCAGGGGGTGTGGAATCATCAGGAGATGAAAGTATCAGAAGTAACCGACCTTCCTTTACCCTTCCACTATTACTATAATTACTATGGCATTTGATAAATGTGGTGCTTTCCTGTGGAGCACTCAAATCATTTTCACATGCATTATTTAATTTACCCATCCAGATTTCTCACTAAGAACAACAACTACAACAAATTCTGAGGTGGTTGATAGCTATGAAGAATTTGGCTTAAAAACTCAGTGAAATTCATTACCCCAAAGTTCTACTCTATACCTCTTCATTCCCCCCCCCCAAGTTTTAATATTTCTCTGTCGGTTATATACTAAACTTCCTTTTAAATGAACCATTTAAAGTAGTTGTGAAGAGAGTAATAGCCGTTACTCTACTGGTAGAGACTCTTAAGCTCAGAGATAATAATAGCTAATAGCTAACATTTATATAATGTTTATTATGTGTCAGGAATCATGCCAAATGCTTTATAATTCTTATCATATTTGATCATCACAACAACCTTGGAAGGGCAATGCTAATATTACTCCACCCCCCCTTTTTTTTTTTTTACAGATGAGGAAACTGAGGTCGCTGTCAGATAAATGGTAATATAAAGAACTAAGTCAGGCAAAGAGTTGGGGACCAACACTTGCTAAGAATTACAATCTAGTCATCTGTTAGGCATGTTGGCTTTTTTCCTTTGGCTGGCATCAAACTAGAATTAACTCCTGGAATACAAAAATTCTGGTTCAGCATCTGCAGTTGAATCCTATTCTATTGTGAACTGAGATTCTTCCTTTTACAATCCCCCCATCTGCCTCCTTTGCTCCTTCTTCACAAAATAAGCTGGAGAATTCAGATTTCTGCTGAAGAAAAATGAAAATAACAACATATACAAAACCCCCTATAGATTAAGCTCTGTAATATGAGCAGGCTATCTGTATAGCACGCCTCTTTTTCCCTCATTGATTAGCTGTTCCACTCTGACTACTACAAACTACAAAAGTTTGGAGAGACTACTCCAAACTTTAAAAAAAAAAAATCACCCCTTGAGCTTACCATGATACTCCTTCTTCTAAGGAACTCCAACTTTGCTGAAAAAATTAGAGCCATTTGCCTAGAGCTCCCTTATATCCTCCTTTTCTCATATTGATCAGATATCTTCCCCCACCATCTTTTCCTTCATACCTGTCTTATATGAAGTGGTGGTCTTTTCTTACTAAGGTAAATCCCTCCATATACATGTATATGTGCTTGTGCTAGTGTGGGCACACACACACACACACACACACACACACACACACACACACACACACTAATCTTTTTCCATTTAAGCAGATCCTTAATCTTATTGCAATGAAGCAGATTCCCTTTACTACCATCCTTACTCTCTCTCCAATTTTCAATCTACTAGCTCCCCTGCTACCGGAACGTCCGTGTCTATTTGACCCTTAAAAAAAAAAAATCTTCCCTTGATCCTACTAATTGTCATACTATATGTCTCCTCTCTGCTTAGCTAAAATTGTGAAAAAATTGTCTGCACTAGGAACTATGAATTCATCTCATTCCTTCTAAATCCTCTGTATTCTGCATTTATTCAATGGAAACTGCTCTCTCCAAAGTTACTAATGTTATCATAATTATGGAAATAATGGCCAGATCTCAATTTTATCCTTGACTTCTCTGCAACCTTTAACACCATTGAACATGGTCTCTTGAACATTTAATCTCTAGGATTTCATGACACTGCTCTCTCCTGGTTCTCCTAATTTTCTGGCCACACCTTCTCAGTTTCCACTGATGGAGATTAAAGTCATACCCATTAATTATGAGTACCCACAAGAGTCATTTCTGGCCCCTCTTCTCTTCTTCTTCTATACTGTCTTGCTTGATAGTCTCATTAACTCTCATAGGTTTCATTATAATTTCTACACAGGTGACTCCCGGATCCATATATCCACTCCTAGTCTCTTGCCTGAAGTTAGACGTATATCATCAATCGCCTTTTGGACATCTTAAAATTGATGTCTTATAGGAATATCAAAGCCAATATGTCTAGAACTATCTTTCTCCTCAAACCTTTTCATTTCTATTACTGTCAAGGGCACAATTATCTTTTCAGTCATCTAACTTTCAACCCATCTTTCACTTTTGACTCCTCATTCTTATCCCCTGACATATGCAACCTGTTGTCAAATATTGCTACTTCTTTCTGTACAACAACCCTAGCATATGTCCCAGTTTCTCCATTTATGTAATCACTATCTCAGAAAAGCTTTCATCATCTGCTGATTGGACTATTGAAATGGGACTCCCTGATTTTGGTCACTCTCTACTTTAAGCCACCTTCCATTCAGGTGTCAAAGTAATCTATTCTGAAATCCAAGTTTGATCATTTCTTTCACACTTTCAGGAGATAATAAATTATTTTTTAAAAATTCAATAATATTTTATTTTTTCAAGTCCATTTAAAGATAGTTTTCAACATTTATTTTTGTAAAACTTTATATCCCAAATTTTTCTCCCTCCCTCCTCCCCAAAAGAGCAAGTAATCTGATATAGATTAAATATGAACAATTCTTTTAAACAGATTTCCATATCTGTCATTTGTACAAGAAAAATTAGAAAAGGGGGAAAACCATGAGAAAGAAAAACAAACAAATAAAAAAGCGAAAATACTGTGCTTTGAGTTTCTCTCTGGATGCAGACAGTATTTTCCATCCCAGGTCTCTCCAATAAATCTAGTGGTTTCTGTCATCTCTAGATTAAAATATGAGATCCTTTGCTTAACACAAAGCCCTTTTAAAACCATGTCCTTTTCTTCTTTTCCAATCTTCTGACTTTTTAAACTTATTCTTTCTTATAGATTCATTGGCCCACTTTATTTTTTTCACATTTGTTATTCTATCTCTTGAGTCAGTGACTTTGAATTGGCTGGAATACCCTTTTCCCCTGACATCCTTTAAGAGATAGTTCCGAAAAGGGTTCTGGGAAGATGTCAGAGTAGGTCAGAAAACTTTAGGCTCTTCAAATTTCCTCCTCAAAAAAGACAAAATATCACCTCAAAATGAATGTAAGGGCAGCAAAAATAAATAAGTTGGGGTAAAGCAGTTGACCTCCCCAGACAATTTGAGGAGGAAAGACTCAACGTCCAGGGGCGGAGATTTGATCAACAAACCCTGGGAATAGCTGAGCTGGTGGGCAGCTGGGTTGGGAGGCAGGCTTAGTCTTGAGAATTTTTATCCCAGGGACAGTGTGGGGGATCCGATAGCTGAGTAGAAAATTTAAGGACCTTTCACTATTGAAGGCAGCCAAAGAGAGTTGTCTTTGAGCAGACCAGAGGGAGTCCATGCTGGTCCAGGGCAGAGGACAGTTGAAATTTGCAGCCACCAGACACAGCACAGGAAACAAGATCATTTGCAGGACTGCCCCTGGTGTGGCTTAGGGGTGAGGAGGTGTACCCAAGGTTGGGCCTGAGACAGAGCTCAGAAAATACAGTAGGAAGGACCTGGGGCTCAGGGCATCATTCTTACATCATGAGAGTAAAACGTGATTATAATAATAGCTGCTAAAAACAAAACAAAAATGAGTAAGCAAAGGAGAAAGAGCTCAATCATCAATAGCTACTATGAGGACAGAGAAGATCTGGATTCATATGTATGTGTGTGTGTGTATATAAAAATATATATGTATATATAATGTATATGTGTATATATGTGTGTATTCATCTAGCCTTCTTAAAATGGGTGGAAGGGGAGGACAGAAGGAAAAAAATAAAAGACCCACAGTAGAAAACAAAAGAAAACCTAGAAGGAAGCACAAAAAAGCTGGTCTTTAATGAAAACAATGTTTAAGATTTATAATCTACATTTTTGAGAAATAGAATTTATTAGTTTATACTGAATTCTCTCATGTTCTGCTATAAACATGGAAATGGTTTTTTTCTCATTTAGTATTTAAGCTTAAAATGAGTAATATAATTTTAAAATTATATTTTTATAAATTATAAAAATTATAAAAGACTCAGTTCAAATCCTACTTTCTCCTTGAAGCCACTCTACTCCCCATTCCCTTACACTCTTTTAGTCTCTCCCTCTGATGCTACATTCCATTTATTCAATGTATGTGTATGTGAGTATGTATGTCTCAGAGTAAAATTAATTCATTGGTATAAATCAGCTTTGAATATCTGGATCCTGGGCTTTTTGGATACATCTATATACATATGTGTACTTTATACATACACATATGTATACACATATAGGTTCACTTACATTTACATACATATAAATATATATACACATCTCTAAGATTGAAATATATATACATACACATATACTTATATAATATATACATATACATAGATTTGTGTACATAAATATGTGTACATATATACCTATAAAATATATATATATATATATATATACACTCATATATACATATTTATATACACACATCTATGGACATATCCAGAAAGCCTAGAGTTAATTACACGTTATCTTCCTCATTAAAATGTGACCTCTTTGAAGAGAGGGACGATCATAGGTATATAAACATACATATATGTGAGACGATACTAAGCATATTTCTATTTGTCATTTCTTTTCCTGGAGGTGGATAGCATCTTTCTTCATAGGTCCAAGTCTTTTCAGGTTTTTTTTTAATCAATCAGCTCATTAATTCTTATATCATAGAGTATTCCACTGTAATCCTATCTTATCTGAGAGATTGCCTATGAAAATCATTTCCCATTTTTATGTCTTCCTTCTAATCTTGGCTATAATGGTTTTTATTTATACAAGAAACTTCTAATTTAAAATATTCAAAATTCTACATTTTGCACTTCAATAGTACTCTCATATATATTATAGTTTAATGTTCATTATTATGTAATTTATATAGTTTAATGTTTGGTATTGTTGAATTTTCTTCCTTGATAATTCCCACCCCCTCATTTTTAAAATTCTTGATTTTCTTAGACTAGCATATGTGCAGAGAGCTTTGTGATGGCGTGTCTCTGCCTGTGGAGGAGACTGAAAAGTCTGCTATCAGCTAGATCCTGATGATGATCCTGGTCTGTGACCCACATGGTTAGCAGAAGCCTTTTAGACTATGTGGGAAGCTGAGATGGGTGGTGCCTTCAAAAAACTCTAGCGCCTACAATCTTGACCATTTTTTTTTTTCTGGCTGTTCTGTTCTTGGTTTGACAATTTTGCTAACAACATTTGATGAGGAACAATGCTGTAAATCCAGTGAGGTCAATATGTGTTTTTGATAAAAATTTTAGGGAAATATCCCGACCCTGTGAATTCTAGCAGGCCTGGAAAGTAAGGCTCTGGGTATCACAGTGTCCTCCCTCTTTCCTTCTCTCCTTTTTCTCTGACCTAACAATTATGTGAAAGGCCCAGCCAAGATATTCTGGAGCATGAGGGAGGGGAAAAAGAAAGAGGAAGCAAATTTTGATTTAGTCATTCTTGGAACTGAGTTATTTTCAAGAGAATCAGATACATAGGGTGTTGGCTTCTCATGTGTCACCAGCCCATGCTGGAAGAGGTCCATGTCACTGGGGTGGTTTGTGTGGTGAGCTCATAGGCCCTGGCAGGTCTAACCTAAGGAAAATGTCCTGTGACAGCTATACTTGAGACACAATCCTGAAGGCCTGCCACTAAGAACCTGAGGCTTGATTTGCAAACTTTAATAACGGCAGAGTGTTTTAATCTCCTGTGCATTGTAGCTTGGCTGGGTGTATGTTCCATATTAGACAGCAATGTCCTTTTTTTTTTTCTTTCCTAGAGAATCATATTTTCCTTCCTTCAAAATTAGTGGAATTCAGGGAAGGCTTAAAATATTTCTTTAGTTTTTTTATTTAAACACTCCTATAAATTGCTTCTAGGACTTGGCAGCTATTGTTAAATTTAATGTGGTTGAATGCCTTAAATAGCTTCTCTGATGAAAAATTTAATTTCTAGAAAATACAAAATTTTCTTCGGTTAAAACTCCAATTTTTCAGCTTTTATATCTAATGTTGCAGTTATTTACAGTGAGACCCTATAGAAGACTTCTGGTGAGGAGTTGAATTTCACAGGTTACTGCCAGACCTAAACTACTAGTTCCACTACACTCAGTTCTTTGTATTTTTCTAGTTGAACCCTATATTTCACTATACTTCACTGAGGGCTTGTCTGTCTTCTCTCTCTGTATGACTGCACTGAAATAGGGTAAACTCGCTCTTCTCCCATCCTCTTAAACAATTCTGCTCAGGTGCCAAATTCTGAGATATGACTTTGCATGTAAGAGATTCTTGGTTTAAATTGAGGAAAGGCCATGAGCTAATGACAGTTTTTCACAACGGAGATCTGAATACCTTGAAGGATCAATGCAGCAAAATTCTCTTGGCACTCTCCAGTAAAGGAAAGGAACAAGCCAGTAGTGAGGTGAAATGGCCTACACTTCAGGAATATACAGTAGCTGCTCATTTTTAGCCAACTTTCAATGTGTGTTAATCATTTGCCTTGCTCTGAGATGAGTTAAAATGTCTTTCAGTATAAGTCAAACAATACTGAATTAAAATGTATTCATTCTCTTTTGACTTTGGTTTCTTCCAATAGCATATATATATTTGGCTTTCTTCTGTGTTTACAAAGTAATACTTTTTCCTCAAGTTATTTTCCAACTCGATGTTAGATATCTCTATCTTTATGGCTCACCATCTCATGCTCAATATGCCTAAAACTGAACTCAACATTTCTGTAAATCTTACTTTAAAACTTTTTAAAATTTTGCTGATAGTACCATTATTTTTCTAGTTGCCCAAGTTCTTTCTTTTCCGTCTCAAAATTTGATTGTCAAAACCTGTCAATTGCATTTCTGAAATCTCACTTTGTATAAATCTATCCCCACTTTCTATTTCTACTGCAAAAAGTCTAGATGAAGTCATTATCTTTTTTATCAAGGCTATTGCAATCCTTTGCTAATCCTGTTTTTAGTCTGGTTGTATCTTTAATTCATTTTTCATTTTACTAATAATCTTCCTAGTGAAATGTTCTCATGATGGCAATCAAAAAATTTCAATGGCTCCCCCATTGCCTATCAAAATATGAATTCTTGTTCCTGGAATTTAAGCATTACATAATGTCAGAATCTCAAAGTTGCAAGGTACCTTGAGGGCCTTCAGTATAACTTATATCTGAAAAAGAATACCTTCTACAATTTATGATAAGGATAAAAGTTATGCTCAACTTGAAAAACTCTATAATAGTAAACCCATTTTTTTCCTGATGAGATATTTTTAATTTTTAATGTTTTTTTAAGATTTAAGATATTTTTTATGTTGACATATTTTTTCACAGTAAGACTTCAATATACTAATTTGAATTTGGAATTGGTTCAATGAGTAATCATTAATGCATTGATGTCAACTTGGAGGGAGGTCTCCAGTAAAGTAGCTCAAATATCTATGCTCAGACTTTAGTTACTTAATATAATTATCAATTATTTGGATCAAACTGTAAAAAGCATATAAAATGGATGATGATGAGAAAGTGGAAATTGCACAAGATGGACAGCCATGGATACATTGTAATTGATATCATTTGAGGAAACTTCCAAATTGATGAGATGACATCTAAAATAGAATAGTGGATCATGTAAAATAAGATATAATTTAATGAATGCAGTAATAGAATGCAAGCCCCTTAAGAGCAGAAATTGTTTTGTATTTTATCTTCATACTCTTCATATTGTCAGCAAGAAACATAATGCCTTACACATAATAGGCACTTAATAAGCTGCTTGTTGGATTGGATAAATATCAAATTTTACACCTGAGTTTAAAGAATAACTTCAAAATGATACAAGGAAGTTATAGCTAGACATTAGTAACTATGAAAAAAAATCTAGAGAATTTATTGTTAGAAGCTCAAGATAGAAATCAACAGGTTACACAGAACTAAAAAAAAAAAAAAAAAAAAAAAAAAAACTAAAAACTAAGACAATCCTTAGCTTCATTAAGAATGGCATGCTTTTCAGGAGAAGTAAGTTAATCAAGGTGTGCTGGAGCCATCTTACCAAGGTTAGGAAGAGCCAATTATTAAAATTTCAGAGTGAACATGACTAATATGGAAATATATTTGGAATGACTGTACATGTACAACCTATATTAGATTGTTTGCTGTCATGGAGAGATGGGAGATAAGGGAGAAAAAAATTTGGAACTCAAAATGTTACAGAAGTGAATATTGAAAACTATCATTACATGTAATTGGAAAAATAAAACACCTGAGAAAAAAAATTCAGGGTGAACATTTACACCTTGGAAATTTGTAAATGTTATAAATCAGGGCTGGATTTGTGGTTCTGATTGTCTATACTTATATAACATATATGTGTGTCTATAAATGTGTGTGTGTAAAGAGAGAGAGAGAAAGAAAGAGGGAGAGAGAGAGAGAGAGAGAGAGAGAGAGAGAGAGAGAGAGAGAGAGAGAGAGAGAGAGAGAGAGAAAGTGTGTCTCCTTTTGGTAATCAGACAGTATCAGCTAAATAAAATTTAAATCACACCGTTATTTTACCTTGATTCTTTTAAATTCTCACAGAAAAACTCTTTTTTAGAGTGCGATCTGTTAGTAAATATGTAATATGAAGTTCAGTCTTACTTTTAAGCCCAGTTGTCCCAAATCTCTATAAAAATGTCATCTGGACATCAGTAGGTTTTAAACTTTTTCTTTTTCTTTTTTTTAAATAAAGAATCACAAAATTTCTATCAGGCAATCAAAAGTGAATCTCACTTCAAAGTGAAGAGGATCTAAGCAGCAGGAACTGAAATAACTTCTTAAGTCTTTAAGACTTCAGAGTGAAATTCATTCCATTATCAGTTGTTGAGCTCATATTTGAACAGTGAAATGGAAGGAAAAAAACCCAACCCACTGGATTTTATGGATAGCATAATTATATCCCACTTATATAACAGATAAATAAGATTTTCCTGTCTGTTTACATCCTTTGGTGCTCCCACTAACTTTCCATTTCATCTATCCATATCTCATACAGAGATTTTTTTGAATATTTTCTTCCAGAAAGAATTCAAATGCCTTTCCTACTTGGTGCAGAAAAATACTGCTCACTACACCTTTTCAATGTACTTTCTGTACGACTCCCACATTGCTACACTATTTATTTTATTAAAATATTTAAGGAGAAAAACCCCACTGAGATGAAACATCTCATTTATGCGGGTGTCCTACGGCTGACCAGGCGAGCCGGCAGCAATGTGCATTCCCATCATTATGGCGATTATACAATGCATTATTAAACACGGCAGTGCCTGGCTCAACTCTCTAAATAATAAGAATTAAGTACAGCACAAATAGTGCCACTTTCCCTAGACCATGAAAGAGGAGCATTCAACAACGAGGTTCTCCAGCTAAATTACAAAGTACTAGGCTTAAATTTAGGACGGGGCAATTCTGAAACGGCTGATTATGGGATCTAAGATTATGGGTGTTCTCGGCGAACTGTTACTGATGAAATAAATATAAAATGGTGGATTATTACATATGTAATTGTGGGAGACCCCTTGCCAGGGCTGCCTTTTTTTTTTCTTCTCTGGTAGCTGGAAAGACCATGCACATTGAAATGAAAGGTGGATTTTGGGAAGGGTATTGGTGGGATTTACCTGTGAAAGGTTAACAGTATTAATCTTCTGGTGATGAAATTCAGGGGCAGGTGTTGTAATGAATAGAATGCTTGACGTGAAAACAGAAGCCATCTTCTTGAGTACAAATGTAGTCTCAGATAGTTACTAGCTGTATGACCTTGGGCAAGTCATTTAACCTAGTTTCCTTATTGGTAAAATAGCTGGAGAAGAAAATGCCAACCTGTTACAGTATCTTTGCCAAGAAAAACCCAGATAAGATCACAAAGAGTCAAATACAACTAAATATGATTGAACAAAAATGATTCAATTGGTATGGGATTGAATGGATTGAAGGGAAAGATTTTATCGGTTTTCATTGGGAGTATTTATTGAGATGGAAAGAGAAAAACAAAAGCAATATCAAAAAAATCTTATGATTAAAATAAAATAAAAAATTCAGGACCAGAAATAGCTAAGGTAGACACTGTTTGAGTCCTGGACAAACTTAATCCAGGGCATGCTGGCTCATGGTGGGATTCACCACAGTGGTTCTTTCAAAACTTTATCGGTGCAACTTCCACACACAGAATATTTTGTGAGTCACAGAATATCACAGTCTTAGTGTAATTAAAGTTAAGAATGATGGAAGGGTACTGGAGAGGCACATGATGAACACAAGTAATCTATAGCACATTAGCAGCCACACATTATACAAAAGAACCAACATAAAATAAGTCATCAGAGAGATCTACGTCTGGAAAAGGTGAGCTGATGATGTACTATGCATGAGGGATAAATGACAGACATCCCGGGTACTCCACTGTTATGAATGCACAATACTCCAATTACTGTATTTAAACAGTTAGGAGGCACAAAGAATATTATAGTCACCACACTGTGGAATGAACAAGGAACAGGTTCAGAAGTCAGAAGAAATTGTATAGTTGTGACCATAAGGGGAGAAAATTCTCAGTTCCAGTTTCCAAACCAGTCTGAAGACAGTAGAGGAATAACCAGGACAGGAATCTCAGAGCAAAGATAAATCTGGATTTCTGTTATCCTGAAGAAGTCTTCCAGCTGTCTGATTGTGGTAGAATCCACTATCACTCTTTTGGAATTTCGCCTGAGTCAGACCAATCTGGGTTACTAAGTCTGCCTTTCTCCAGCTTGAATTGTCCCTAATGTCCTGGAGTAATTCAACAATCAGTATCATGAGAAAGCAGCAACACCAGCCTAGAGTCACCAGAAAAACATAGAGCCCATCTCTAGTATCAAGTCAAAGTCAGAAAGCAAGCTGGAAAGATGAGCAAACAAAAACAGAATGCCACCATACAAAAACTATTATAGGAATAGGATATTCAAGACATAAACCCTGAAGGAGAGAATAACTTCCAAATACCTAGAAGCAAATTTTCAAAGAAAAATGAAAGTAGGGCACAAGTCCAACTAGAAGAGATCAAATAACAGTTAAAAAATAGAGTAAAAATGTTTATAAATTAAATGAGAACTAGAAGAAAAAAATTAAAGGGAGATCCACAAAAGGAAGAATTAGAAAGGGAATTAACAATTTAGCATAATAGATAAAAACCTTACTCAAGCAACCAATTCCTTCAAAATTAGAATGGACCAAAAAGAAATTTGAAGATCACTCTAGGACAAGAAATATTAAAACAAAGTAAAAAAAAAAAAAAGAAAAGAAAATTTCTTCTCTGGTGGCTGGAAAGACCATGCACAATGAAATGAAAGATGGATTTTGGGAAGGGTGTTGTGGAATTTACCTATGAAAAGTAAACAAACAGTATTAATCTTTTGATGATGAAATTCATTTCTTATACAGCAATAATATTCCATTATATTCATGTACCATAACTTATTCAGTCATTCCCCATATGATGGGCATCTTCTCAATTTCCAGTTCCTTGACACTACAAAAAGGGCTGGAAAAGAACCTATTTGGACAAAAATATTTATAGCAGCTCTTTTTTTGTGCTGGCTAAGATTTGGAATTCCAAAGGAAGCCCACCAATTGGGCAATAACTAGAAAAGCTGTGGAATATGATTTTGATGGGATATTGTTGTGCTATAAGAAATGACAAGGAGGATAATTTCAGTAAAACCAGGAAAGAATTAAATGAAATGATGCAAAGTGAAGTGAACAGAACCAGGAGAACATTGTACTCAGTAATAGCAATATTGTTCAATGAAGAATTGTGAATGACTTAGTTATTCTCAGCAATATAATGATCCAAGACAATCCTAAAAGTCTAATGATGAAGCATGTTATCTGCCCCCCTAAAAGAACTGATATTGTTTGAATAAAGCCCAAAGCATGCTAATTTTCACATTCTTTTTTTTTCTTTCTGAATCTTCTTGTATAAAATGACTTACATGGAAATATTTTATATGATTGCACAGATAACCTATATCTGACTGTTTATTATCTCAGGGAGGGGTGAGGATAGGATTTGGAATTCAAAACTTTAAAAAAGTTAAAATTGTTTTAATATGTAACTGGAAGTAAAAATAAAATATATTTTAAAATAAGATAAATTTATCTTTAAAAGTTTTCCTTGGAATTTAGAATATATGCAATAAATAAAACTAGTAGGTTTCTTAATTATTGTAATGTACAAAGAACACTGGCTGGCTGGGATAAGAAGAACTAAGTTTCAATTTTGGATTTTACTTCTTTTTATCTTTGGTATATCATTTAAACCTCTCTGAATTTCTTTTTATCCCCCTGAGGCAATTGGGTGACTTGCCCAGGAAGTGTTAAGTATCTGAGATCAGATTTGAACTCAGATCCTCCTGACTTCAGGGTCGGTGCTTTATTTACTGTGCCATTTAGCTGCCCCTGATTTTCTGTTTTTTCATCTCTAAAATGGGAATAAAAATAATTGACATTAATCCACTTCCCAGATTTGCTGCAAGTAAAGTATTCTGTGAAAATTAATGCACATTATAAATATTTATCATCCAGATTCTTCATGAGCTAACTCTTACTCAGTATGCATATAATCATGGAATATAGAATAAACCTGATAATTTTACAGAAGGAACACTGAGTCCCAAAGCCATTTCCAGTAGAGGAAAGGAGAACTTTACTCAGTAAAAAGATGAGTTGTGTTTTGAACCCAAGTCTCTCGACTCTAAATTTAGTATTCTATCCATTTTACCTTCTGTGACATAAAAAATTCTGATGAGGATATAGAATTGGACATATGAAAAAGTCTTGATTGCTTTATAATGTAGAATGGAAAATAGGTGCTATAGCACCGAGTTGCTGACCTCAAGCTCTGTGTTTCAGCCATAAAACTCATAATTACTTTACTTGGGGATGATAAAATGTTCATGGCTCACTTGCCATCTCTTTGAAATATGGATGTGTTAAGTATGAAGTGTAAACTCTGTTCAACTGGATAAGAAAAAAAATGAGCCATTTATGAGGTTGGTATGGTTGCTTATAGTAGATGGTTCATTCAAGGTTGACCTGCACTTGACTGGTGATGCTGAAGGACACCTTAAGTTCCAGAAACTCCAGCCAACAACAGACCTAACTCTTCTTTCCTTGTCAACTAAATGCCAATAAGCAAAACTTAATTAAATTGAGCGGTGAGCTCATCATTATCCAATAGCTTTTCCTTTTCCAGAAGCTGATAGGTGGGCAGCACTCTATTAAAAAAAGAACTCCTTAACCTTCCTCTCTCATTTATTCTTTTGCTTGGGAAAAACTCATTCAATCTGTGGAACTGTCAACTGAAACCTTTTTTTTTTTAAGAGGTCAAGGTAAAGTTCCAGATTCTTTTCAGGGAGGAAAAGTTCTAACAGGGATGAGAATGGGAATTTTCCTGCTTCCTTTGCCTATGAACACACTGTGTACTTTCTTGCTTTGCGGTATGGCAATGTTTTCAGGTCCTGCTCTCTCCATCATCTGAATTCAGGTTTTTAAAGGAGTCATCTGAGTAGGCGCATCTTGAAATCTGTAATTCATCTGCAATCAGCACATTTAGAATCAGATTCATTAAGGAAACTTGTTTCTCACAATGGAGTTCAAAGAGACAAATCAACACCTCCTCACAGGACACTTCCTACTTTTTCTGAATAGAGGCTGTTTTCACCATTTTTCATGTAAGTACGAAAACACAAAAAAGACATTCAGCACCTATGTTTTATAAGAATGACCATATCATCAGATTTGAAGTAAGTGGTCTTCTTCAAATGCTTTTTGCTCTAGAATTGCTTTTTAAAGATCATAGTTGATTTTCATTTAATCTGACTCCACTTTACCATTTTATAGATAAGGAATCTGACTCCTAGAGCACTTACAATTTGTCTAAATTCACATACATGATGAAGTAGGATTTATACCAGGAATGCAAGGTTGATTTAATATATGAAAACTATCAATTATCATAACTGATTATATCAATAATCAAACTAACAAAAATCATAAAGTTATCTCAATAGATGAAGAAAAAAGCATTTAACAAAATCCCAAACCCATTTCCTATTAAAAACATTAAGAGCATATAGGAACAAATGGAGTTTCCTTAAAATGATCAGTAGCATCTATTTAAAAGCATCATAATAATGGGGATAAACTAGAACCATTCCCAATAAGATCAGTGGTAGAACAAGATTGCCCACCATCATCATTATTATTCAATATTGTATTAGAAATGTTAGCTTTAGCAATAAGAAAAGAAAAAGAAATTAAAGGAATTAGAGTAGATAATGAGAAACCAAATTATCCTCTTTGCAGATGATATGATGGTATACTTTAAGAATCCTAGAGAATCAACTAAAAAACTTTAGCAAAGTTGAAGGATACAAAATAAATCCACATAAATCATTAGCATTTTTACATGTTACCAATAAAGTTCAGCAGCAAGATACAAAGAGAAATTCCATTTAGAATAACTGTAGACAATATAAAATATTTGGGAGTCTACCTACTAAAGCAAAGTCAGGAACTATATAAACACAACTACAAAACATTTTCCACACAAAAAAGTCAGATCTAATAAACTGGAAAAATATCAAGGCCAAGCTAATATAATAAAAATGACAATACTACCTAAAGTAATCTACTTATTCAGTGCCATACCAAACAAACTCCCAAGATATTATTTTACAGAGCTAGAAAAAATAATAAAGTTTGTCTGGAAGAACAAAAGGTCTAGAATTGCAAGAAAATTAATGAAAAAAATGCAAATGAAATGGCCTAGTTGTACCAGACCTAAAATTACATTATAAAGCAGCAGTCATCAAAATCATTTGGTACTGGCTAAGAAATAGGGTAGTCATTCAGTGGAATAGGTAAGGTTCACAAGACATAATAGTCAATGAATATAGTAACCTAGTGTTTGACAAATCCAAAGCCCCCATCTTCTGGGATGAGAACTCACTGTTTGACCAAAATTGCTAGGAAAATTGGAGATTAATACAGCAGAAACTAGGCATTGAATCATACCTAACACCCTATATCAAGATAAGGTTGAAATGGGTTCATGATTTAGATATAGTTATAGTATAAGCAAATTAGAAGAATAAAGGACTTTTCTGGATAGAATGGCTATGTGAAAGGTAGCATGGAGCCCAAGTCTTCCACTTTTATCCCATCTATGAGCTAAAATGATCACCAATTGAATAATGATTATAAAATCTATCTAGAAACTTTAGCAAGCTCCTTTACTCAGTGTAGGACTAAACAAAAAGGTAACCAGAGGTAACAGACACTAGAAAAGGGATTTTGTAACAAAAGTCAGCGTGGATATCAGAAGTCCTGAACCAATCTGTTGGAAGCACTCTGAGAAAAAGGGATAGCTGTCTTTTGTTCTTGAAGAAGACCAAAATAATACCACTTAGTGATTTCTTTTTATTCATCAAAAATTAGATTTAAGTGAGGTAGAGTTGTGTGAAGTTTTTGGTCTCCCTCTTTCTTCTAGTCATTAAATTCCACCAAAGGCAAAAGTCAAGACTATTGAAAATAGCTCATGATATAGTCTAATCAAGCTCTAAGTGCTTCACAGCATCTTCATGCTTCAGCTATCTTCAGGCCCATTGAAGCACCCATTTCACCAGAGAAAGTTTTATGCTTATAATTGACACCCCTCCCCCCAATTAATTGATGATTGTGAAAACTCTTGGTTATTCTCAAGGTTATCCTTCAAGAAGGACAAAAGACCATCCAATGCTCTGATTAGGGGCAGGAAATTACAGAGCTCTGACTGGAGATGCTGAAGCCTGTGAGTGTTCTCATTCCAGATGGACCAAGGGAAATGGAAGACAATAGTATGAATCCAGGAAAATGAGGTCAGGATGAGACAGAGCTTACCTCCTCTAAGAATATGTGGGTGGGGAGAGAGTCTAGTCCTGGAACTAAATTCTAAATCAAGAACTGATGCTAATGATATGAAAAAGCAGAAGATGGAAAACACTATGATTTATATAGTAGGAGTTAAAAATCATCCAAAAGGAAAACTCAAGAGGAGAATAAGAGCATGGTAAATAAAAGCAAAACTTCAGATAGGAACATGTTTTGGGCATAAAGACCATAAAAGTATTTGGAAAAATTCAGCAATATATTATAAACAAAATAAAAACTAAGAAGAAAAGAGTTGGAAGGAGAATGAGTACTTTATAATGGAGGGTGATAAACCTTTCTTAAGAAACAGATTCTCTTAAGAAATTAGAATGGTCCAAAAATCAAGTTCATAAGACAACAAGAAATTAGAATTAGAATAAAATCAAAGGATTAAAATGAAATGGAAGATGATATATCTCCTTTTAAAATAATTTGAACTTGATAAAAAGTCAGGGTACTAGAATTTTATTTTTATTTTCTTATTTTTTCATTTAAATTACAGGTGAATGGAAAGAACATAATCTCTAAAAAGAGTAAAGAAATAAAAAGGAAAAGAAATCAAGGGAAGAGTCTAAGAATTATAACATAAAACAATATATCCTTTTTGAATCAAAGGGCAAAATGAAAATAGAAGGAATCTATTGATCATTTCTTGAAAAAGAAAAAGTTCTAGAAATTTCTTAATGAAAATCCAGAAATCTAAGAGGTGAGATGATATGAATAAATATTGCTAGCAGTCAAGATCACAGAAGTCTTGGTAGGTACCCTGATAAAGGAGAAGCAATCTTAGAATACAATATTTTAAAGAGCAAAAGATAAAACCAAGGATAACTTACTTTGCAAAACTAATTATAATCCTGAAAGGGGAAAAAACAGATCTTTAATGAAAGAGAAGACTTTCAAGCATTCCTGATAAAAAGATAAGAGCTGATTAGAGCTGTGAAATGCAAACAAAAGAGTGAAGAGGAAACTAGACAGGAAAATCCATTTGAATGCCTGGAAAGGAATATGGGATGATAATGTACTTAAATTTTGTTTAATTCATTTATATGTTTAATTATAAACCTAATCAATATTAAAATGGATATTTCCTCGTGTGTATGTAT